>NW_027362968.1:2400000-3000000 GCF_046119375.1 Phyllobates terribilis | reverse complement strand
TATATTTACCTTCCGGCGGCCCGCGCTGCGCTCCTCCTTGCTTCCCGGCACGTCGCGATGGAATGAAGGACCTGCGCTGACGTCAGAGTCATGTGACGGGTCACGCGACGCTGACGTCGGCAGGTCCTTCAATCCACCGCTGCCGGCAGCCGGGACCGAGCGAAGCAAGACAGCGCGGGCCATCGGAGGGTAAGTATACATTTATTTTTTTATTTTTTGACATTCTGTCAGTCACACTATATATGCCGGTTGCCGGTTGTATGGATTTATATAGTGTGACCAAGTTGTCAAGCACTTTCCAAGTGATGTTAAAATCTCTAGGAAAGTGCTTGATAACCCACATGCGGAAATGCATATGAACAACGCTTCACATCCGCATGTCCCTGGCAGGAAAAACATATGTATAATCCGCATGTACAATCCACATGTACAATCCGCATGTACAATCCACATGTACAATTCGCATGTACAATCCACATGTACAATCCGCACGTACAATCCGCACGTACAATCCGCATGTACAATCCGCATGTACAATCCGCACGTACAATCCGCATGTACAATCCACATGTACAATCCGCATGTATAATCCGCATGTACAATCCACATGTACAATCCGCATGTATAATCCGCATGTATAATCCGCATGTACAATCCGCATGTATAATCCGCATGTACAATCCGCATGTATAATCTGCATGTACAATCCGCATGTACAATCCGCACGTACAATCCGCATGTACAATTCGCATGTACAATCCGCATGTATAATCCGCATGTACAATCCACATGTACAATCCGCATGTATAATCCGCATGTATAATCCGCATGTACAATCCGCATGTATAATCCGCATGTACAATCCGCATGTATAATCCACATGTACAATCCGCATGTACAATCCGCATGTATAGTCCACATGTACAATCCGCATGTACAATCCGCATGTACAATCCGCATGTACAATCCGCATGTACAATCTGCATGTACAATCCGCATGTACAATCTGCATGTACAATCCGCATGTATAATCCACATGTACAATCCGCATGTACAATACGCATGTATAGTCCACATGTACAATCCACATGTACAATCCGCATGTACAATCCGCATGTACAATCCGCATGTACAATCTGCATGTACAATCCGCATGTACAATCTGCATGTACAATCCGCATGTATAATCCGCATGTACAATCCGCATGTACAATCCGCATGTACAATCCGCATGTACAATCCGCATGTACAAGCCGCATGTACAATCCACATGTACAATCCGCATGTACAATCTGCATGTACAATCCGCATGTATAATCCACATGTACAATCCGCATGTATAATCCGCATGTATAATCCGCATGTACAATCCGCATGTATAATCCGCATGTACAATCCGCATGTATAATCCACATGTACAATCCGCATGTACAATCTGCATGTATAGTCCACATGTACAATCCGCATGTACAATCTGCATGTACAATCCGCATGTACAATCCGCATGTACAATCCGCATGTACAATCTGCATGTACAATCCGCACGTACAATCCGCACGTACAATCCGCACGTACAATCCGCACGTACAATCCGCACGTACAATCCGCATGTACAATCCGCATGTATAATCCGCATGTACAATCCACATGTACAATCCGCATGTACAATCCGCATGTATAATCCGCATGTACAATCCGCATGTATAATCCGCATGTACAATCCGCATGTATAATCCACATGTACAATCCGCATGTATAGTCCACATGTACAATCCGCATGTACAATCCGCATGTACAATCCGCATGTATAATCCGCATGTATAATCCGCATGTACAATCTGCATGTACAATCCACATGTATAATCCGCATGTACAATCCGCATGTACAAGCCGCATGTACAATTCACATGTACAATCCGCATGTATAATCCGCATGTATAATCCGCATGTACAATCCGCATGTATAATCCGCATGTATAATCCGCATGTACAATCTGCATGTATAATCCGCATGTACAATCCGCATGTACAAGCCGCATGTACAATTCACATGTACAATCCGCATGTATAATCCGCATGTATAATCCGCATGTACAATCCACATGTACAATCCGCATGTATAATCCGCATGTACAATCCGCATGTACAATCCGCATGTACAATCCACATGTACCACCCGCATGTACAATCCGCATGTACAATCCGCATGCGTTTTTTTCTGCCAGGGAGATGCAAAAACGCTCAGGAAAAAATCCTGAGCAGTTCTGCATCGTGGGCACATAGCCTTATAGGCGTGTGAGTGGTGTGACGGGGGTAATTCTGGGTATAATTAATTGGGGAAACAATATATAAAACACCATAAATGAGGGGTGTCAGTGCTTTATGTATGATTGTATGAATGCTCGGCGGTCTTTCCCCGCTCCACCCCGACTCATGGAGAAAGCCTGACAGTCCTGCTGCTTCCACCTAATTAAACAGAAAGCCCATAAAGCCAATTCATCATTGCCTTGGGTCTGGTTTTTGTTTCTGCCATATTCATCTTTTCATTTGCCCTTTTTTATCTCCACTGTTTTGTTTCTTCATCTGTTGGTTTTTATGTTCTCCGTTGCCGGTGAGGTTTTGCCTTTCCAGATGTTTTCATCCGGTTCATCATTTACGACTTTCTGAAAAGTTACAAAAGTTTTGCAGATATGCACGTGTGGCGCCCCTGCGGGTGGTTCAGTCTCCACAGGGGTACTGCATCTCAGCCAGAAGTGTAGTACCCCACTCTCAGGTAAGGAGGGAGCACTACCCGGGACCCACACACTCACATCCAACACTACACCACCTCATTAGGGAAGGGCAAGATTGCTCCTGAGGGAGAGCACAGCCCCTGTCCCTGTGTAGAGGTACACAGGGGGTCCATTCAAGTGCACCCAAATTAACTGAGAGTCTGCTGGATCACTTCCCCGGAGGACACAGGACGACGTGGGCGGTTATAATTCAGCAGCTGTAACCTGGAGCATCTTGACAACTGTAAGTAAAACCTGAAGACTGCACCCGCTGTGTCCTTGACTAATTGCTGCACCACCTGCCTTGCACTACACCAACATCTACCTCATCAAATACTATATCCTGCCCTGGAGCTGAGCTCTGCCGGTGGAGAGCTGCACTATCTCTGCTGCGTCACCATCAGCTCCAGAGGATCTGCACCGCAGCGGCGCCCCCTATAGCTGCATACCACGGGTGGCGTCACAAATTTTATTCCCCTTTTCTTTATTCCCAAATTGACTTTCACTGTTCTTCATTTGACCGCCCTGGGCCATGGACCGGGTCACCGCCACCGTGACAATACAGGACCGGCCCGGCTACCGAGTACCCCACGGCCCATGGGGCGCGTCACTCCTCTCTCCTCTCCCTCCCTTGAGTGATTTTATGTATGCTAGTTTATTTTTTATTTTGGGGGGGGGGTGAGTGCAAAATGTGCAACTTATTGTGCTGAAGAAAGGCAAAAAAAAAGTTTTAATAAAAATAAAGGAAATGTTTTTCTTTAGTGCAGAGTTCATGAATCATTGATATAAAGTTACTAGAGATGATGGAATCTGCCAGGATTTCTATTTGTCAAAATGTGTGAATTTTACAGGGAAATTTGATTTGCAGCAAAGTTATTCTCTGCTAATTGAATCTTCCTCATTATGGGGTCTCTATTGTAATATCTTTAATCTATTGTAACCGTTTGCCCTCTATGGTTCAGCAAGATGGCGGCTGCAGCCGGCTGTCGTTATGTTGAATATGCAATAAAACTTATATTCTGGAGAAAACGGAGTTTTGTACAATTCAAAATTCGATGAGAATTCCAGTCGAATACATTTCATCATCTTTAATAGTTACATTACAGGAAAGCAATGATGGGGGGATAGTTATATTAGGAAACCCCGAGGTCCGTCACTGCTGTGAGCTGTTATCTCTGTGGCCCCAGATAAGCGGAGAGTTCAGATAAACGATGGCCGTGATTTAGGGAAGTGCTGGGGTCTTACGCTGGTTTCTCTCTTTTATAATCGGACATTATAGGGCAGAGTCGGACAGTCCACAGTGACGGCCTCCATTCCTCACCGGTCACAGACACTGCGGGAACTTACACAAACTTTTAGGAAAACTGATTCCTGGGATGGAGACTCCACCTGGAGCAAAAAGTGGTATAAATAGCGAGAGGGAGGGGGATGGAAGGATCAGACAGGAGATCCACCGGAATATAGAGCGACCGGAAGAAGCAGGATGGTCCTTACAAGGACATCTCTCATCCTTGTGAGTATTATAGAGACCATGTTATACTATTGTGTTCAGTGGGGGAGATGATAACAGAATTCCATTTATCCAGAATTCAAATATTAATTTGAATAGTTTGGAAAAAGTTCCATGATTTATAGCACTTGCAGGTATTTGATAAAATAATAGTTAAAGGAATTTTTCTATGAAGAGGTAAGATTATATTGAATGATTTTATGAAATCAGAAGAGGAGAAAGGCAGGACTCTGATCCTAAATAGTTATTTTAAAATGATTTTTCAGCTCGGGGTTTATAAAACAGTTTATAAATGAAAAGTTCTATATCTTTCTATTATACTTTGGAGCCGATTCTTTGCTGATTGTTTCTTTTGCCGAGTTTTTGGTGTTCGGCACCTTTTATTTTTGTTTGTGGCGTATTCATCTTAACATTTACACCTTTTGTTTCAGTCCCTTTTTTATGTTTTCGTCCTTTTTTTGTTTGTTCGCTTCTTTTTTTCGCTACATTGCGGAGTTTAGGGTTTCCAGATGTTTTCATCTGATTTATCATTTGTGACTTTTCAGAAGGTCGCACATTTTGTTGCTAATTTTCTCCAACCTCTCGGAGTGATTTGATGCATGACTAAATTCTTGCCCATATTTTGCAACATTTTAGCAGAACATTCAACTTTTTAAGCTAAAAAGTTGCAAGACAGGTTAAAGTAAAAAGCATTTTTTGATTTTGCGCAAAGTTGATGAAACGTTTGGGCCATTTTGATGACTTTGGCGCAATGAAAACCAAAGGACAAAAAAAAGAAAAAAAATGCAAATGATAAACTGGACCCTTTATGTTTCAATTGCTCCCTATTTTAAAGATATTAGTTTGCTGTCAGTGAATGAGAACACTGCTGTTTCCATTCAGAGGCAGTAAACCTGTCTGTATCTAGTTGAGAAGCGGATACAATTGTATCCAGTGCAGACAATGCTCTGTAAGCAAAACTCCAGACTGATACATTGTAACAAGCTATTAGATTGTGGCTGATATATATTTTGCTCAGGAGCATTTTCTAGACTGGATACAATGTATCCGCTGAGAGCAGGAGCAGCAATGTGCAGGATTACGGCCTCCGAATGGAAACAGAACCGTCCTCATTCACTGACATCAAACAGATCCTGAAGATGGTGAGAGATGAAACACAAAGTGTAATAACACAAAGATGGAGAAGATTTCATTTATTCACTGATTTACTGCTGCTCCCATCACTAGTGGTGACGTTACATTTCAGGACAGGACACATAATAATTGCAATTCCCCCTTTAAAGGAAGATAATAGACTCAGCCTTGTTAAACGGGTTATAAGAAAGAGTTATATATATATATATATATAATAAGAAAACAAACCAAGTATTGCTCACCCTCCCCAGGTCTAACTCCAGCTTTCCGACACTGCCTGGTCTGTGCTGATTGTCTGCAGTGCTGACATCAAGTTGACAGCATTGCAACCAATCAGTGAGCTGAACACAGCCATGATTCCCTGCAGAGTTGTCGATGTGATGTCAGTGCTGCAGACAATCAGCAGAGATCCGGCAGCAGCGGAGAGCTGGAGTTAGACCCAGGGAGGGGGAGTAATACTCAGTTTGTTTTGTTACAGCCACTGTAGCCCATGATAGTCACTATTCTGAAAGGGGACAACCCCTTCAAGGCAAACGTCATCTGCACAAGACAAGTTTCCCCTCTTCTCCTGTTTGCAATGATGTGAATCATTCTCCATGTTCTCCCCATCTTTCCCTATCTCTCAGGTGGCCGTCCTGGTCTCCTTCAGCTCATCGGCCTTTCTACCAGAGGAAGATTTGCCCCATGATCAGGAAGGATCTAGGGGTGAAGAGCTCCCTCTAGAGGGCAGACAGAGATGTCCTGGAAGAAGGAACCGGCGCCTGCCGACCAGTATGACAGTGGACACCAGTCTGATTGACAGCAGCTCTATGGACGGCTCGGTGCAGATGGAGGACGGTCACACCCGCTCTCTGTCCCCCTGGGAATACAGGTAATGTCACAACCTGTCACATTACAAGCAGCGCTGAATAGTGATACAGTCCGGTGGAGATTCCCGGAGTCTCCTATAGAAGGACGTCTAGTAAAGTATAGAAAGAAAATAATCTTTTCAGTAGAGTTACAATAGCAGGGAATAGCTTGTCGGGATGTTTTTATAACCCTTTAGTGGAGAATAACGTCTTCCCACCTTCTAGCCGCCTCTCGTTCTTCTTTTCCTGCCTACAAGCTCCCAGTAACCGTTCAGAAATCTCCCCTGTCCCCAAATAGACTTCAGGGGAGGAGGGAGATGCAGCTGCAGTTATTAGGAATAAAACATGAAGGAGAGAAGCTGAGAGCGCACGGCGCGGCTCTGACATCACCCAGAATAACCTTGTATGGAGGGAGAAACTGGAGATTTATAGAAGACTGAAGAAAAAGCCTCGAGAATCTGCAGGATGAGGACAAGGAGCGCGGACATGGACCAGGTGTTACACAGCTTCTCTCACTGTGTATTTTTATTCCCAGTCTCAGCACAGATCCCAGCAGGTTCCCTGTCGTCATTGCCGAGGCTGATTGTCTGACTTTTGCTTGTGTAGACGCTGATGGCCATGAAAGTCCAGACCTGATCTCCTTCCCCATCCAGCAGGAGGTGATGGTCCTACGACGGGAGCAGAAAGGCTGCAGCTTCTCCTACAGACTGGAGGGCGAGGTGGTGACTCTGGGCTGCACATGTATCAGATCGACCAAAATTTCTTCAGAATTTTTTATTTAAATAATAAAATAAAAGCAACTTTAATTTTTTTATAGTGTTATCTCTGGTTACAATAGGTTTTGAGGTTTGGTAGTACCTACTTGTCTATTACACAGGAACATGTTATGGTGGAACATACTGGTATCATCAGAGGACACATGCCGTATATTCTCATTGTATAGGGCCATGCTGCTCCTTCAGGTGTCCTCAAGTTAATATGGAGGCGTCTTTTCTTCTTTAGATTCCAATACAATGTTTCTAGGGAAAGTTCCTCCATAAAAAGAAATCCAATATGGCAGAACGTCTGCAGCTCTGTAATATGAGGGAATCTGTGTGACGCTCTACAGGCAATGGGCAAATGGGCCTTCACCATAAAGGTTTGGAACAAGATGGTGAGTTATCACTTATCCATAGGATAGGGGATAATTACTGATCGCTTGGGGCCCAATCACTAAAGACCCCACTAATCCCAAATGTGGGCTCCATAATGAATGGAGTGGAGGTCAAGTATGCGGACCCCTCATTGTGTATGGAATTGTTGGATTGCCGAGACTAGCGCTCATTCTCAGGATTCCAAGACACGGACAAGATGGCGGATGAGACTATAAATTATCTTGAAAGTTTCTGACATGGCTGAAAATCAGTTTTTTGGCCAATTATAAAATACTGTGAGGCCGATATATTAAGACTAAAGTTGTGCACAGACTGAAGTAGCATTACTGGCAGAAGAAACGCCAACGCTCTTGCAGAATTTGACAGGTGGACATAGCCATGTCCCATCCAGTCCCGGCTCCTCTCTAGCTCTGCCCATTTTGGCAGAATTTCTTCAAAGTAGCGGAAAAAAATTTAAAAGTCGGAATATTTCTGTATAACTCCTCTTTGCTCAATTTTTTTAATACCTTTCAAAGCAGATTTCTGATAAAAAAAGCTATGATGAAAGTTTTTGGTAAGTCCATTACTGCACACCACCAAAAACCCACTTCTCCCAGCGGCTTGCCTATAATAAGTGCAGGGTTTACTGTCTCCTTCGTGCCCTAGAGACTAGGGGAGCCAAAAAGGTCCCTTTATCCCATATATAAAGAGTCTAGATTATTACTACTAAAGACCTGTGTCAGTTGGAGGAACTGATGGAGATTTAGCATCTGGGCCCTCGAGCTTCTGGATACATCACTGATCACCCTTATACTAAAATAAGGATATGGCAGCATCATGTTCTGTCTCAGGCTCTGGAAGACGCGTGAAGGTAAGGAGTAAAATGGGTTCTGAGGAAAACAGGGAAATCCTGGAGAAAACCTTCTGCAGGTGACGACTCGTGAGCAGATTTATCTTCCAGCAAAGTGAGAACTCAGACCGTAAAACCAAAACTACACAGTATGGACTGAAAAACAACAATGTGGTGGGGTCACTGACCAAATCAACCCAATAAAGGACGCGTGGATAAACCTGAAGCTTAAGTGAGGATTGGGGAACATGGCAGGGATTGTCCAGACCTATAGACTTATCCAGGACTCAAGACAATGACTGAGAAAAAGTCCACCAATGTCTTCACTTACGTGTGTCTATATTATGACTCTTTTCAGGGTCATCTGTTTGGTCTCCGACATGTCTCCTGGTTCATGTATTGCCCGTATTGGGTTATTATATAAAACACTGCGTCATTGAGAGGAAGAGGAATCGGAGATATAATGTGCACCAGGGCTAAGGAACAATTAGGCCACGTGAGCGCAACATGCAGCCCGGGCACCACGGTATGTAGATGGCCGTGCCACACTCTCTGCCCTGAAGTCCTTGTGAGATCCGGGTCAGCACCCGCTATCGACTGCTCCCATGTATCTTCTCTGGCTTGTGGCTTAAAGTGATGCCCAGCATGAACAAGACAGCGCTAATGGCACACAATGTGGCTAGCATGGCATCAACGGCAATGTTATGGAGGCACTGTGTGGCTGACACTGTTATGGGGGCATTGTGTATGAAATGGTCAGTCATCAGCACTGGAGGTCCTATGTAAGTAGATCCCACCATTCACCAGGCACCTAAATCAGAGGAACGTACCGCCCCCTACTCCAGGTGGAAAAATGTAAAACCGTCCATGTTGTTAATATTGTGTAATATAAATGATTTTCCGGCATAAGTTGCTGAATATTCTTTATTATTTGCTGTTATAAATTTGTTATTAGTCATTATTACAGGTGGAGATTGTCTTACTGACCCCACAGCCCTAGTGAGAAGGGTGGTCTCAGAAGTGATCACTAGAATACAGAAGGTAATGTGACAGTGGAGATGTGACCCCTGGGCTCCCCAGGACGCCCAGCACCGAATCCAACTGGTCCCTGTGCATAACACTTATGTAGAGCCATATTAGGTAAAAAGGTCCAAGTCTATGGATAAAATCTATGGATCAGAACATGTTTTTTCTACATTGACCGTCATTCTTAGGTGTAACAGAATCACTGGTCCTCGCCTACACTTTCGGTTGAGGTTTAGAGGATTAATGGGAGACATGGAACAGATATTCTCCTGTTTGGAGCCCACCCATCAGACATGTATAACGTATAGTACTGACGCCCCATAAATGTCTATTAAATCCAAAGGGACATTAATCAATTTGAAAGTTTTATTTTTAAATTAAGAATTGCATGGAAGGACGAGGAGATGTTCTTGGAGGAACCTCCTTCTTCAGCAGATGTTCTTTGCTGGTCAGGAGGCCACATGTAGATGGTACCAGTCCTTCCATACAGGTACAGCATTGATGGTGGACGTGCTGTACTTTCCTCAGGGCGCTAGACGTGGCGGTTTTCTGCCCTCGCGATGTTTATGGAGCCGCGGTGACAGACACCAAATAAGCAGCTTTCTCGGATGGAGTGAGCAGCCCTGGATAGTCCACGCCGGCAGGATGAGATCACCCGGCGGAAGAGAGAACCTATGAGAAGAGACGTAACACTGATGTCAGTAACAGGACTCCATATCAGAGGACACGGCTGTGCGGTCACTGTGGCCGGACGGCAGAGGAATCATCCATACACAGGTGACCCTTATTAACATGACATTACTTGTAATGTGCCTCAGTGTTGCCTTATAATCAGTTACATAAACCTCAGTGTAACATTGAGGCCATAAAGGGGTCAATATGGTCCATATGGGGCCGTGGGCGCAGGATTCGGGTCAGTTTGGCAGAAGACTAAAAAGCCCCTAATAACTTTTAATGAATAAAAGAATGAAGATTTTTACAGAATGAACTGCTCATTGCTTTATAGGGAGAAAAAAGTAGTAATTTTCTGATCCTTTATGTGCACGTTCACATTACACGTTTTGATCACAGACTGTGATAGGATGTCATATAGACCTGTACACACCTGACAATGGGGAGGACTCGCTGTCCTTAGCAGTAAAACACTGCTTGTCTACATCAGGTTTGGAAGGGGAAGATTCTTGCTGCCTGTTTGGTAGAAGAAAAACATATAAATTACAAGTAAAAACAATAAGAACACCCGTCTGCAAGGCCGGTTAGGACATTTGGATAACATGGAGGAGGCACCCTGCTCAGGACCCACTTCTATCACTAAGAATGGAGAATCGCTAGTAATATTGGCCTGTAATGAGCTGGAAATGATTGACTGGTCGCAATGATCGTCTGTTATCGCCAGCGTTATCACAAGCCAGAACCACAGTGATCATCAATCATGGGGTGGTGGCGCTGGATATAGTGCTGAGTTACACTTATCTTACAGTTGATCTTCTGGTATATCAGATCCAAACCCGATAATAATAATTTACTCACATGTCTGAGTGTTTTGCACTCTCTGGGGAATACACTGGAGGTGGCTTCAGTTCTTCATCATTCATCACCCTGGTATTGGTGGAACAGAGCTAAAACATAGAGAAAAATAAAATAAATATTTATTTAAACTTTATTTTAATTATAAGTTTTATAGATCTTACCGGTCACACTTACTTTAGAAAGCCTTTGAGACGATGATATAAAGTTCAGGCTTTCTGGCCAGTCATTGTCCTCGCTTGTGTCCCCCTCATCTGAATCAATAAGTTCATAATTGCTACATTGAGCTGCAAGGTATAAGTGTTATTAGAGATTATTGGTATAAGATCCAGTCATGGAAAGTCACCATTTTATTACTAATAATGATGGGGTCTGGTTGTCACATAAAATGAAAGACAAGACACACAACAGCTTTCTGCAGATGATGTCTCATTCTACTTACGGTCAAAGTAGCCGGTGTCCTCTTCTGACTCAAAGTCAGGAATGAAATGCGGCTCCTTACTTAGAAGACTGTCAAAGTCCATGCCACATAGGAATGGATGCATTTTGATCTCTTTAGCTCCTCCTGGGAAAGGAAGACAATAAAAAGTGATCTAGACATTATCAGATAGACAGCTCCATATCTGAACAGTTTATGTTACTCTGAACTGAAGACGTAACAGAGCTGATGTGAAGAAAAGATGCTGAAAGTCAGAGCATGAAGTAAGGGAATGGAAAAGCAGGTAAAGCAGAGAACCTCAGTGCTGATCCTCAGGGGCGTGATCATTTATCTGGTCACAGATGTGTAATAATTCATTATTAATAATATTATATACATTACCTGTCCCAAGTCTATGTGCCGGATCTTTTCTGAGCAGCTCAGTGATGATGTCCTGAGCATCAGGTGGAGGAGTGCGATTATCAAATGTCCAAGTTATGTCATCTGTTATATTAAAAGAAAATGTTACAGAAAATAAAACCTCTTCATTTACTTTATTAAACCAAAAATCTTTTGTATTAACACAACAAGTAACTAAACCACAGAACCAATCTAAGCAAATAACAATGACACCACACAGCATTCAGATTATTTTACTTACCCCTTAATATACTGCAGTAAGTCTCATATTTGGAATCCCCATGAAATGGTACACGGAATAGAAGGAATTCGTGTAGGATGATCCCTACCGACCACCAGTCCACAGGCCGCCCATAGCCTTCCTGTAAGATGACTTCAGGGGCGATGTATTCAGGGGAGCCAGCAATCTGGAAAGCAACAGAAGAAGGAGATGAGGAGATGAGAAAATAATTGTGACGAATAACATCAGAGGAAAACGTTTTCTAGATGAGAAGATATCAGAGAAGAAGAAATAGATGAGAAGAGTAAAGAACAAGATCCTGTAAGTAAAGCCGACCTCATCATCACGGAACTCTCTGGTGACGTCCTCGGTTGGAGCCTTGTAGGTTTCTGATGTTGGTCTCATGAGGCCGAGTTTGGAAAGTCCGAAGTCCGTGACTTTAATATGACCAGATGCCGATACCAGGAGGCTGTGAAAAAACAGACGGTGTCAGCCCCAAGTAATAACCCATAGACTTTATGACAATCTCTAACTTTCTTCCTCCTAGAGGGGGCACTTACTTCTCAGGCTTCAGGTCTCGGTGCACCACACCAAAGCTGTGCAGGTATTCCACAGCCAGGACTGTTTCTGCAATGTACTTTCGGGCCAAGGGGACGGGTAAAGGTCCATAGATGTTCATAAGACTGCCACAGTCTCCTCCTACAGGAGAAAGCAAATATGACAGGAGAGGGTTTGTTACAATGTAAATTACACCTGATGCGTGTGAATGAGAAATAAGCGGAGACATTGGGGCAGGATGTCACACATAGAGATATACTGTGTAATAATGCAAAAGAAAAACAATGGCGCATACCCTAATAGTAACTAGGACTGCGCTGAATGTCTATGAAGCCAAACCACAAATGTGCAAAAGCTGCAGAAATAAGTGCAAGGAAACAACGTCCCATATAAAAATGTGAAGCTATACTATGTATATACATGTGTATGTATGTGCTGTGTGTGTATAGGCATGTGTATGTATGTGCTGTGTGTGCATGTACATATCTATGTATGTGCTGTGTGTGTATATACATCTGTATGTGCAGTATATGTGTGTATAAACATGTGTATGTATGTGCTGTGTGTGCATGTACATATATATCTATGTATTTGCTGTGTGTGTATATACATGTGTATGTATGTGATGTGTGTATGTGCAGTGTTTGTGTGTATACAGTTGTGCTCAAAAGTTTACATACCCCGGCAGAATTTTTCTTTCTTGGCGTTGTTTCAGTGAATATGAATGATCACATATAAACTTTTTCTCCACTCATGGTTATTGGTTGGGCGAAGCCATTTATTGTCAAACTCAGCAAATACTGGAGGCAAATTTGCACTCATCAGCACGGAAGCTGCGCATGGGACGTACTTGGACGTTCCAACATGACAACGATCCAAAACACAAGGCCAAGTCGACCTGACATTGGCTACAGCAGAACAAAGTGAAGGTTCTGGAGTGGCCATCTCAGTCTCCTGACCTCAATATCATTGAGCCACTCTGGGGAAATCTCAAGAACGCATTTCATGCAAGACATCACAGGAATTTACAGGAACTGGAGGCTTTTTGCCAAGAAGAATGGGCGGCTTTACCATCTGAGAAAATAGAGAACCTCATCCACAACTACCACAAAAGACTTCAAGCTGTCATTGATGTTAGAGGGGGCAATACACGGTATTAAGAACTGGGGTATGTGAACTTTTGATCAGGGTCATTTGGATGTTTTTGGTTGTTATTAAGATTTAAAAAGAGAAAACACAGTAGTTTGACAATAAATGGCTTCACCCAACCAATAACCATGAGTGGAGAAAAAGTTATCATTCATATTCTCTGAAACAAGGCCAAGAAAGGAAAAATTCTGCCGGAGTATGTAAACTTTTGAGCACAACTGTACATGTGAATATGTAGTGTGTGTATGTGCAGTGTGTGTGTTTGATGACATAGTTATATTTGAAAAAATGTTTCTTTTTTTCAAGAATAAATGTGGATTGTTCTGCATGAGGAAAACAATAAGACATCCCCTGAAAAAACTAACCCATCTCTCACAGCAAAAAACTATAGACCCTGTGTTATTTTTGAGGAAACATGGTGCAAACTGTTAAAATTCAGACAAATCCTCCTTTCTCCATAGTGGAGATTTCTGCCATGCTCAGTGAGGACATACCCTGAAGACTTTCACAGACAAATTCATTTTTCTGGCCTGTTGCTAACAGATAACTTATAGTAAAAGCAGTGTGGACATGTAACCATCTATGTGGTCACATTCTGCTTATGGAGAAGGTCCTAGAGATGAGCAGACCAGCGCTGGATATAGATACGATGGATATGTCCTACCTGGTACATACTCCATGACCATGCACAAATGACGTGTAGTTGGAAAGGAGCACAACATGGAGGCCACGAAGGGACAATCTGCGAATGTTAGGATGTCCCTCTCTAGAAAGGCCCGTTCAAGTCTTACTGGATCTTTCAGCTTCTGCTTGTCCAGTTTCTTCATGGCGTATAACTGTTTGGAGTCTTTTTGGCGCACTAAGTGGACGGTTCTGTAGAGGAAGAAAATCGGTGGTTTATAATGTATTCTTACTAACAGTCTGTCTATAGACCTCATCACATCTCCTGTACTAATGGTGAATACTAGATATGCTGGCATCACTACATAGATGATCTCCACTGGGAGGTCCTCATCCATGCCCCATCGTAAATGAACTGAATAATGACAATTAGATGTGCACAGAAGAGATGAGAGAATTAATTACAGTGAAATAGAATTCTAGTCATATTTTACAAAGATCTGTATTCACCAAAATGGCGATTTTATTTTGTCATTTGCTTCCTCATGGATTCAGCAAAATGATGAGCAAGTGGACACTATTTTCTAAACCTTAAAAGGCCTTCAAAATGTTAAAAAAAAACACATTCTTATCCTCACCTCTCCGGCCCCTCTGCCTCAACTGCCTGGTCCGCTCTTTCAAATCTCTGCTGCCAGTGCAGAAGTCCAAACATGTCTAAGGCTGAGACAGGACTTCTGGCATTGAGGAGGTCGAGGAGGATTCTGCACAAATGCATGAAAAGTCACGGTGTCGTGGCGTTGAGAACCTTCATGAGCTTGCATAGAATCCTCCTGAAGCTCCTCAAAACTAGAAGTTCTGGCCCAGCATGAGCAGCGGCAATCTGAAGATGTGGTGAGGACTGGACGGTTGTTTGTAAAAAGCAGAGAGGTTGGAGAGGTGAGCAGTGAGGTCAGTATAAGTCTATTGTCCACTTTTTACATCTTACATTTATTAGGCTCTTGGGTCTGGAGAGAACCCAGAGCATAACAAAAGACATTCAATTCGTGAATCACGTTTCTCAGGAAAGTCTGCATGAACAGGCGAATGTGAATTATGCCAGATTCGCTCTTCTCTAGAGAACAGGGATGTGGACTCCAATAATTCCTCTATGGTAACACTGTACGGGCACAGAGACAGAGGGATCGTCATAAGGAGCCCTAGAAAACATATATTATGCCGACATCAAGCTCACCCAAAAGCTCCACAGCTGAACTGTTTGATCTGTTTGTAGTCGCTCTTACAAGGATTTCTCCCTGGGTTCAATGATCCGATCAAGGCCTAGAAATAATAAGAAATGGCATTAAAGCATAAAATCTGCAGAAAGATAAAATCTATGGATGCAGGAACTTCTCCTGTATATTATGTGGACGTGATACAAGCCGGACCCCCACAGACACCATTATATACAGGGATATCCCCCATACACAGACATCACTGTACTGCAGGGGAGGAGACGGGAGATCACATAGCGGGGGCAGGAATAATAATGCCGCCATCACACACAATAGATCTGATCTACATGAAGAATAGGGATATCCCCTCGTCATATGGGGGATAATATTATACATGTAATTCACCCCCGTTGCCTGATCATACACAGACGTCTCCGCTGATACTTACACTGGCAGGTTCCTGGATCTCGGGGGTCTGACATATTCCACCGTCAGTAATTGCCGGCACAGATATTCCTATAATAATGAGGAAACGTTTTGTATTAGACGATATCAGTACATAATATATAACATCCATATTAAGAAGGAGATGAGACGGGCTCTGTACACGGTGTAATACTGGTATATGGGATTCGGCACACAACGTATATATTTATGGCTCCTCCATAGATGGATATTCTGGACCATAAATGGCCATTGTTCAGGATCTGATTCATCCTAGAACAATTACATGATCGGGGAACTAGGAGCCTCCTTGTACATGATGGAGAAGAGCACAGAGGAGAGAAGGGGAATTACCTGCGCCCCCTCCATTATAGTCTATAAGGGGCTCCGGAGCCGTCACCGGCCTCATACAGAGGATGTAGAGTAAATCTACATATTCTCTGCCGTTCTCTATAATATCCATATATGTGAATGTAAGAATATTAGATGATTGCTCACCTTCCATCAGATCAGTGTTCAGCCCCTGCTGACTGGTATTAGGGTCCGGGATAGTCAGGTTTTCCCCCTCTTCGGAGTCACCTTCTGATGTTTCCTGATGGGTTTAATATGTGCAATTAATATAACATTTCACAAATACTAAATTACCGTATACAGTCCATCCTCGACTTATGAACTTCTGACTTACAAACGACTCCAAGATACAAAGGGTTGATGTTGAAAAAAAGCTAATATTCACCACTCTCCTCTCCAGCCGCCCTGCTGCTCACCACCTGCCGTTCAGTCCTTTCCACTGTCATTTGCCGTTTCTCTGGTCTCTTTACTGTAGTCTAGGACTTCCAGCCGCATTCAGGACCCAGAGGTCACTGCTCATCATAAGGTCATAAGGATGAGGCTGGAAGTCCTGCCCCATAGTGAAGAGGCTGGAAATGTGGTGCACTATGAAGGAAAAAGGAGACCCGGGTGGCGGGCAGCGAGCGAAAAATTATTGTTTTTTTTACCCTGTTTTAACTTATATACAAATTTGGGTTACAAACAAACCTATAGGATTTATCTAGTTTGTGACAAGGGGACGACCTGTACATAAGTCAGGAAGTACTAAACCAGGAGCTAGGAGTTAAGCTCAGTATTGGACGGACTATGCATAAGGCAGGAAGTACTAAACCTGGATCTACGGGACAATCTCAGTATTGGATGGACCATACATGGCCGCTCCCTCCAGAAAATCCACATGAATTTATAAGGGACTTATATCTACAGCTGTTTTCTAATAACTTCTATTATCAGAGCTGCAGCATTTACAAGATGGAAGATTGTGATGATTGAGTGAGACAGAGACGGAAACACAACCTCTGCAGCAGTAGAGACAGGCGGCCATAGAATATCCTGCACCTCTAACATCATAAATCTGCCCCTCTGCTGTATGACGGCTAATCTGGAGAAGATCAGACCAGGACGTGTGATATAGAAGGTGATGGATCCTTACCAGACGCTCCAGTGAGCCGGCCGGACGCTCCAGTACATACAGGACATTTTGGGCCAGTTGTATAATAAAGGCCAATTCTCCACTTGTGGATTTTTCTTCAGCCTATAAAGATGGAAATAAATAGAAAGGGAAAATCATGAGAGAACATGGAGGAGGCCGGTTATGTCACCACATTACTCCTTCGATCTACTCTACAATTGCTACATATCTGGAGACTTGGTGCCAGTTGTCTATAATATAATCAGGGATGTGTCCGTCTGTCGAAGCCTCTGTAGACTGCGCCTGCACAGTCTGGCCCCAGACAGAAGAATGCATCCAGCCATTACAGGTGACAGATAAGATGAGTATATGGCACTGGAGATCGCAGTATGCGTAGGCACTGAAGGCATACTGCGTTCAGTGCTTACGCACACCTAGGCCGGTGGAGTAGTGCAACGTCGGAATCGGCGCTTGCGCATAGCGCGCTATCTGGCGCCATTTTAGTGAAAGCAGATTTGCAGTGTGTCTTCAATAAAATGACACTGGACAGCGCTGTATGCGCACGCGAGTACTCCGGCGCCTTTTTGTTGAATACATGCGGTAAATGTGTCTTCACTAAAATGGAGCAAGATTCCGATTGCCATTTCAGTATGATAACACAGGTGACGCGCTTCCAGGGAGCGATGGAAAGGTGAGTAGGATGGGGAGCACATAACAGGATGGGGGAGGAAGATGGGGGAGCACGAAACAGGATGGGGGAGCACATAACAGGATGGGGGAGCACATAACAGTATAGAAGAGCACATAACAGGATGGGGAGCACAAAACAGGATGGGGGAGCACATAACAGGATGGGGTGCACATAACAGGATGGAAGAGCACATAACAGGATGGGGGCAGCACATAACAGGATGGGGAGCAGGATGGCGGAGCACTAAACAGGATGGGGGCAACACATAACAGGATGGGGAGCACATAACAGGATGGGGAGCACATAACAGCATGGGGGAGCACATAACAGGATGGGGGCAGCACATAACAGAATGGGGGAGCACATAACAGAATGGGGGAGCACATAACAGGATAGGGTGCACATAATAGGATCGAAGAGCACATAACAGGATGGGGGCAGCACATAACAGGATGGGGGAGCAGGATGGCGGAGCACTTAACAGGATGGTGGCAGCACATAGGATAAGGGCAGCACATAACAGGATGGGGAGCACATAACAGGATGGGGGAGCACATAACAGGATAGGGGAGCACATAACAGGATGGGGTGCACATAACAGAATGAGGGAGCACATAACAGGATGGGGGCAGCACATAACAGGATGGGGGCAGCACATAACAGGATGGGGGAGCACATAACAGGATGGGGGAGCACATAACAGGATGGGGAGCACATAACAGGATGGGGGGCAGGATGGTGGAGCACATAACAGGATGTCAGAGCACATAACAGGATGGGGAGCACATAACAGGATGGGGGAGCACATAACAGGATGGGGGAGCATGGACCAGAATGGGGGCAGCACATAACAGGATGGAGGAGCACATAACAGGATGGGGGAGCACATAACAGGATAGGGGAGCATATACCAGGATGTGGGAGCATATACCAGGATGGGGGAGCACATACCAGGATGTGGGAGCATATACCAGGATGGGGGAGCATATACCAGGATGGGGGAGCACATAACAGGATAGGGGAGCATATACCAGGATGTGGGAGCATATACCAGGATGGGGGAGCATATACCAGGATGGGGGAGCACATACCAGGATGGGGGAAGCACATAACAGGATGAGGAAGCAGGATGGGGGAGCATGGACCAGGATGGGGGAGCATGGACGAGGATCGGGGAGCATGGACCAGGATAGGGGATCATATACCATTAAAAATGCTCCCCACCCGGGCGTAGAATGGGTTCAATAGCTAGTATACTATATTACTGTCTGCCTAAAGAACAATTTTATGTGAATAAACTTATTATTCCATCATTATTACTTTTATATGTTTTGTGCAGAATTCTGCTGCTTACCTGTTGCACCAATGTCCTGATGTTCTTCTGTAAATTCTCAAGATATGCTGAGTTTATACGACCTTGCTGGTATTTGGTCAGGCATTCTCTCACTAGCTCCACAACCAGCCGGTAAGTGAAGCTGAGGACGCCATCGGGTAGTGGTAGCACAATGTCAGGGGCATAGGTGGTAAGAATCCCCTGCAGCAGTGCTAACACCTGAAAATTGTCTGAAGGAATTTCAGACATTTCAAGTAAATTCAAATCGCAGTCAGTAAATCACTAGCTATGTAGCAAATCACCAACAACAATGACACCGGAATGTCAAAGTGACACTGTAGCTGTAAACACTGGCACAAGTATTGGTGGTGCATTATGATGTCATAATATCATCATGGAATCTTGTGATGGAATCTTATATGGAGCTTCTCACCTTCTAAGGAAGTTGCCTAGCAACAGTGAGGATGGTAAAACCATAGGGTGAGCATCAGTGCTTGTATGTGAGAGGGAGCTGTGGGCACCGGGCTCTTCTCATCAGTGAGGGGATTTATAAATATATTTATTAATATCTGTATACACAATAAAAATCATAATTACGTATTTATAAGAAATCCGGATTCAGGATCTAAAAGAAGTATCTTTATCTGGGGGGTCCAGGGAATGAATATCAGAAGCCCACGCCTCACCACCCCCCAACCTCCCAAGATGGGGGTCTCTATTACAAATATAACCCTGCCTGACATTTGAGAAAATCTAAATTTTGTTACTTAATTATTACTAATTGTTATTACGAAGCAGAAAAAAGAGTCGGAATCAGGAGAATTCAGGGATGTTTAGATATTTAGCTCAAATTTTTTGAGCAGGTGACAGATCCTCTATAATCTTGGTGAATAAAACACTAGTCCTAATAAATCTCCTCCTACGTTCTCCGATCACCACCATATTTGTATTCCAAGAGCCTCAAAGCACCGGAAAGAGAAAGTAAGTGAAGAATCAGGCGCATTCTAATCTGTAACCATGGAGACACATAGGCTGCATAAGAGCTGTATACACTACACAAGATTTACAAATTTGTTTCATTTTTTATTTTAAGGAACCAAGTAAAAAAAAATACTGTAAAAGATCTTCTAACAACTAGAAATGATTCCAGGATTGTCTATCCACTATATATACAGTATATACTCACAACACAAAGGTTAACTAATAGTTTTAATGATTTTCTGTAATAAATATGAGAAACATTTATATAAAAATACAACAAATGATAATAAATATTTCAATTATAAAACAAGAAATACGTCTTATAATAATATTACTCAGCGATTTATAAAAGTAACAAAGTTCTTGTCGCTGCTGCTCCTGACGACCAATCAGATTTCTGCCGTTTTGCCTCTTGCAGTGCGGAATCGATGGCTGGAATCTGACTGGTTGCTACGGGCAACACTTTCATTATTCTCTACACTGTTTGTATAAATAATCCTTGAACTCTCGTTGCCGATAGCAACCGATTAGAATTCAGCTTTTACATTTAGAATTTACACGAGATAAATAAACGTGATTTCTGATTGGTCGCTAGGGGTAACAAAGACGCTACATGACAGCTGAGGCTCCGTGACAATGGCGTCTGTTACTCCAGGTACTGGATGATGGGCCGGACACAGGTGCAGCCCACCGTCACCAGCTGCTTCTCCAGCCTATAGGTGGGACACATCCTCTCATCTCACCACGCAGGACCAGGATCTCCTGTCTGATGGGGACTGAGTTCATGCTGAGGTCCACATGACCCTCCGGGTCCAAACATCCGCGGTGGAGACATCGGGCCTCGCTGATGACCGCAGGGAATCTGTTATTGTCCACATTAGAGCTGGTGGAAGGAGATGAGAGAAATCAGGACACAGCAGTAACCATGTTTAGTCCCCCATACTCCGGCCTGCTGACCCCCATATATCATTATTATTATTTCTGCCATTACTCCATGTACATTCACCTGTATTCCCATGGAGAGATGGAGCGGCTCCGCACACTGTCCGCCATTACTTGTGCAGAACTCCGACTGCCGACCTTCATATCCACCTTCATACGTGGAGGAAATGTGGTGTCCGGTGTGAAGAGACATCCCCCGCCGGACACTAGAGGGGCCTCCCAGCCATCAGCGCCAGGGACCTGCTCTTCTCCTCCATGGACACAAGAGATGAAGATCAGAAGAAGCAAAGTGGAGAAAACCTGAGGACAGAAGATGTCACACATGTGATAGGGGACATTGTGGAAGTGTCAACATTATGTAGTGATATAAGTAAGGGTTAAATAATGGATCAATAATATACACTAATAATATTCATACTCGTATGGACCTATCCCAAAGATATGCAACAGCGCTCAAGCCAAGAGCAACCAGATATGACTATATAACACATATAAGAAAGTCCAACATTTTAAGTGGAATTCATTCAACAATCTATTATACTAGCTATTGAACCCGTTCTAAGCCCGGGTGCCGAGCATTTTTATTGATATATCGTCTCCCATATATCGTATGAGTATGTGTTTCCCCCTCCTAGTATTTGTGCTGCCCCCATCCTGTCCCCACGATCCTATCCTGGTATGCATGGCACACCTCAACCCCAATCCTGGTATGCATGGCACTCCTCACCCCCAATCCTGGTATGCATGGCACTCCTCACCCCCAATCCTGGTATGCATGACACCTCTTACCCCAATCCTGGTATGCGTGGCACTCCTCATCCCCCATTCTGGTATGCATGGTACCCCTCATCCCCAATCCTGGTATGCATGACCCCCTCATCCCCAATCCTGGTATGCATGGCCCCCCTCATCCCCAATCCTGGTATGCATGGCACCCTTCATCCACAATCCCGGTATGCATGGCCCCCCTCATCCCCCAATCCTGGTATGCATGGCAACCCTCATCCCCCAATCCTGGTATGCATGGTACCCCTCACCCCCCATTCCTGGTATGCATGGCACCCCTCACCATAATTCAGGTATGCATGGCACCCCTCAACCCCAATCCCGGTATGCATCGCACCGCTCATGCCCAATCCTGGTATGCATGGCACCCCTCATGCCCAATCCTGGTATGAATCACCCCCCTCATCCCCAATCCTGGTATGCATGGCCCCCCTCATCCCAACCCTGGTATGCATGGCACACCTCACTCCCCAATCCTGGTATGCATGGCTCCCTCATGCCCAATCCTGGTATGCAAGGCCCCGTCTTCCCCAATCCTGGTATGCATGGCACCCCTCATGCCCAATCCTGGTATGCATGGCTCCCACATCCCCAGTCCTGGTATGCGTGGCTCCCTCATCTCCAATCTTGGTATGCATGGCTCACTCATCCCCAATCCTGGTATGCATGGCTCCCTCATCCCCAATCCTGGTATGCATGGCATCCCTCATCCCCAATCCTGGTATGCATGGCACCCCTCATCCCCAATCCTGTTATGCATGGCACCCCTCATCCCCAATCCAGTTATGCATGGCACCACTCATCCCCAATTTGGTATGCATGACTCACTCATCCTCCATCCTGGTATGCATGTCATCCCTCATCCCCAATCCTGGTATGCTTGGCATCCCTAATCCCCAATCCAGTTATGCATGGCACCACTTATCCTCAATCCTGGTATGCATGGCTCCCTCACCTCCATTCTGGTATGCGTGGCACTCCTCATCCCTATCCTGGTATGCATGGCCCCTCATCCGATTCCTGGTATGCATGGCACCCCTCATCCCCAATCCTGGTATGCATGCCAACTCTCATCCCTAATCATGGTATGCATGGCACCTCTCATCTCCAATCCTGGTATGCATGGCACCCTTCATCCCCAATTCTGGTATGCATGGCACCCCTCACCCCCCAATTCTGGTATGCATGGCTCCCTCATCCCCAATCCTGGTATACATGGCTCCCTCATCCCCAATCCTGGTATGCATGGCTCCCTCATCCCCAATTCTGGAATGCATGGCACCCCTCATACCCAATAATGTTATGCATGGCACCACTCATCCCCAATCCTGGTATGCATGGCTCCCTCATCCCCAATCCTGGTATGCAAGGCACCCCTCATCCCCAATCCTTGTATGCATGGCACCCCTCATCCCCAATCCTGTTATGCAAGGCACCACTCATCCTCAATTCTGGTATGCATGGCACCCCTCTCCCCCCAATTCTGGTATGCATGGCTCCCTCATCCCCAATCCTGGTATGCATAGCACCCCTCAACCCCAATACTGGTATATGCGTCGCTTCCTCATCCCCAATCCTGGTATGCATGGCTCCCTCATCCCCAATCCTGGTATGCATGGCTCCCTCATCCCCAATCCTGGTATGCATGGCTCCCTCATCCCTAATCCTGGTATGCATGGCACCCCTCATCCCCAATCCTGTTATGCATGGCACCACTCATCCCCAGTCCTGGTATGCGTGGCTCCCTCATCCTCAATCCTGGTATGCATGGCTCCCTCATCCCCAATCCTGGTATGTATGGTCCCCTCACCCCCCAATCCTGATATGTGTAGTACCCCTTATCCTGGTATGCATGATCCCCTCACCCCCCAATCCTGGTATGTGAGGCCCCCTCACCAACCCAGTCATGGTATGTGTGGCCACCTCATCCCTTTCACGCTGTACACACATACAAAAAAATAATGACTTATACTCACCTTTCTTCCCTGTGCTCCAGCGCTGCTGTGCCCTGTTCTGCCGGAGGCCGGGGGAGGAGTGTGGCGCCGGAGTACGTGCATGACCATACCGCGCTGTCCGGCGCCATTTTTCTGAAGACAAACTGCAAATGTGTCTTCAGTAAAATGGCGCCGGATAACGCTATGCACATGCGCCGATCCGACGCCTCACTCCTGCCCCGGTCTCTGGCGAAGAGAGGTGCCGCAGCAACGCTCCTCCTGGTCAGGTAAGTATGTAAGTATGGCACCAGAGATCGCAGTATGCATTCAGTGTCTACGCATACCGCGATCTCCGGCGCCATACACACTCCTCTTACCTGTAACAGCTGGATGCGGCCTTCTGTCTGAAGCCAGACTGTGCGTCGCGCATGCGCAGTCTATAAAGGCATCAGACAGAGACACGCATCTCCCATTATATTATAGATTGTCATGTCATTGACCAAAAACCCAAGCTCAGGACAACAGTATCTATAATATAACGGCAGATGCGTGTCTCTGTCCGAAGCCTCGATAGACTGCGCATGCGTGACGCACCTGCAGAGTCTATACCCCCCACAGAGGCACGCATCCCAATCCTAAACGAGGATGTGGATTGTGGCACCAGAAATCGCGGTACGCATAAGCACTGAACGCATACCGCGATTTCCGGCACCATAACAACTTACCTATCCTGGAGGTCAGTTGCCACGGCATCTCTTCAGGCAGAAGGCCGGGATCCACCGTCGGCATCGGAACATGCGCATAGAGCACTTCCGGCGCCGTTTTATTGAAGACACATTGCAAGGGTGTCTTCAACAAGATGGCGCCGGAAACCGCGGTCTGCGCAGGCGCTGATGCGGCGTCAGTGCTCTCCCCCGCCCTCTTCTGACATCACTAATCATTTAAATATCTAACGCACCCCCACACTTCGCCGCCATTTTAAAGACAGAAGATTTCTGCGTCACACAGCGCCTCCAGTCTCTAGCTTAAAAAAACAAAAACATTTTGTAGTATATATAGATATATATATTACACATATATGTATATATATATATAAAGAAGATACTATATACAAATATATATATCTATATATACTATATAGAATAGTTATCAGAGTACTCCAACACAGTCAGCGGAGCAATCCCGCACAAAATACGTCAGCGGAGCAATCCCGCACAAAAAAACCTCAGCGGAGCAATCCCGCACAAAATACGTCAGCGGAGCAATCCCGCACAAAAAAACCTCAGCGGAGTAATCCCGCACAAAATATGTCAGCGGAGCAATCCCGCACAAAAAAACCTCAGCGGAGCAATCCCGCACAAAATATGTCAGCGGAGCAATCCCGCACAAAATACGTCAGCGGAGCAATCCCGCACAAAATACGTCAGCGGAGCAATCCCGCACAAAAAACCTCAGCGGAGCAATCCCACACAAAATACGTCAGCGGAGCAATCCCGCACAAAAAACCTCAGCGGAGCAATCCTGCACAAAATACGTCAGCGGAGCAATCCCACACAAAATACGTCAGCGGAGCAATCCCACACAAAAAACCTCAGCGGAGCAATCCCGCACAAAAAACCTCAGCGGAGCAATCCCGCACAAAAAAACCTCAGCAGAGCAATCCCGCACAAAAAACCTCAGCGGAGCAATCCCGTACAAAATACGTCAGTGGAGCAATCCCGCACAAAATACATCAGCGGAGCAATCCCGCACAAAATACGTCAGCGGAGCAATCCCGCACAAAATACGTCAGCGGAGCAATCCCGTACAAAATACGTCAGAGGAGCAATCCCGTACAAAATACGTCAGTGGAGCAATCCCGCACAAAATACGTCAGCGGAGCAATCCCACACAAAATACGTCAGTGGTGCAATCCCGTACAAAATACATCAGCGGAGCAATCCCGCACAAAATACGTCAGTGGAGCAATCCCGCACAAAATACGTCAGAGGAGCAATCCCGTACAAAATACGTCAGTGGAGCAATCCCGAACAAAATACGTCAGTGGAGCAATCCCGCACAAAATACGTCAGCGGAGCAATCCCGCACAAAATACGTCAGTGGAGCAATCCCGCACAAAATACGTCAGTGGAGCAATCCCGCACAAAAAACTTCAACAGAGCAATCCCGCACAAAAAACCTCAGCGGAGCAATCCCGCACAAAAAACCTCAGCGGAGCAATCCCGCACAAAAAAACCTCAGCAGAGCAATCCCGCACAAAAAACCTCAGCGGAGCAATCCCGCACAAAATACGTCAGTGGAGCAATCCCGCACAAAAAACTTCAACAGAGCAATCCCGCACAAAAAACCTCAGCGGAGCAATCCTGCACAAAATACATCAGCGGAGCAATCCCGCACAAAATACGTCAGAGGACCAATCCCGCACAAAATACGTCAGCGGAGCAATCCCGCACAAAATACGTCAGCGGAGCAATCCCGCACAAAAAACTTCAGTTGAGCAATCCCTCACAAAACACCTCAGTGGAGCAATCCCGCACAAAATACGACAGAGGAGCAATCCCGCACAAAATACATCAGCGGAGCAATCCCGCACAGAATACATCAGCGGAGCAATCCTGCACAAAATACGTCAGCGGAGCAATCCCACACAAAATACGTCAGCGGAGCAATCCCGCACAAAATACATCAGCGGAGCAATCCCACACAAAATACGTCAGCGGAGCAATCCCGCACAAAAAACCTCAGCGGAGCAATCCTGCACAAAATACGTCAACGGAGCAATCCCACACAAAATACGTCAGCGGAGCAATCCCGCACAAAATACGTCAGCGGAGCAATCCCACACAAAATACGTCAGCGGAGCAATCCCACACAAAATACGTCAGCGGAGCAATCCCGCACAAAATACGTCAGCGGAGCAATCCCGCACAAAATACGTCAGCGGAGCAATCCCGCACAAAATACGACAGAGGAGCAATCCCGCACAAAATACATCAGCGGAGCAATCCCGCACAGAATACATCAGCGGAGCAATCCTGCACAAAATACGTCAGCGGAGCAATCCCACACAAAATACGTCAGCGGAGCAATCCCGCACAAAATACATCAGCGGAGCAATCCCACACAAAATACGTCAGCGGAGCAATCCCGCACAAAAAACCTCAGCGGAGCAATCCTGCACAAAATACGTCAACGGAGCAATCCCACACAAAATACGTCAGCGGAGCAATCCCGCACAAAATACGTCAGCGGAGCAATCCCACACAAAATACGTCAGCGGAGCAATCCCACACAAAATACGTCAGCGGAGCAATCCCGCACAAAATACGTCAGCGGAGCAATCCCGCACAAAATACGTCAGCGGAGCAATCCCACACAAAAAAACCTCAGCAGAGCAATCCCACACAAAAAAACCTCAGCGGAGCAATCCCGCACAAAATACGTCAGTGGAGCAATCCCGCACAAAATACGTCAGCGGAGCAATCCCACACAAAAAAACCTCAGCAGAGCAATCCCACACAAAAAAACCTCAGCGGAGCAATCCCACACAAAAAAACCTCAGCGGAGTAATCCCGCACAAAATACGTCAGTGGAGCAATCCCGCACAAAAAACTTCAACGGAGCAATCCCGCACAAAAAACGTCAGCGGAGCAATCCCGTACAAAATACGTCAGCGGAGCAATCCCACACAAAAAAACCTCAGCAGAGCAATCCCACACAAAAAAACCTCAGCGGAGCAATCCCACACAAAAAGACCTCAGCGGAGCAATCCCGCACAAAAAACTGCAACGGAGCAATCCCGCACAAAATACGTCAGAGGAGCAATCCCGTACAAAATACGTCAGCGGAGCAATCCCGCACAAAATACGTCAGCGGAGCAATCCCACACAGAATACGTCAGCGGAGCAATCCCGCACAAAATACGTCAGCGGAGCAATCCCGCACAAAAAAACGTCAGCGGAGCAATCCCGCACAAAAAACGTCAGCGGTGCAATCCCACACAAAAAACGTCAGCGGAGCAATCCCGCACAGAATACATCAGCAGAGCAATCCCGCACAAAATTCGTCAGCGGAGCAATCCCGCACAAAAAACGTCAGCGGAGCAATACCGCACAAAAAAACGTCAGCGGAGCAATCCTGCACAAAAAAACCTCAGCAGAGCAATCCCGCACAAAAAACTTCAGCGGAGCAATCCCGCACAGAATACGTCAGCGGAGCAATCCCGCACAAAAATCAGTGGAGCAATCCCGCACAAAAAACCTCAGCGGAGCAATCCCGCACAAAAAACATCAGCGGAGCAATCCCGCACAAAAAATGTCAGCGGAGCAACCCCGCACAAAAAACATCAGCGGAGCAATCCCGCACAAAAAAACATCAGCGGAGCAATCCCGCACAAAAAACATCAGCGGATCAATCCCACACAAAAACCATCAGCGGAGCAATCCCGCACAAAAAAACATCAGCGGATCAATCCCGCACAAAATACGTCAGCGGAGCAATCCCGCACAAAAAACGTCAGCGGAGCAATCCCGCACAAAAAACGTCAGCGGAGTAATCCCGCACAGAAAACATCAGCGGATCAATCCCGCACAAAATACGTCAGCGGAGCAATCCCGCACAAAATACATCAGCGGAGCAATCCCGCACAGAATACGTCAGCGGAGCAATCCCGCACAAAATACGTCAGCGGAGCAATCCCACACAAAAAACGTCAGCGGAGCAATCCCGCACAAAATACGTCAGCGGAGCAATCCCGCACAAAAAACCTCAGCGGAGCAATCCCACACAAAAAACTTCAACAGAGCAATCCGGCACAAAAAACATCAGCGGAGCAATCCCGCACAAAATACGTCAGCGGAGCAATCCCGTACAAAAAACGTCAGCGGAGCAACCCCGCACAAAATACGTCAGTGGAGCAATCCCACACAAAATAGGTCAGCGGAGCAATCCCGCACAAAATAGGTCAGCGGAGCAATCCCGCACAAAATACGACAGCGGAGCAATCCCGCACAAAATACATCAGCGAAGCAATCCCGCACATAATACGTCAGCGGAGCAATCCCGCACAAAATACGTCAGCGGAGCAATCCCACACAAAAAACTTCAGCGGAGCAATCCCGCACAGAATACATCAGCGGAGCAATCCCGCACAAAATACGTCAGCGGAGCAATCCCAAGCAAAAAACGTCATCGGAGCAATCCCGCACAAAAAACATCAGCAGAGCAATCCCGCACAAAATACGTCAGCGGAGCAATCCCGTACAAAAAACGTCAGCGGAGCAACCCCGCACAAAATACATCAGCGGAGCAATCCCGCACATAATACGTCAGCGGAGCAATCCCGCACAAAATACGTCAGCGGAGCAATCCCACACAAAAAACTTCAGCGGAGCAATCCCGCACAGAATACATCAGCGGAGCAATCCCGCACAAAATACGTCAGCGGAGCAATCCCAAGCAAAAAACGTCATCGGAGCAATCCCGCACAAAAAACGTCAACGGAGCAATCCCGCACAGAATACCTCAGCGGACCAATCCCGCACAGAATACGTCAGCGGAACAATCCCGCACAAAATACGTCAGCGGAACAATCCCGCACAGAATACGTCAGCGGAGCAATCCCGCACAAAATACGTCAGCGGAACAATCCCGCACAAAATACGTCAGTGGAGCAATCCCGCACAGAATACGTCAGCGGAGCAATCCCGCACAAAATACGTCAGCGGAACAATCCCGCACAGAATACGTCAGCGGAGCAATCCCGCACAAAATACGTCAGTGGAGCAATCCCGCACAGAATACGTCAGCGGAGCAATCCCGCACAAAATACGTCAGCGGAACAATCCCGCACAGAATACGTCAGCGGAGCAATCCCGCACAGAATACGTCAGCGGAGCAATCCCAAACAAAATACGTCAGCGGAGCAATACCGCACAAAATACGTCAGCGGAGCAATCCCACACAAAATACGTCAGCGGAGCAATCCCGCACAAAAAAACGTTAGCGGAGCAATCCCGCACAAAAAACGTCAGCGGAGCAATCCCGCACAGAATACGTCAGCGGAGCAATCCCACACAAAATACGTCAGCGGAGCAATCCCGCACAAAAAAAGTCAGCGGAGCAATCCCGCACAAAAAACGTCAGCGGAGCAATCCCACACAAAAAACGTCAGCGGAGCAATCCCGCACAAAATACGTCAGCGGAGCAATCCCGCACAAAATACGTCAGCGGAGCAATCCCGCACAAAATACGTCAGAGGAGCAATCCCGCACAAAATACGTCAGCGGAGCAATCCCGCACAAAAAAACGTTAGCGGAGCAATCCCGCACAAAAAACGTCAGCGGAGCAATCCCGCACAGAATACGTCAGCGGAGCAATCCCACACAAAATACGTCAGCGGAGCAATCCCGCACAAAAAAAGTCAGCGGAGCAATCCCGCACAAAAAACGTCAGCGGAGCAATCCCACACAAAAAACGTCAGCGGAGCAATCCCGCACAGAATACGTCAGCGGAGCAACCCCGCACAAAATACGTCAGAGGAGCAATCCCGCACAAAATAGGTCAGCGGAGCAATCCCGCACAAAATAGGTCAGCGGAGCAATCCCGCACAAAATACATCACCGGAGCAATCCCGCACATAATACGTCAGCGGAGCAATCCCGCACAAAATACGTCAGCGGAGCAATCCCGCACAGAATACGTCAGCGGAGCAACCCCGCACAAAATACGTCAGAGGAGCAATCCCGCACAAAATAGGTCAGCGGAGCAATCCCGCACAAAATAGGTCAGCGGAGCAATCCCGCACAAAATACATCAGCGGAGCAATCCCGCACATAATACGTCAGCGGAGCAATCCCGCACAAAATAGGTCAGCGGAGCAATCCCGCACAAAATACGTCAGCAGAGCAATCCCACACAAAAAACTTCAGCGGAGCAATCCCGCACAGAATACATCAGCGGAGCAATCCCGCACAAAATACGTCAGCGGAGCAATCCCAAGCAAAAAACGTCATCGGAGCAATCCCGCACAAAAAACGTCAGCGGAGCAATCCCGCACAGAATACGTCAGCGGAGCAATCCCACACAAAATACGTCAGCGGAGCAATCCCAAGCAAAAAACGTCATCGGAGCAATCCCACACAAAAAACATCAGCAGAGCAATCCCACACAAAAAACGTCAGCGGAGCAATCCCGCACAAAATACGTCAGCGGAGCAATACCGCACAAAATACGTCAGCGGAGCAATCCCACACAAAATACGTCAGCGGAGCAATCCCGCACAAAAAAACGTTAGCGGAGCAATCCCGCACAAAAAACGTCAGCGGAGCAATCCCGCACAGAATACGTCAGTGGAGCAATCCCGCACAAAATACGTCAGCGGAGCAATCCCGCACAAAAAAACGTCAGCGGAGCAATCCCGCACAAAAAACGTCAGCGGAGCAATCCCACACAAAAAACGTCAGCGGAGCAATCCCGCACAGAATACGTCAGCAGAGCAATCCCGCACAAAATTCGTCAGCGGAGCAATACCGCACAAAAAAACGTCAGCGGAGCAATCCCGCACAAAAAACGTCAGCGGAGCAATCCCACACAAAAAACGTCAGCGCAGCAATCCGGCACAGAATACGTCAGCGGAGCAATCCCACACAAAATACATCAGCGGAGCAATCCCGCACAAAATACGTCAGCGGAGCAATCCCGCACAAAAAAACGTCAGCGGAGCAATCCCGCACAAAAAACGTCAGCGGAGCAATACCACACAAAAAACGTCAGCGGAGCAATCCCGCACAGAATACGTCAGCGGAGCAATCCCGCACAGAATACGTCAGCGGAGCAATCCCGCACAAAATACGTCAGCGGAGCAATCCCGCACAAAAAAACGTCAGCGGAGCAATCCCGCACAAAAAACGTCAGCGGAGCAATCCCACACAAAAAACGTCAGCGGAGCAATCCCGCACAAAATACGTCAGCGGAGCAATCCCGCACAAAAAACCGTCAGCGGAGCAATCCCGCACAAAAAACGTCAGCGGAGCAATCCCACACAAAAAAAGTCAGCGGAGCAATCCCGCACAGAATACGTCAGCGGAGCAATCCCACACAAAATACGTCAGCGGAGCAATCCCGCACAAAATACGTCAGCGGAGCAATCCCGCACAAAATACGTCAGCGGAGCAATCCCACACAAAAAAACCTCAGCAGAGCAATCCCACACAAAAAAACCTCAGCGGAGCAATCCCACACAAAAAAACCTCAGCGGAGCAATCCCGCACAAAATACGTTAGTGGAGCAATCCCGCACAAAATACGTCAGCGGAGCAATCCCACACAAAAAAACCTCAGCAGAGCAATCCCGCACAAAATACGTCAGTGGAGCAATCCCGCACAAAATACGTCAGCGGAGCAATCCCGCACAAAATACGTCAGTGGAGCAATCCCGCACAAAATACGTCAGCGGAGCAATCCCACACAAAAAAACCTCAGCGGAGCAATCCCGCACAAAATACGTCAGTGGAGCAATCCCGCACAAAAAACATCAGTGGAGCAATCCTGCACAAAAAACATCAGCGGAGCAATCCCGCACAAAATACGTCAGTGGAGCAATCCCGCACAAAATACGTCAGTGGAGCAATCCCGCACAAAATACGTCAGTGGAGCAATCCCACACAAAAAAACCTCAGCGGAGCAATCCCGCACAAAATACGTCAGTGGAGCAATCCCGCACAAAATACGTCAGTGGAGCAATCCCGCACAAAATACGTCAGCGGAGCAATCCCACACAAAAAAACCTCAGCGGAGCAATCCCGCACAAAATACGTCAGTGGAGCAATCCCGCACAAAAAACTTCAACGGAGCAATCCCGCACAAAAAACGTCAGCGGAGCAATCCCGTACAAAATACGTCAGCGGAGCAATCCCACACAAAAAAACCTCAGCAGAGCAATCCCACACAAAAAAACCTCAGCGGAGCAATCCCACACAAAAAAACCTCAGCGGAGCAATCCCGCACAAAAAACTGCAACGGAGCAATCCCGCACAAAATACGTCAGAGGAGCAATCCCGTACAAAATACGTCAGCGGAGCAATCCCGCACAGAATACGTCAGCGGAGCAATCCCGCACAAAATACGTCAGCGGAGCAATCCCACACAGAATACGTCAGCGGAGCAATCCCGCACAAAATACGTCAGCGGAGCAATCCCGCACAAAAAAACGTCAGCGGAGCAATCCCGCACAGAATACGTCAGCGGAGCAATCCCACACAAAAAACGTCAGCGGAGCAATCCCACACAGAATACGTCAGCGGAGCAATCCCGCACAAAATACGTCAGCGGAGCAATCCCACACAAAAAAACCTCAGCGGAGCAATCCCGCACAAAATACGTCAGTGGAGCAATCCCGCACAAAAAACTTCAACGGAGCAATCCCGCACAAAAAACGTCAGCGGAGCAATCCCGTACAAAATACGTCAGCGGAGCAATCCCACACAAAAAAACCTCAGCAGAGCAATCCCACACAAAAAAACCTCAGCGGAGCAATCCCACACAAAAAAACCTCAGCGGAGCAATCCCGCACAAAAAACTGCAACGGAGCAATCCCGCACAAAATACGTCAGAGGAGCAATCCCGTACAAAATACGTCAGCGGAGCAATCCCGCACAGAATACGTCAGCGGAGCAATCCCGCACAAAATACGTCAGCGGAGCAATCCCACACAGAATACGTCAGCGGAGCAATCCCGCACAAAATACGTCAGCGGAGCAATCCCGCACAAAAAAACGTCAGCGGAGCAATCCCGCACAGAATACGTCAGCGGAGCAATCCCACACAAAAAACGTCAGCGGAGCAATCCCACACAGAATACGTCAGCGGAGCAATCCCGCACAAAATACGTCAGCGGAGCAATCCCGCACAAAAAAACGTCAGCGGAGCAATCCCGCACAAAAAACGTCAGCGGTGCAATCCCACACAAAAAACGTCAGCGGAGCAATCCCGCACAGAATACATCAGCAGAGCAATCCCGCACAAAATTCGTCAGCGGAGCAATCCCGCACAAAAAACGTCAGCGGAGCAATACCGCACAAAAAAACGTCAGCGGAGCAATCCCGCACAAAAAAACCTCAGCAGAGCAATCCCGCACAAAAAACTTCAGCGGAGCAATCCCGCACAGAATACGTCAGCGGAGCAATCCCGCACAAAAATCAGTGGAGCAATCCCGCACAAAAAACCTCAGCGGAGCAATCCCGCACAAAAAACATCAGCGGAGCAATCCCGCACAAAAAATGTCAGCGGAGCAACCCCGCACAAAAAACATCAGCGGAGCAATCCCGCACAAAAAAACATCAGCGGAGCAATCCCGCACAAAAAACATCAGCGGATCAATCCCACACAAAAACCATCAGCGGAGCAATCCCGCACAAAAAAACATCAGCGGATCAATCCCGCACAAAATACGTCAGCGGAGCAATCCCGCACAAAAAACGTCAGCGGAGCAATCCCGCACAAAAAAACGTCAGCGGAGTAATCCCGCACAGAAAACATCAGCGGATCAATCCCGCACAAAATACGTCAGCGGAGCAATCCCGCAAAAAATACATCAGCGGAGCAATCCCGCACAGAATACGTCAGCGGAGCAATCCCGCACAAAATACGTCAGCGGAGCAATCCCACACAAAAAACGTCAGCGGAGCAATCCCGCACAAAATACGTCAGCGGAGCAATCCCGCACAAAAGACGTCAGCGGAGCAATCCCGCACAAAAAACCTCAGCGGAGCAATCCCACACAAAAAACTTCAACAGAGCAATCCGGCACAAAAAACATCAGCGGAGCAATCCCGCACAAAATACGTCAGCGGAGCAATCCCGTACAAAAAACGTCAGCGGAGCAACCCCGCACAAAATACGTCAGTGGAGCAATCCCACACAAAATAGGTCAGCGGAGCAATCCCGCACAAAATAGGTCAGCGGAGCAATCCCGCACAAAATACGTCAGCGGAGCAATCCCGCACAAAATACATCAGCGGAGCAATCCCGCACATAATACGTCAGCGGAGCAATCCCGCACAAAATACGTCAGCGGAGCAATCCCACACAAAAAACTTCAGCGGAGCAATCCCGCACAGAATACATCAGCGGAGCAATCCCGCACAAAATACGTCAGCGGAGCAATCCCAAGCAAAAAACGTCATCGGAGCAATCCCGCACAAAAAACATCAGCAGAGCAATCCCGCACAAAATACGTCAGCGGAGCAATCCCGTACAAAAAACGTCAGCGGAGCAACCCCTCACAAAATACATCAGCGGAGCAATCCCGCACATAATACGTCAGCGGAGCAATCCCGCACAAAATACGTCAGCGGAGCAATCCCACACAAAAAACTTCAGCGGAGCAATCCCGCACAGAATACATCAGCGGAGCAATCCCGCACAAAATACGTCAGCGGAGCAATCCCAAGCAAAAAACGTCATCGGAGCAATCCCGCACAAAAAACGTCAACGGAGCAATCCCGCACAGAATACCTCAGCGGACCAATCCCGCACAGAATACGTCAGCGGAGCAATCCCGCACAGAATACGTCAGTGGAGCAATCCCGCACAAAATACGTCAGCGGAGCAATCCCGCACAGAATACGTCAGCGGAGCAATCCCGCACAGAATACGTCAGCGGAGCAATCCCACACAAGAAACGTCAGCGGAGCAATCCCGCACAGAATACGTCAGCGGAGCAATCCCGCACAAAATACGTCAGCGGAGCAATCCCACACAAAATACGTCAGCGGAGCAATACCGCACAAAATACGTCAGCGGAGCAATCCCACACAAAATACGTCAGCGGAGCAATCCCGCACAAAAAAACGTTAGCGGAGCAATCCCGCACAAAAAACGTCAGCGGAGCAATCCCGCACAGAATACGTCAGCGGAGCAATCCCACACAAAATACGTCAGCGGAGCAATCCCGCACAAAAAAAGTCAGCGGAGCAATCCCGCACAAAAAACGTCAGCGGAGCAATCCCACACAAAAAACGTCAGCGGAGCAATCCCGCACAGAATACGTCAGCGGAGCAACCCCGCACAAAATACGTCAGAGGAGCAATCCCGCACAAAATACGTCAGCGGAGCAATCCCGCACAAAAAAACGTTAGCGGAGCAATCCCGCACAAAAAACGTCAGCGGAGCAATCCCGCACAGAATACGTCAGCGGAGCAATCCCACACAAAATACGTCAGCGGAGCAATCCCGCACAAAAAAAGTCAGCGGAGCAATCCCGCACAAAAAACGTCAGCGGAGCAATCCCACACAAAAAACGTCAGCGGAGCAATCCCGCACAGAATACGTCAGCGGAGCAACCCCGCACAAAATACGTCAGAGGAGCAATCCCGCACAAAATAGGTCAGCGGAGCAATCCCGCACAAAATAGGTCAGCGGAGCAATCCCGCACAAAATACATCAGCGGAGCAATCCCGCACATAATACGTCAGCGGAGCAATCCCGCACAAAATACGTCAGCGGAGCAATCCCGCACAGAATACGTCAGCGGAGCAACCCCGCACAAAATACGTCAGAGGAGCAATCCCGCACAAAATAGGTCAGCGGAGCAATCCCGCACAAAATAGGTCAGCGGAGCAATCCCGCACAAAATACATCAGCGGAGCAATCCCGCACATAATACGTCAGCGGAGCAATCCCGCACAAAATACGTCAGCGGAGCAATCCCGCACAAAATACGTCAGCGGAGCAATCCCGCACAGAATACGTCAGCGGAGCAACCCCGCACAAAATACGTCAGAGGAGCAATCCCGCACAAAATAGGTCAGCGGAGCAATCCCGCACAAAATAGGTCAGCGGAGCAATCCCGCACAAAATACATCAGCGGAGCAATCCCGCACATAATACGTCAGCGGAGCAATCCCGCACAAAATACGTCAGCGGAGCAATCCCGCACAAAATACGTCAGCAGAGCAATCCCACACAAAAAACTTCAGCGGAGCAATCCCGCACAGAATACATCAGTGGAGCAATCCCGCACAAAATACGTCAGCGGAGCAATCCCAAGCAAAAAACGTCATCGGAGCAATCCCGCACAAAAAACGTCAGCGGAGCAATCCCGCACATAATACGTCAGCGGAGCAATCCCACACAAAATACGTCAGCGGAGCAATCCGAAGCAAAAAACGTCATCGGAGCAATCCCACACAAAAAACATCAGCAGAGCAATCCCACACAAAAAACGTCAGCGGAGCAATCCCGCACAAAATACGTCAGCGGAGCAATCCCGCACAAAATACGTCAGCGGAGCAATCCCACACAAAATACGTCAGCGGAGCAATCCCGCACAAAAAAACGTTAGCGGAGCAATCCCGCACAAAAAACGTCAGCGGAGCAATCCCGCACAGAATACGTCAGTGGAGCAATCCCGCACAAAATACGTCAGCGGAGCAATCCCGCACAAAAAAACGTCAGCGGAGCAATCCCGCACAAAAAACGTCAGCGGAGCAATCCCACACAAAAAACGTCAGCGGAGCAATCCCGCACAGAATACGTCAGCAGAGCAATCCCGCACAAAATTCGTCAGCGGAGCAATACCGCACAAAAAAACGTCAGCGGAGCAATCCCGCACAAAAAACGTCAGCGGAGCAATCCCGCACAAAATACGTCAGCGGAGCAATCCCGCACAAAATACGTCAGCGGAGCAATCCCACACAAAATACGTCAGCGGAGCAATCCCGCACAAAAAAACGTTAGCGGAGCAATCCCGCACAAAAAACGTCAGCGGAGCAATCCCGCACAGAATACGTCAGTGGAGCAATCCCGCACAAAATACGTCAGCGGAGCAATCCCGCACAAAAAAACGTCAGCGGAGCAATCCCGCACAAAAAACGTCAGCGGAGCAATCCCACACAAAAAACGTCAGCGGAGCAATCCCGCACAGAATACGTCAGCAGAGCAATCCCGCACAAAATTCGTCAGCGGAGCAATACCGCACAAAAAAACGTCAGCGGAGCAATCCCGCACAAAAAACGTCAGCGGAGCAATCCCACACAAAAAACGTCAGCGCAGCAATCCCGCACAAAATACATCATCGGGCAATCCCGCACAAAAAAACGTCAGCGGAGCAATCCCGCACAAAATACGTCAGCGGAGCAATCCCGCACAAAATACATCATCGGGCAATCCCGCACAAAAAAACGTCAGCGGAGCAATCCCGCACAGAATACGTCAGCGGAGCAATCCCACACAAAATACATCATCGGGCAATCCCGCACAAAAAAACGTCAGCGGAGCAATCCCGCACAAAATACGTCAGCGGAGCAATCCCGCACAAAAAAACGTCAGCGGAGCAATCCCGCACAAAAAACGTCAGCGGAGCAATACCACACAAAAAACGTCAGCGGAGCAATCCCGCACAGAATACGTCAGCGGAGCAATCCCGCACAGAATACGTCAGCGGAGCAATCCCGCACAAAATACGTCAGCGGAGCAATCCCGCACAAAAAAACGTCAGCGGAGCAATCCCGCACAAAAAACGTCAGCGGAGCAATCCCACACAAAAAACGTCAGCGGAGCAATCCCGCACAAAATACGTCAGCGGAGCAATCCCGCACAAAAAACCGTCAGCGGAGCAATCCCGCACAAAAAACGTCAGCGGAGCAATCCCACACAAAAAAAGTCAGCGGAGCAATCCCGCACAGAATACGTCAGCAGAGCAATCCCACACAAAATTAGTCAGCGGAGCAATCCCGCACAAAAAAAGTCAGCGGAGCAATCCAGCCACTTTATACTGAACATATATATATATATATATAATACGTCAGCGGAGCAATCCGGCCACTTTCTACTGAACATATATATATATAATACGTCAGCGGAGCAATCCAGCCACTTTCTACTGAACATATATATATATAATACGTCAGCGGAGCAATCCAGCCACTTTCTACTGAACATATATATATATAATACGTCAGCGGAGCAATCCAGCCACTTTATACTGAACATATATATATATATATATAATACGTCAGCGGAGCAATCCGGCCACTTTCTACTGAATATAAATATATATAATACGTCAGCGGAGCAATGCAGCCACTTTCTACTGAATATATATAATACGTCAGCGGAGCAATGCAGCCACTTTCTACTGAATATATATAATACGTCAGCGGAGGAATCCGGCCACTTTTTTGACTATATCAAACGTCAGCAGAGATAAATATTTTAATTAAAGTTTACAACCTTATTCGTTCCGTAATTCCATTATAATGGCCCCCAAACGCCAGCACGTTCTTTCTGAGGAGGAAACTCAGGCAAAAAAATCAAAAAGGGCTGAAGCTCAAAAGGTTGGTAGAAGTAGGGGTAAAAAACAGCACCTTAAATTGCAGCGTGAAAAAAATACTGTCAGAAGAAAGGCTGCCCGTCATAATCTCACCCCAAAAAAGCCTCAACAGATGCGCAACGCTGACGCTGAGAGGCATAGATCTGCTCCAGAGAGGCGTAGGTCTGCCCCAGAGAGGCGTAGGTCTGCCCCAGAGAGGCGTAGTTCTGCCCCAGAGAGGCGTAGGTCTGCCCCAGAGAGGCGTAGGTCTGCCCCAGAGAGGCATAGATCTGCCCCAGAGAGGCATAGGTCTGCCCCAGAGAGGCGTAGGTCTGCCCCAGAGAGACGTAGGTCTGCCCCAGAGAGGAGTAGGTCTGCCCCAGAGAGGCGTAGGTCTGCCCCAGAGAGGCGTAGGTCTGCCCCAGAGAGGCGTAGGTCTGCCCCAGAGAGGCATAGGTCTGCCCCAGAGAGGCGTAGGTCTGCCCCAGAGAGTGTGACAGACGCTGAGCTTCAGCAGCATCGCAGCGCCAATGCTGAGAGACACAGAGGAGCCCGTACTAAACAACCTGCCCGCTGGGGTAAAAACGGAAGATCTCGCAACACTGCTTTGCTTACTGAAAACTTCAATGAAGACGACATTGAGGCATGCTATCTTGGCCCAATGAACAACAAATGCTCAATTTGTAATGCCAACCATTTCCAAAATGAAATTACAACAAACTGTTGTCATAGTGGAACCATCAAACTGGAAGAAGTGTGAATGCATCCCTATATTACTAATTGCATGAAGAGATCAGAACCAAACTCCAAGAATTTCATGGAAAACATAAGATCATACAATAGTGTAAACGCTTTTGCAACCATGGGCGCACAAATTGACCAATCAATTAACAGGCGATCAGGTCCTTTCTGTTACAGAATCCATGGGCAAATTTACCATGCAACATCTGCGTTGCACCCTAACCAAGGTGAATCACCAACATACGCCCTGTTATATATTCTGGATTCGGCACAATCCAGCCAACAGTGGATGCATTCGTAATCTTATGGAAAATCTACAAAGAATTCTGGAAGATATCAATCCTTTCTCCAGAGAATACAAAAATATGTTGCAATTTGAACAAGAAGAAATGCTAAAAGCAAATCTAGAAAACCGAATGCCAATTGAATATAGTGACGCGCCCCTGGGCCTGTGTCGCGCTGCGTTGCGCACGCGGGAGCTTACCCGGAGCCGGATCAGTGGAGGATTGTAGTCTCGTGGCGGTGACCCGGTCCGTGCCCAGGGAGTCAAACTAGACGGCAGTCTATTAGTAGTAAATAGTTGATGACTACGCCACCCGTTGAGTGCAGCCAGGGAGCTGCTGCTGCAGGGCAGACCGCTGAGGCCGGTGGTAGGATTGTGCAGCGTGATAGTATAACCCCCAACGGGAGGGGTATGGCCTCAGGGCAGCCGACGTGGATGATGGGGGTAGCAGGAACCACTCAGAGACGGTACGGTGTAGTTCAGGGTCTTTACTGGTAACAACGATAGACCCTCCCGGAGTACTTGCTAGCAAACGGGGCCTGGTCAGTCTTTGAGCAGATGGGATCTCCCCTGGCCAGGCGTAGTTGTAGGCCTCCCAAACTGACTGTACTCTTCTGGCTACCTTGCTAGAAGCTGATGTAAGTAGCCCACGTCCCTGAGTGTACCGTGTGGTGCTCACCCGTATGGCCGGTGACTCGGGGCCTTCTAATGGCTTCCGCTCCACGATGGCGGTGCTGGTCCCACGCGTGTGACCGTGCCTTCGGGCTTCTGGGCCAGAGGACCTGAAATCCCCTGCCTGACGGATTCTGCTGCTGGGTAGGAGTTAGTCCCCACAGCCTCGGACTCCGGGTCCGGTAAAGAATCTTCTTAGTCAGGGCGAGCTCTGCAGCTGCCAGCCCCTGACTCCTTGTAACTCTGCTGTTTCCTATGCTGCTTCTTGTCTCCACTCTCCTTGTCTGACTAACCCTGCCTCAGCCCAGGGTTTATACAGGGGAAGTTCTTCCCCTCCCAAGACTGGGCAGGAGGTGTGGCATGCACAGGATCCCTGACCAAAGGACCTCCCACCTGCTCTCAGACGTAATATCTCTATCACTGTGGCAACCAGACCCCTGGGGTGTCACATTCCCCCCTAGTGAAATTTAGTACTCCGGGACTAGACACTTTTTAGAAAAATATACCAAGGTATAACAATAACAATAAAATACAATAAGGAAACACAATAAGATGGTCACGGCATATCCGCAACCGGGTGTAGTCTTTGAAGAAAAGCAAAGGTGTCCATTTCACCAACACAGGGAGACGTAACCAGGTAGGGGTCTGTCCTACCCCGAGTCCTTAACAGTCTCTAGTCCATTCTGGGTTACGCTCCAACTATATACAAGGATTCCCGGTAAATCCACCAAGGTTTCCTAAAAACAACTGGAAACACAAAATTATACACAAGCAACAATACACAGATAAACATAAATAAAACTATTTTTACACTTCAAATTCTCCAGCGTGCGGGTAACTGGCCTCTAGTGGCCCTAGTGGACCTACGGAGCTGACTGTCTGGCCCTGAACTACAGGGTGTAGGAGCTGTCAAGGGTAAACTGGGCAGCTGTCTACCGGCTCTTTGTCTCACTAGGGGTACGGCAGGCTCACTATAAGCAGAGGGTTGATTCTCCTGTTCTACTTGTGTGGAGTCTTCTGCCTCCTGGACCGGCTGTTCTTCCAGCTCTACCCGTTGCTCCGTAGGTTCTTGGGATGATGGTTGGAGGAAGGTGAGTACGGGTACCACAACTGCACCATTGACTTGAGTCCAAGACCGAGGGAAGTCCCCGAGCACGGTACTAACCATATCTTCCCTTTCTCCCACGGGTCGATGGTCTTCTTGTTCCTCTTCAGTGTTCCTCAGTTGTTCGGGACACTTCTTCAGGTGGTCCCGGGATACAATGGCTGTGGTTTCCCCTCCGTCTTTACTGATGGTACAGACCTTCGGGTTCTCGTGGCTTGAGGGCAGTACGGTGTACGGGTCCTTCTCCCACTGGTCATCCAACTTGTGGAGCCGTCTTTTCCTCTTCAAGACCTGCTCTCCGGGTACCAGGGGAACAGCGGGAGCATACTGGTTGTAAGTCTTCTCTTGTCTTTCCCTAGCCTGACAGAGACTTCGCTCCACGCTCTCCTGTACTCTCCGGTACTGCTGCTGCCTCTCTGTGTCCCAGTCTGTTTCTGGTGAAGTGTCCTCAGGTGTCAGTACTCCCATTTCCAGGTCAACAGGTAACTTACCAGGTCTCGCCCTCATTAGGTAAGCCGGGGTACAGTTGGTGGAACCTACCGGGATGTGGTTGTATAGGTCCACCAGATCGGGCAACTTCTCAGGCCACAGACTGCGTTCTTCCAGGGGCAATGTTTTTAGAAGATCCATTACCACCTGGTTCATTTTTTCACAAAGTCCATTAGTTTGCGGATGGTAGGGTGTCGTCCTTATCTTCCGGCAGCCATACAGATTGCAGAATTCCTGGAAGACCTCCGCTTCAAAGGCAGGTCCCTGGTCCGTCAGCACTTGGTCCGGGTACCCGTGTGGACGGCAGAAGTGCTGCTGGAAGGCCCTAGCTGCTGTTTGAGCCGTTAAGTCCTTGACGGGGACGACAACCAAGAACCGGGAGTAATGATCCACGATGGTTAACGCGTAGACGTAGCCACTTCTGCTTGGGGTCAGTTTTACATTATCCAAGGCTACCAGTTCCAACGGTTGCCGGGTGACGATGGACTGCAGGGGAGTCTTCTGGCTGGCCCGGTCCTTCCTTCTCAGATTGCACGGGCCACAGTCTCTGCACCACTTCTCGATGGTTCCCCTCATGCCTACCCAGTGGAACCGCTCGCGCAGCAGGAACTCCAGCTTTTTCCACCCGAAGTGTCCAGCTCCGTCGTGGTATGCCTCCATCACCATGGCTGCGTCTCTTCGTGGCACCACTACTTGCCAGAGTAGTTCATGCGTCCGGGAGTTGACCATTCTGCGGCACAACTTCCCCTTGTAAAGGAATAGTCGACTCGTCTCCGCCCATAGTTGTTTGGATTCCTCCGGAGCGTCTGGTTCAAGGCGAGCCTCCGGCTGAGTCAGCATCTCCTTCACCAGTCGGACGGCAGGGTCGCTGTCTTGCGTTTCCGCCCAGTTGTAGTGGGGTAAGGGGTTCAACGTAGCAGCCTGCTTACCCCTTACCCGGTGGGAATACTGGATAGTCCCATGACGGTGGAACGCAGGGAGTTCAACTTCTTCCAGTCCCTCCGGATCTTCTCCTTCGTCCGGCAGGTTGGGCATCCTGGACAGGGCGTCCGCGTTAGTATTGGAGCGTCCTGCCCGGTATTTGATTGTGAACTCGTAGTTGGACAGACGGGCCATCCACCTCTGCTCCAGGGCACCGAGTCTTGCCGTGTCCAGGTGTGTCAACGGGTTGTTATCCGTGTATACGGTGAACCGGGAAGAAGCGAGGTAATGCCTAAAGCGCTCGGTAACTGCCCATACCACGGCCAGGAACTCTAGCTTAAATGAGCTGTAATTCTCGGGGTTCCTTTCGGTGGGTCGCAGTTTTCGGCTGGCATAGGAGATTACTCGTTCTCTCCCCTGCTGAATCTGGGACAGTACGGCTCCTAGCCCGATGTTACTGGCGTCGGTGTAGAGGATGAAGGGCTGGCTATAGTCCGGGTACGCCAAGATTTCATCCCCCGTGAGGGCCATCTTCAGCTGGCGGAAGGACTCTTCTTCTAGCTCTTCCCATTTGAAGGGCGGCTTCTGGTTCTTGGCCTTCCGGGACTGGCCTATCAGGAGGTCCTGCATAGGCGCTGCCTTTTTGGTGAAACCGGGAATAAACCTTCGGTAGTAGCCTACCAACCCTAGGAACTGCCGCACTTCTTTTACGCTGGAGGGGCTTGGCCATCCCTTAATTGCGGTGATCTTATCGGGGTCGGGAGCCACTCCGTCAGCGCTCACCACGTGTCCCAGGTATTGCACCTTTGGTTTCAGGAGGTGACACTTGGAGGGTTTCACCTTTAGGCCGTAACTCGCCAGAGCTTCGAACACCTCCGCCAGGTGTTTCAGGTGGTCCTCATAAGTTTTGGAGTATACGATGACATCGTCCAGGTACAACAGGACCGTCTGGAAGTTTCTGTGGCCCAGACAGCACTCCATTAATCGTTGGAAGGTTCCTGGGGCGTTGCAGAGTCCGAACGGCATGCAGGTGAACTCGCTAAGTCCCATCGGGGTGGTGAATGCGGTCTTCTCCCGGTCCGCCTCTGCTACAGGAACCTGCCAGTACCCGCTAGTGAGATCCAAGGTAGAGAAGAAGTTAGCAGATCTTAAAGCAGCCAATGACTCCTCTATCCTTGGTAAGGGGTACGCATCCTTGTGTGTGATACGGTTGATTTTCCGGTAATCTACACACATCCTCATGGTGTTGTCTTTCTTTTTGACTAAAACTAGTGGGGCTGCCCAGGGGCTACAGCTATCCCGGATTACCCCAGCCTCCTTCATGTCCCTAAGCATCCCCTTGGCGTGTTGGTAATGTGCAGGGGGTACGGGTCGATACCTCTCTTTTATGGGAGGATGATCTCCCGTGGGGATGCGGTGTTCTACCCCCTTGACTCGCCCGAAGTCTAACGGGTGTTTACTAAACACTCTCTCATACTCTTGAACCACCCGATAGACTCCTTGTTTCTGGTGTGAGGGAGTGGAGTCAGTACCCAGATGTAGTTGCTGACACCAGTCCTCCATGTCTTTCTTAGAGCCGTTACCTTCCTCCGGGTGAGATGGAGGCAAGGGTTCCACAGATTGTATAGAATTTTGATTAGTGGTATATAATTTGGCTAGCGTGGCATACCGGGGCAGGTACACTTCCCTCTCCCCGATATTTATTATGCGAATGGGCACACTCCCATGGCGTACATTGACCACCCCCCGTGCTGTCAAAATGGTGGGCCTACTGTCTGAGTAAACTGGTTCTACCATTGCCTGGTAATCTCTACCTCTCAGACCAATAGCTGCCCGGCACCAAATCATCATTTCACTTTTTGGGGGCATGGCAATAGGAAAAGGGTCACACATTCTTACGCTACCAATCTCACCGCCGGAGAGTTCCACTTGTTGCCGTCGCATCAGTGCCCGGATCTCTTTCTGGAGCACCCGCTGCTCGCCGGAGCTGGCGTTCTTGGCAACCTGCTGTAAAAGGAAAATCACCTCTGCAAGACAATTTTCAATTACGTTAGTTCCTAGAGTTATTTTTGGGTGACTCTCATGTTTATCAATATCTACAATGATCAGTCCCTGTGCGGCCAGTTCGACTCTACCGATTTTGAGGGTCACCTCTTTAAATCCGATCTGTGGCACGGGCTGGCCATTGCTGGCGATGATACTCAAGTCGTCGTCAGGGTAGCGGGTAATATCCGAGTCATTCCAGTACTGCTTGAAGAGCACGTACGGGATGGTGGTGACCTGTGACCCGGTATCCAGTAGGGCACTCATGGGAATGCCATCCAGTACCACAGGCAAGACTGGACGTCCTCCCACATATCTGTCGCGCCAGTTCGATGGGCCTGGTGATCTTTTTCCTGGGGGTTGGCCCTCTACCCCAGGTTGTGCCCGTTTAAAGAACAGTACCTTTCCATATGTCCGGGTTGATTGCAGCGGCGGCAGATGGGTCGTCCGTCCTCGCTGTATCGGTCACTGGGTCTTCCTCTGGCCGGTGGGGTCCTCCTTGGTCGACGCCACGGGATGTCCTCCGGTCCGGATGCCAGCTGGATCTTCCCTGGGGTGGAAACCTGTAAAGACTGCACAGTTCGGGTTAGCGCAGCAACGCTCTTAGCTAGCTCTTGGACCTGATGGTGTAGGTCTGGAGCCGGGTCATTGTCCAAAGCCTGCGCATCAGCTCCCACAGGCCCTGCCGACAAGGGCGCCGCCTCCTGGTGGTAAGTGATAGCTGGGCGCCTGTGGGTCACAACGCCACCCGGTGCTGGCTCTCGGAGCACCCGGATAGCTCTATCCTTGAACTGTGCAAAGTCCAGATGGGGATCCTGTAAGGCCATTGCCCGCAACTGGGTTCGGTGGGCATTGCAATATAAACCCTCTATAAATTGTTCAGTCAACAGCCTGTCCTCGTTTCCCACCCCATCAGGGTCGGTCTGCTTTATGGCCCTCAGGGCCTCTTGTAGGTTTAGTGCATAGTCCCTTATACTCTCATGCGCTCGCTGCTTGCACCCGTAGAATCTAAGCTTAATCTCGGCTGAGGTGCGGGTATCAAAGGTGTCCTTCAGCCGGGTTAGTATCCCTGCGACAGTCTTCCTCCCAGGTGGCCAGGATTTTACTTCCCTTTTGGCTGCCCCGGTTAGTTGGGCCACCAGGATGCTCACTTTTTGCTCTTCTGTGAGGGGGTACACCTGGAAGAGGCTATCCAGCTTTTCTCTAAAGTCATGCAGGGTATGTGACTCCCCTGAGTACTGGGGTAGCCAAGCTGCTCCCGGGATATAGGGCATGGTGAAGGGCATAACTGCAGCAGCGGTAGCGCTGGCGGGGGTTGAGGCAGTGAAGCTCTCCTCCGTATCCGACATCTTCCTCCCCACTAGTGGACCGTGGCCTACCTTGCGATGATCCTCTTCCGTAGGCCGCGGCTCCGCAGTGGATCGTCAGGGTTGAGGACCTTCCGTCGCGCTCCTGTGACGTCGGCGTCTGCTGGGCTCCTTCCAGGACCTTACGCAACGTCCGGACGTGAGGCGGGGCTTCAGTTCTCGCGCGCTTTCGGAGTCCACGCCCCTCTTCTTCCCGCGCGGCGTCCTCAAGATGGCGTCCAATGGCGGGAAAACTCCACGGATGGCGGGAAAAAGGTCGAAGATGGCGCCGGATGGCGGGAAAACTTCGCGGATGGCGGGAAGAAGGTAGAAGATGGCGCCGGATGGCGGGAAACCTTCACCACTGGTAAGTTTGAACAGTCTTTTTTTTTTCAGGCACGCAGTACCCGGTGGTTGCGGGCACGAAATCCTGCCGACTACGCCAATGTTGACGCGCCCCTGGGCCTGTGTCGCGCTGCGTTGCGCACGCGGGAGCTTACCCGGAGCCGGATCAGTGGAGGATTGTAGTCTCGTGGCGGTGACCCGGTCCGTGCCCAGGGAGTCAAACTAGACGGCAGTCTATTAGTAGTAAATAGTTGATGACTACGCCACCCGTTGAGTGCAGCCAGGGAGCTGCTGCTGCAGGGCAGACCGCTGAGGCCGGTGGTAGGATTGTGCAGCGTGATAGTATAACCCCCAACGGGAGGGGTATGGCCTCAGGGCAGCCGACGTGGATGATGGGGGTAGCAGGAACCACTCAGAGACGGTACGGTGTAGTTCAGGGTCTTTACTGGTAACAACGATAGACCCTCCCGGAGTACTTGCTAGCAAACGGGGCCTGGTCAGTCTTTGAGCAGATGGGATCTCCCCTGGCCAGGTGTAGTTGTAGGCCTCCCAAACTGACTGTACTCTTCTGGCTACCTTGCTAGAAGCTGATGTAAGTAGCCCACGTCCCTGAGTGTACCGTGTGGTGCTCACCCGTATGGCCGGTGACTCGGGGCCTTCTAATGGCTTCCGCTCCACGATGGCGGTGCTGGTCCCACGCGTGTGACCGTGCCTTCGGGCTTCTGGGCCAGAGGACCTGAAATCCCCTGCCTGACGGATTCTGCTGCTGGGTAGGAGTTAGTCCCCACAGCCTCGGACTCCGGGTCCGGTAAAGAATCTTCTTAGTCAGGGCGAGCTCTGCAGCTGCCAGCCCCTGACTCCTTGTAACTCTGCTGTTTCCTATGCTGCTTCTTGTCTCCACTCTCCTTGTCTGACTAACCCTGCCTCAGCCCAGGGTTTATACAGGGGAAGTTCTTCCCCTCTCAAGACTGGGCAGGAGGTGTGGCATGCACAGGATCCCTGACCAAAGGACCTCCCACCTGCTCTCAGACGTAATATCTCTATCACTGTGGCAACCAGACCCCTGGGGTGTCACAATAGCATGACTTTCATGAGAGAAAAAGTAAATACTATGCACCCCGGCAGAATCAATGCTCCAACTGCCAGAGGGGAAATTGCTGCCATTTCCCACAGCACAGATGGTGCACCCCCAGAAAACCGTGACATTACCATTCATCCAAAAAGTGGAATTTTACAAAATATATCTATTCTGAGTAGACTCTGTGACCCAATGAGCTACCCTTTGCTTTTCCCTTATGGGGACTCTGGGTGGACTACAGAACTAAAAAAAACAGTTGGTCGAGGAAATGTGACTCCACTTCAATGGTATTCATACCACTTTGCCATTCGTGATGGTACTTTAACCAGTTCCTTAATGCAGGAAAGCTGACACACCAATTTATGGTTGATGCCTATTGCAAAACTGAGGCAAACCGTTTGAATTGGGTGCGCACAAATCAAAGTACTGTAAGAGCTGAAGAATATGATGTCCTTCACCAATTCGTGACCAACCACCGTTTCATGTACATAAATATCCTACCTGGAAGAAAAGTCATATTGCCATCGACTTTACAAGGAAGTCCAAGAAATATGGCACAAAACTACCAAGATGCCATGGCAATGGTCAGGAAATATGGCAAACCAGACCTATTTGTAACAGTAACGTGCAATCCAAAATGGAGGGAAATCAGGGAAAACTTACTTCCCAGTCAGCAACCATGCGACAGGCCCGATTTAGTAGCTCGAGTATTTAACATGAAACTAAAATTGCTACTTGGAGACCTAACCACATACCCCAGATTTGGACGTGTTAATGGTATGGTGTATGTAATTGAGTTCCAAAAAAGAGGGCTCCCTCATGGACACATATTGGCATTTATGGCCCCGGAATACAAAGCCTGGGAAAAAGAAAGAATTGACAAAATTGTTTGTGCAGAGCTCCCGCACAAAGACACGCATCCGAAGCTTTATGAAATTGTACAATCTTGCATGATACACGGTCCATGTGGTCCACTTAATCCAAATGCACCATGCATGGACAATGGAAACTGTACAAGGTTTTCCCAAGGATTTCTGTTCCGAAACTAATAGCAATGTAAATGGATCCCCTAAATATCAACGCCGGGATGAGAACAACTTTGTTGAACTTGGTGGAAACAGGGTTGATAACAGATGGGTTGTACCTTACAATCCTTATCTTTCCTTAAAATACAATGCTCACATAAACGTTGAGATTTGCAGTTCTACAAAGTGTAAAATATTTGTTCAAATATGTTTACAAAGGGCATGATTGTGCAAATCTACAGTGTGTTACTGCTGCCACAGAACAAGAAGCCACGGTTGAATGGGATGAAGTAAAAAATGACTTAGAAACTCGATATGTAAGTGCACCTGAAGCATGCTGGAGACTCAGGGAATATAAAATGCACCATCAACCTGACCATGTGGAAAGATGAAATGTCCACCTTGAGGACAAGCATATGACTCGCCCCCTGGGCCTGTGCGGGGGAACCCGGAACCGGGACTGTTGTAGGATGCTGGGGGTTGTAGTCTCAGTGTGGCGTTGACCCGGTCCGTGGCTCAGGGTGGTCAAACCAGTGGCAGTCTTAGGTAATAACAATGTCCGACTACGCCACCCGTGGATTGCGGTCAGTGGGGACCGCCGCTGCGCTGCCGACCGCTGAGGCTGATGTTGTTTGCGCAGCCGAGTATGGGATAACTCCCCACGGGAGAAGTATTGCCTCAGGGCAGCTAATGTGAGAGATGATGGGAGTGATGTTGTGAGGGTCACAGTGCTAATGGTGCTGGTGCGGCAAGGAATCACAGAGACGTGCGGTGCAGTTCAGGGTTTTTACTGATGGTATAAGGCAGACCCTCCCGGGAGTACTGGCTAGTATAAGGGGCCTGGTCAGTCTGTGAGCAAGCAGGAGTTCCCCTGGCCAGGTGGAGTTGTATGCCTCCCTGTTTATCTGCACTCTTCCTGGCTACCTTGCTGTAAGCGTGTAGAAGTAGCCCACGTCCCTGAGTATACCGTGTGGTGCTCACCCGTATGGCTGGTGACTTGGGGCCTTCTGTTAGCCTCCGCTCCTGGATGGCGGCGCTGGTCCCTTCTTTGTGACTGAGCCTCCGGGCTTCTAAGGCCAGAGGACCTGGAATCCCCTGCCGGCTGGTTTCTGCTGCTGGGTGTATATCAGTCCCCACAGCCTCGGACTCCTGTGTCCGGTTTTAGTGACTTCAGCCAGGGCGAGCTATATCTCTGCTCAGCTCCAGCCCCTGGTCTTCAGCTGCTGCTCCTACAGAGCTCCTGATGTATCTTTCCCTGTGTCTGGAACTGTCCTAATCCCGCCCCAGACCCAGTTTAAAAGGGCAGATTCCTCCCCTCCCAGGTCTGGGCGGACCGTGTTGCATGTTTAGGGATCCTGACCAGAGAAACCTCCCACTTGCTCTCAGACATAATATCTCTATTACTGTGGCAACCAGACCCCTGGGGTGCCACATTCCCCCCTAGTAAATTTTAGTACTCCGGGACTAAACACATTTTTTTTTTTTAAAGAAACATAAATACAGGGTATAACAATAATATAATAACATATTTACAAGAAGCTTTAGTTCTTTAAAGGTCACGGCGTGTCCGCAACCGGGTGTCCATATCACCCAAGGTGAAGTTTTTGAAACAAGAGGGTGTCCATGTCACCCAAGGTGAAACTTTAAGCGAAGTAGGGGACCTGTCCAAAGCAAACCCCTTGCGTTGGCCTTGGGCGTGGCTGCAAGGGTAGACTAACTACTTTGGGCCGCAAGGAGGCCACGCCAGACAGGTTTTCTCTTCCGCGGCCGTCTTCGCAAGAGGCACCAAGGTGCAACTATCTACAAAACTGTTCGGTTATCCAGTGTCCATAACCTGTTAGTCCAAATAAATCTGCAGGGTAACTGAGAAACATAATTAGTAACATGCAACAACAAAAACCATAAACAGTTAACAGATAAATTCACAGTGCATTAGTTATATTCTCCAGCGAGCGGGCATCTGACCTCTAGTGACTCTAGTGGACCTACGGAGCTCACTAACTGGTTCTGCACTACAGGGTGTAGGGGAGGTTGTAGGTAAGCTGGGCAGCTGTCTGCGCACTCTTTGGCTCACTAGGGGCACGGCAGCCTCGCTACTAGCAGAGGGTTGATTCTCCTGGACTGCTGGTGCGGACTCTTCTGCCTCTTGGGCCGGCTGCTCTTCCAGCTCTACCGGTTCCTCTGTAGGCACTTGCGGGGTTGGCTGGAGAAAGGTGAGGACGGGTACCACGACAGCGCCGTTTACTTGTGTCCAAGACCGGGGGAAGACTCCGAGTACGGTACTGATCATTTCTTCCCTTTCCTCTGCGGGTTGAGGGTTTTCTTGATCTTCTTCAGGGCTTTGCAGCTGCTCGGGACACTTCTTCAGGTGGTCTCTGGAGACAATGGCTGTGGTTTCTCCTCCATCCTTACTGATTACGCAGATTTTTGGGTTCTCATGGCTTGAGGGCAGTACGGTGTACGGGTCCTTCTCCCACTGGTCGTCCAACTTGTGGAGCCGCCTCTTCCTCTTCAAGACCTGCTCTCCAGGTACCAGGGGAACAACGGGATCATACTGGTTATAAGCCTTCTCTTGCCTTTCTCTAGCTTGAGACAGACTTCGCTCGACGCTCTCCTGTACTTTCCGATACTGCTGCTGCCGTTCTGTATTCCAGTCTGCCTCTGGCGAGGTGTCCTCAGGTGTCAGGACTCCCATATCCAGGTCAATAGGCAGCTTACCAGGTCTTTCTCTCATTAGGTAAGCCGGGGTACAGTTGGTGGAACCTACAGGGATGTGGTTATACAGGTCCACCAGATCGGGCAGTTTCTCAGGCCACAGACTGCGTTCTTCCAGGGGCAATATTTTTAGCAGATCTATCACCACCTGGTTCATCTTCTCGCAGAGTCCATTGGTTTGAGGGTGATAGGGCGTTGTTCTTATCTTCTTGCAGCCATACAGGTTGCAGAACTCCTGGAAGACCTCCGCTTCAAAAGCTGGTCCTTGGTCTGTCAACACTTGGTCCGGGTACCCGTGTGGACGGCAGAAGTGCTGCTGGAAGGCTCTAGCTGCTGTTTGAGCCGTTAAGTCCTTGACTGGGACCACCACCAGGAACCGGGAGTAATGATCTACGATTGTGAGGGCGTAGACATACCCAGATCTGCTTGGAGCCAGTTTCACATGGTCCAGGGCTACCAGTTCCAGTGGTTGTCTGGTGATGATGGGCTGCAGGGGAGTCTTCTGGCTGGCACGGTCTTTTCTTCTCAGGTGGCACGGGCCACAGTCTCTGCACCACCTCTCGATGGCTCCTCTCATGACTACCCAGTAGAACCGTTCACGCAACAAGAACTCCAGCTTCTTCCATCCGAAATGCCCTGCTCCGTTGTGGTATGCCTCTAGAACTATAGCTGCGTCTCGTCTTGGGACCACTACCTGCCAGGTCAACTCATGTGTTCGAGAGTTAACCATTCTCCGGCACAGCTTCTCCCTGTAGAGGAACAGCTTACTTTTCTCCTTCCACAGTTGCTTGGTCTCCTCCGGAGCATCTGGGTCAAGACGGGCATCGGCCTGGGTCAGCATTTCCTTCACCAAACGGACTGCGGGATCACTGTCTTGCGTTTCTGCCCAGTTGTAGTGGGGCAAGGGATTGAACGTCACGGAGCGCCTGTCCTTCACACGGTGGGAATACAGGGTAATCCCATGACGGTGGAACGCAGGGAGCTCGACTTCTTCCAGATCTTCTGGATCTTCCCCTACGTCCGGTAAGTTCGGCATTCTAGACAGGGCATCCGCGTTGGCATTTGAGCGTCCTTCCCGGTATTTGATGGTGAATTCAAGGTTGGACAGGCGGGCCATCCATCTCTGTTCCAGGGCACCGAGCCTTGCAGTGTCCAGGTGTGTCAACGGGTTGTTATCCGTGTACACGGTGAATTTGGAGGAGGCAAGGTAATGCTTGAAACGTTCGGTCACTGCCCACACTACTGCCAGGAACTCCAGCTTGAATGAGCTATAATTCTCAGGGTTACTCTCCGTGGGCCATAGCTTCCGCTGGCGTAAGCGATTACCCGTTCTTTCCCTTGCTGGATCTGGGACAGTACGGCTCCTAGTCCGATGTTGCTTGCGTCTGTGTGGAGGATAAAGGGCTGGCTGTAGTCTGGATATGCCAGGATTTCATCCCCCGTGAGGGCCATCTTCAGCTGACAGAAGGACTCCTCTTCCAGCTTTTCCCACCTGAAGGGCGGCTTCTGGTTTTTGGCTTTCCGAGATTGACCTATCAGGAGGTCCTGCATAGGGGCTGCCATTTTGGTAAAACCGGGAATGAATCTTCGGTAGTAGCCTACCAACCCGAGGAACTGCCGCACTTCCTTTATGCTGGAGGGTCTTGGCCAGTCTTTAATCACGGTGATCTTATCGGGGTCGGGAGCCACTCCGTCAGCACTCACCACGTGTCCCAGGTACTGCACCTTTGGTTTCAGGAGGTGACACTTGGAGGGTTTCACCTTTAGGCCGTAGTTTGCCAGAGCTTCAAACACTTCTGCCAGGTGTTTCAGGTGGTCCTCGTAGGTCTTGGAATAGACGATGACATCGTCCAGGTATAACAGGACCGTCTCGAAGTTCCGGTGTCCCAGACAGCATTCCATCAACCGTTGGAAGGTTCCCGGTGCGTTGCAGAGCCCGAATGGCATACAGTTAAATTCGCTGAGACCCATCGGGGTGGTGAATGCGGTCTTCTCCCGGTCCGCCTCTGCTACAGGAACCTGCCAGTACCCGCTAGTGAGATCCAAAGTAGAGAAGAAGTTAGCAGATTTTAATGCAGCTAAGGACTCTTCTATCCTTGGTAACGGGTACGCATCTTTGTGTGTGATACGGTTGACCTTCCTGTAGTCTACACACATTCTCATGGTGTTGTCTTTCTTTTTCACTAAGACTAGTGGAGCTGCCCAGGGGCTACAGCTGTCCCTGATTACCCCAGCCTCCTTCATGTCTCTAAGCATCCCCTTGGCGTGTTGGTAGTGTGCCAGGGGTACGGGTCAGTATCTCTCCTTTATGGGAGGATGGTCTCCCGTGGGGATGTGGTGTTCTACCCCCTTTACTCGCCCGAAGTCTAGCGGGTGTTTACTAAACACTCTCTCGTACTCTTGAACCACCCGATAGACTCCCTGTTTCTGGTGTGAGGGAGTGGAGTCAGTACCCAAATGCAGTTGCTGACACCAGTCCTCCATTGGTTTCTTAGAGCCGTTACCTTCCTCTGGTTGAGATGGAGGCAAGGGTTCCACGGCCTGTACCGAGCTCTGGTTGATGGTGAACAATTTGGCTAGCGTGGCATACCGGGGCACGTGTACTTCTCTCTCCCCGATATTTATGATGCGAACGGGCACCCTCCCATGGCGTACATCGACCACCCCCCGTGCTGTCAAAATGGTGGGCCTACTGTCTGAGTAGACGGGTTCTACCATTGCTTGGTAGTCTCTACCTCTTAGACCAATAGCTGCCCGGCACCAAATCATCATCTCACTTTTTGGGGGCATGGCAATAGGGAACGGGTCACACATTCTCACGCTACCTATCTCACCACCAGATAGTTCCACCTGTTGCCGCTTCATCAGTGACCGGATCTCTTTTTGGAGCACACGCTGCTGGCCGGAACTGGCGTTCTTGGCAACCTGCTGTAAAATGAGAATCACCTCTGCAAGACAATTTTCAATCACATTAGTTCCCAAGGTTATTCTAGGGTGACTCTCATGACGGTCTATGTCCACTATAATCAGTCCTTGTGCCGCCAGTTCGACTTTACCGATCTTAATGGTCACCTCCTTGAATCCCACCTGCGGCACGGGCTGACCATTGCTGGCGATGATACTCAGGTCGTCATCTGGGTAGCGGGTTATGTCCGAGTCATTCCAGTACTGCTTAAAGAGCACGTACGGGATGGTGGTCACCTGTGACCCAGTGTCTAGTAGGGCACTCATAGGAATGCCATCCAGTACCACAGGCAAGATTGGACGTCCCCCTACGTATTTATCACGCCAGTTTGATGGGCCTGATGATCTTATGCCTGGGGGTTGGCCCTCTACCCCAGGTTGTGCCCGTTTAAATGACAGTACCTTGCCACATGTCCGGGTTGATTGCAGCGTCGGCAGATGGGTTGTCCGTCCTCGTTGTATCTGTCGCTGGGTCTTCCTCTGGCCGGTGGGGTCCTCCTCAGTCGGCGCCATGGGACGTCCTCCGGTCCGGATGCCAGCTGGATCTTTCCTGGAGAAGAGACCTGTAAAGACTGCACAGTTCTGGTTAGCGCGGCAACACTCTTAGTCAGCTCTTGGACCTGATGGTGCAGGTCAGTTGCCGGGTCATTGTTCAAAGCCTGCGCATCAGCCCCCACACGCCCTGCAGACAAGGGCGCCGTTTCCTGGTGGTAAGTGATAGCAGGGCGCCTGTGGGTCACAGCGCCACCTGGTGCCGGTTCTCGGAGCACCCGGGTGGCTCTGTCCTTGAACTGTGCAAAGTCCAGGTCAGGGTCCTGTAAGGCCATTGCCCGCAACTGGGTTCGGTGGGCATTGCACAGTAGACCCTCAATAAATTGTTCAGTCAACAGCTTATCTTCATTTCCCACGCTGTCAGGGTCTGCCTGCTTAATGGCTCTCAGGGCCTCTTGTAGGTTTAGAGCATAGTCTCTTATACTCTCATGTGCCCGCTGTTTACACCCGTAAAATCTGAGCTTTATTTCGGCTGAGGTGCGGGTATCAAATGTGTCTTTCAGCCGGGCTAGTATTTCTCTGACAGTCCTCTTCCTCCCAGGTGGCCAGGACTTTACCTCCCTTTGGGCTGCCCCGATTAATTGGGCCACCAGGATGCTCACTTTTTGCTCTTCTGTGAGGGGGTACACCTGGAAGAGGCTATCCAGTCTTTCTCTAAAGTCATTTAGGGTATGTGACTCCCCTGAGTACTGGGGTAGCCAGGTTGCCCCCGGGATATAGGGCATGGTGAAGGGCATGACCGCAGCAGCGGTTGCGCTGGCGGTGGCTGTGGCAGTGGAGCTCCCCTCGGTATCCGGCATCCTCCTCCCCCCTAGTGGACCGTGGCCTACCTTGCGATGCTCTTCTTCCGTAGGCCACGGCTCCGCAGTCGATCGTCGGGGTTGAGGACCTGGCGTCGCGCTCCGATGACATCAGCGTCGCTCTTCCTCCCTTCCAGGACCTTGCGCAGCGTCAGTGCGTGGGGCGGAGCTTCGGATCTCGCGCGCTTTCGGCGTCCACGCCCCTCTTCTTCCTGTGCGGCGTCCCGAAGATGGCGTCCGAAGGCGGGAAGCAGCCGCGGATGGCGGGAAGAAGGCAGAAGACGGCGGGAAACGGTCCAAGATGGCGTCTGATGGCGGGAATCGGCTCTGGATGGCGGGAAACGACTCCGGACGGCGGGAAACTTCACCACAGGAAAGTTCAAAAGTCTTTTTCAGGCACGCAGTACCCGGTGGTTGCGGGCACGAAATCCTGCCGACTACGCCAAAGTTGACGCTCCCCCTGGGCCTGTGCTGGGGAACCCGGAACCGGGCCTGTTGTAGGATGCAGGGGGTTGTAGTCTCAGTGTGGCGGCGACCCGGTCCGTGGCTCAGGGTGGTCAAACCAGTGGCAGTCTTAGGTAATAACAATGTCCGACTACGCCACCCGTGGATTGCGGTCAGTGGGGACCGCCGCTGCGCTGCCGACCGCTGAGGCTGATGTTTGCGCAGCTGAGTATGGGATAACTCCCCACGGGAGAAGTATTGCCTCAGGGCAGCTAATGTGAGAGATGATGGGAGTGATGGTGTGAGGGTCCCAGTGCTAATGGTGCTGGTGCGGCAAGGAATCACAGAGACGTGTGGTGCAGTTCAGGGTCTTTACTGATGGTATAAGGCAGACCCTCCCGGGAGTACTGGCTAGTATAAGGGGCCTGGTCAGTCTGTGAACAAGCAGGAGTTCCCCTGGCCAGGTGGAGTTGTAGGCCTCCCCGTTTATCTGCACTCTTCCTGGCTACCTTGCTGTAAGCGGGTAGAAGTAGCCCACGTCCCTGAGTATACCGTGTGGTGCTCACCCGTATGGCTGGTGACTTGGGGTCTTCTGTTAGCCTCCGCTCCTGGATGGCGGCACTGGTCCCTTCTTTGTGACTGAGCCTCCAGGCTTCTATGGCCAGAGGACCTGGAATCCCCTGCCGGCTGGTTTCTGCTGCTGGGTGTATATCAGTCCCCACAGCCTCGAACTCCTGTGTCCGGTTTTAGTGACTTCAGCTATATCTCTGCTCAGCTTCAGCCCCTGGTCTTCAGCTGCTGCTCCTACAGAGCTCCTGATGTATCTTTCCCTGTGTCTGGAACTGTCCTAATCCCGCCCCAGACCCAGTTTATAAGGGCAGATTCCTCCCCTCACAGGTCTGGGCGGGCGGTGTTGCATGCTTAGGGCTCCTGACCAGAGAAACCTCCCACTTGCTCTCAGACATAATATCTCTATTACTGTGGCAACCAGACCCCTGGGGTGCCACACATACAATATGCTTTATAGCAGGTAAAGAAGCTGAAGCTGTGCAGCAGAAAAACACCAAGTCTAAACTTCTTGCTTGGTTTAAACTGAATCGGGAAGATCCTAATGCCCAACAATATTTCTACATTGAAATCCCCTGAACATTACACTTGGGATGAAAAAAACGTTAAATGGAAACCACGTTGCAAATGTCATAAAACCACAATTGGCAGAATGTTTAACGTTAGTCCATTAGACAGAGAAAAATACTTTCTCCGAATTCTCCTTCTCAATGTTAGAGGCGCAACATCTTTTGAGGATCTCAGAACAACTGAAGGAAACCGTTTTGCTACTTTCCAAGAAGCCTGTATTGCAAGAGGGTTAACTGATGATGACGCTGAATGGGATACTCGCCTAACAGAAGCTGCCACTTATCAAATGCCAATACAACTTACACAATTGTCTGCATTTATTTGCATCATGTGTGAGCCGTCTAATGCTGCAGCATTGTTTCAAAGGCACAATAAAAATCTCATGGAAGACTATACCAGACGTTTCCCTCATGTAGAAAAGGCCGTCTATATGACATTACATGAAATTGAGCCTGTGTTACGGACACATGGAAAGTCATTACAAGATTTTGGCCTACAACTTCCTGTTGGCAAGTACGATGATCCAATCAATTCTGGCAAATATTACGACCCTGTTGCGGAAAAGGCTTTGTTTGAGGAGAAATTCAAAATGTTAAACCCAGGACAACGAAAGGCTTTCGAAAAAATCAGAGAAGCTTTTGAGAATCCGCACTTGGAAAAACGTCTATTTTTTATTGACGGACCTGGTGGAAGTGGTAAAACATTCCTGTATAATACAATCATGCATTACGTTCAGAGCAAAAATGAATTAGTCTTGCCATGTACATTTACAGGCATTGCTGCTACTTTGCTGGAAGGAGGCCGAACTTCCCATAATCTGTTCAAACTGCCTATACCAATTAATGAAAAGTCGACGTGCAATATTCGTCATGGCAGCAATACTGCCAATGAGTTGAAAAACGCCAAACTCATAATCTGGGACGAAGCTTCTACGGCTCCAGCTCATGCTGTAAATGCAGTTGACACCTTCTACAAAGAACTCATGGCTCAAGATCCAAAAGTCCCCTCCAAAAAAACGTTCGGAGGTGCAGTGTTTGTTTTTGGTGGAGATTTTCGACAAATCCTTCCTGTTGTTCCACATGGCAGCAGAACCGAAATAATTTCAGCATGCATGAAGAACAGCAATTGTTGGAGGAATATTGAAGTCCTCAAATTGGACCAAAACATGCGTACCAATGAGGACAATGTCCCCCAAGAACATCAAGGCTTTTCCCAATGGCTTTTAAACCTTGGAGATGGAAAACTTCAAGAACCAGGACTAGAGGAAGGTATCTTTGAAATTCCTTCTGTCTGCATTGAAAATGGATGTATTGTTGATGCTGTCTTTCCTCAAGTCATACAACCAGAAGATAAAAGCATTGCAAACCGTGCAATCCTAACTCCAAAAAACCAACATTCACATGAACTGAATGAAAATCATCTTAGACGAATTCAGTCTGAATTGAAATGCTACACCAGTATTGATTCCATTCAGCAAGATACTGCAAATGCTGAGGAAGCAGCAAACTATCGATGGAGTTCTTAAACAGCTTAACGCCTGGTGGTATGCCTCCTCATAGATGACATTTGAAAGTTGGAGCAGTAGTCATGCTATTAAGAAACCTTAACTCAAGAAGAGGTCTTTGCAATGGCACCAGAATGGTTGTGAAGCAAATGATGTCAAAAGTCATTGACTGTGAAATCCTCAGCGGATCATTTAATGGTAGAAGGGTATCATTCCCAGAGTTATTCTGCCCCAAGCCATCCTCATCTTCCTTTTACTTTAAAACGAAAACAGTTTCCCTTAAGACTTGCTTATGCTATGACCATCAACAAAAGTCAAGGGCAAACACTGGATTCAGTTGGCATATATTTGCCATCTCCAGCCTTCAGCCATGGCCAACTTTATGTCGCCTCTTCAAGGACAAAATCCTTCCAACAAGTCAAAGTCAAAGTTTTTGCTACTGATCAACGAGGCAACTTAAAGAAAGACCACAGAGTTTACACCAAAAATGTTCTTTACACAGAAGATTTTCCACAATAATTTTTTTTTCCAGCTAATAGTTTAATAAAATGTAAAATGTTATATATAACAGTGAAAGTGTCTTTCTGTTCAAAGCCAAAATGGGTGGCGGCTGTGCAGTGTGGTGCCTGAGTCAGAGCGTGTGCACACTGCACTACGATGCCATTTTACTGAAGACACTGTGTGTGCAAATTCCCAGACACAGTGTCTTCAAGAAAATGGCGCCAGATATTGTGAGATGCGCACACGTTGACTCAGGCACTATTTTATGGGAACAGAACATGACCGGATTGGAGCACAGGATTAGAGCAGCACATACCAGGATGGGGGCACAGGATGGCAGCAGCACATACCAGAATGGGGGCACAGGATGGCAGCTGCACATACCAGGATAGGGGCACAGGATGGCCGCAGCACATACCAGGATGGGGGCACAGGATGGCAGCACATACCAGGATGGGGGCCCAGGACAGCAGCAGCACATACCAGGATAGGGGCACAGGATGGCAGCAGCACATACCAGGATAGGGGCACAGGATGGCAGCACATACCAGGATGGGGGCGCAGGATAGCAGCAGCACATGACAGGATGGGGGCGCAGGATAGCAGCAGCACATTACAGAATGGGGGCGCAGGATAGCAGCACATACCAGGATAGAGGCACAGGATGGCAGCACATACCAGGATAGGGGCACAGGATGGCAGCAGCACATATCAGGATGGGGGCGCAGGATAGCAGCACATGACAGGATAGGGGCACAGGATGGCAGCAGCACATTACGGAATGGGGGCGCAGGATGGCAGCAGCACATGACAGGATGGGGGCACAGGATAGCAGCACAAACCAGGATGGGGGCGCAGGATAGCAGCACATACCAGGATAGGGGCACAGGATGGCAGCAGCACATATCAGGATGGGGGCGCAGGATAGCAGCACATGACAGGATAGGGGCTCAGGATGGCAGCAGCACATTACAGAATGGGGGCGCAGGATAGCAGCACATACCAGGATGGGGGCACAGGATAGCAGCACATACCAGGATGGGGGCACAGGATAGCAACACATACCAGGATGGGGGCGCAGGATAGCAGCACATACCAGGATGGGGGCACAGGATGGCAGCAGCACATTACAGAATGGGGGCGCAGGATGGGAGCAGCACATGACAGGATGGGGGCGCAGGATGGGAGCAGCACATGACAGGATGGAGGCCATATACCAATATAAATGCTCGCCACCCGGGCGTAGAACGGGTGGTTCAATAGCTAGTACATTATAGGTGAAGTAGACTCAAAAGACCAAGCAGATTCAACCTTAAATAACGAGTCATTACTTCTTCTTTTACCCATGAGTCCCGCACGTCATGCCCAACTGCCCCAACGCACATTTCGAATCGTCCTCAGGGGGTGCCCCTGCCTGCGTTGGGGCAGTTGGGCATGACGTGCGGACTCACGGGTAAGTGCCTCATTCATTACCAGTATACTTACAGTCATATGAAAAAGTTTGGGCACCCCTATTAATCTTAAACTTAATGTTTTATAAAAATTGGTGTTTTTGCAACAGCTATTTCAGTTTGATATATGTAATAACTGTTGGACACAGTAATGTTTCTGCCTTGAAATGAGGTTTATTGTACTAACAGAAAATGTGCAATCTGCATTCAAACAAAATTTGACAGGTGCATAAGTATGGGCACCTCACCAGAAAAGTGACATTAATATTTAGTAGATCCTCCTTTTGCAAAAATAACAGCCTCTAGTCGCTTCCTGTAGCTTTTAATGATTTCCTGGATCCTGGATGAAGGTATTTTTGACCATTCCTCTTTACAAAACAATTCCAGTTCAGTTAAGTTTGATGGTCGCCGAGCATGGACAGCCCTCTTCAAATGATCCCACAGATGTTCAATGATATTCAGGTCTGGGGACTGGGATGGCCATTCCAGAACATTGTAATTGTTCCTCTGCATGAATGCCTGAGTAGATTTGGAGCGGTGTTTTGGATCATTGTCTTGCTGAAAGATCCATCCCCTGCGTAACTTCAACTTTGTCACTGATTCTTGAACATTATTGTCAAGAATCTGCTGATACTGAGTGGAATCCATGCGTCCCTCAACTTTAACAAGATTCCCGGTGCCGGCATTGGCCACACAGCCCCAAAGCATGATGGAACCTCCACCAAATTTTACTGTGGGTAGCAAGTGTTTTTCTTGGAATGCTGTGTTTTTTTGCCGCCATGCATAACGCCTTTTTGTATGACCAAACAACTCAGTCTTGGTTTCATCAGTCCACAGGACCTTCTTCCAAAAAGAAATTGGCTTCTCCAAATGTGCTTTTGCATACCTCAGCCGACTCTGTTTGTGGCGTGCTTGCAGAAACGGCTTCTTTCGCATCACTCTCCTATACAGCTTCTCCTAGTGCAAAGTGCGTTGTATAGTTGACCGATGCACAGTGACACCATCTGCAGCAAGTTGATGCTGCAGCTCTCTGGAGGTGGTCTGAGGATTGTCCTTGACTGATCTCACCATTCTTCTTCTCTGCCTTTCTGATGTTTTTTTTGGCCTACCACTTCTGCCCTTAACAAGAACTGTCCCTGTGTTCTTCCATTTCCTTACTATGTTCCTCACAGTGGAAACTGACAGGTTAAATCTTTGAGACAGCTTTTTGTATCCTTCCCCTGAACAACTATGTTGCATATTCTTTGTTTTCAGATCATTTGACAGTTGTTTTGAGGAGCCCATGATGCCACTCTTCAGAGGAGATTCAAACAGGAGAACAACTTGCAAGTGCCACTTTAAGTAGCTTTTCTCATGATTGCATACACCTGGCTATGAAGTTCAAAGCTCAATGAGGTTACAAAATCAAAAAAAGTGCTTTAGTAAGTCAGTAAAAAGTAGGTAGGAGTATTTAAAACAAGAAAATGATAAGGGTGCCCATACTTATGCACCTGTCAAATTTTGTTTGAATGCAGATTGCACATTTTCTGTTAGTACAACAAACCTCATTTCAAGGCAGAAACATTACTGTGTCCAACAGTTATTACATATATCAAACTGAAATAGCTGTTGCAAAACCACCAATTTTTATAAAACAATAAGCTTAAGATTAATAGGGGTGCCCAAACTTTTTCATATAACTGTATCTCTAACATTCAAGAAGTTGTCCACTACTTTATCCCCCCCCCCAATGTATCCCCCCCGGGCCCCTAAGACTTATTGTAAATACCTTCTGTTGCTGATAATGCCTGTGAGCGGCGCTATCGGTTGCCTCTCACAGGCATCACGTGACTCCGCGCTGACGTCATGACAAGTGAGGCGTGACTCAGCACTGGGGTCCCCACGGTGGCCGCTGGGTTGTGGGTGGGGTTACCCCCGCATCACACCTTGCATCCACCGCGCGCTTTCCCAATGAATGGAGAGAGGCAGAGCGCGTGGTGGATGCTGGGTGTGACGAGGAGGGGTCCCCCGCCCACAGCCTGGCGTCCACCCTGGAACCTGGAAGACAAAGACCCCCGACTCCTGCCAGCACTTGTCGTGACATCAGCGGATGTCAGAGCCGGCTGCAGCCGGGGGTCACGTGATGCCTGTGAGCGGCCAGTGATAGCGCCACTCACAGGCCGTATCTGCAACAGAAGGTATTTACAAGAAGTCTTAGGGGCCCCGGGGGGATACATGGTGGGGGGATATAAGGTAGTGGACATCCCCTTTCAGCCATGGCGCTCTATTTTACCACCTGTGTGCCTGCTTTTATGTAATCTCCACCTATATGATGTGTGCTGCTCCTCTTTATTGATTTTGATTTAATTATACTGAGTTAGGACCTAAGCGCTATAATACTGTTGTGGGGTCTATGTGATATTGCTATATCTATGTCAGATATGTAATTGGTCTGGCACCCCCACTAAAACCACGTCCCCTCCCCCACCCCCCACCCCCCGTCCAACTAATGTCATATATGTGTGTCTCTCTTGTGATTAATAAAATTGATATTGATATTTACTTTATGATTGAAGTAGTAATGACTCATTCTTTAAGGTTGAATCTGCATTGTCATTGTATCATAACACAGGATAACAAAAAAAATGGTGGTAGCCCATGCAAGTGCTGCACTCACTATTCTGCTGGTGCAGTCACTGTGTACATACATTACATTACTGATCCTGAGTTACATCCTGTATTATACTCCAGAGCTGCACTCACTATTCTGCTGGTGCAGTCACTGTGTACATACATTACATTACTGATCCTGAGTTACATCCTGTATTATACTCCAGAGCTGCACTCACTATTCTGCTGGTGCAGTCACTGTGTACATATGTAGCACCCTGAGGACTCGGCTGCTACAGGGGTATTGCACCTCAACCCAGAGGTGTGGTATTCCACTCCCGGGTAAGGATGGAGTGTGGAACTGAGCTCAGCTAGCTGCATACACTACATACATCCCATTTCCGGGGGACAGAACTACTGTACTCCCACCAGATTTATGTGCAGGTACGACAGCGTCTGTCCCTGGCTGGAGTGGGAGGGGGGTGGAACATCCCAGTAGTGTAGGGGCAGATAGGGGGAGCAGTCTGGGTAGAGCTAGGAGCTCATTGGGTGCTGGTCACCTGAGCTCACACATAGAGGGAGTATATAAGGTGGGCACCATCTTAGAACAGGGTCTTTGTAGAGGAGAAGGGCAGAGAAGCTCAGCCAGCTCCAAGGCCAAGTCAGAGAGAGAGGAGAAAAGAAAGGCCCAGAGAGGGGAGAAGAAGGAACCCCAAGAACCTAGAAATCAAAGCAGAAGGGTGAAGGGTTGGCAACACGGGTACCGGATCCCAAGCTGGCAGAGGCCAAAACACACCTTAGCCAGGAACCGGAGGTCGTGGGCAGGATCTGTCACGACCCTCACCAAATCCACTAGAAAGGCACACCACGTATAGGGTCAGGGAACCCAGAAGAGGGACAACCAACAAGAGACCCGAGGGAGCCGGACATAAGTGGATCCCTGGTGGGAACGGCCAGTAAAAGGGAAAGTCAGAAAGGGAGCTCAGGATCACGCTCCAGAATTGCTTGGGAGTTGGCCGAGTCCAGGACCTGGTGGACGCAGCACGGCTCGGGTGGTCACTCAAGGCCAGAGTGACCAAAAGAACAGCAGTAAGTAAAAACCCTGAACTGCACAGCCCGACTCTGAGTCTTCTTACCATCCACACTGCACCTCCACAACCACCATCCTCTACATCTGACCCCCTGAGGCTATACCCCTCCCGTTGGGGGTTATACTACCACAGCTGCACAAACACCACCAGCCTCAGCGGACCCTTCTGCAGCGGCGGCCTTATTGACCGCAAATCAACGGGTGGCGTAGTCGACACTAAGAACACTCAAATAACATCTATCAAGACTGCCACACACTGAGTTTGACACCCTGGGCACGGACCGGGTCACCGCCACTCGGAGACTACAACCCCCATCTGATCCGGCTCCGGGTAATCCCCAAAACAGCACTGGCCCAGGGGGCGCGTCACATACATTACATTACTGACCCTGAGTTACATCCTGTATTATACTCCAGAGCTGCACTCACTATTCTGCTGGTCCAGCCGCTCCCTCTCTCCTCACACACATATTATACATATATACACAATAATAACTACCTACACCATGACATCTGGTCCGGTTACCAAACAAATAATAACAATATAATAAACAATAACCGACAAATTATATACAAACTAATATATACATTCTTTTTTTTTTTTTAAATAAAATAAATACTAACTATACAAATATATACAAGACAAAACAAAACCCCCCACACTCAAGCCCACCAGTCCCTCCCCGGCACTGACCTGAGAGCTGGTCCTGCGCCTCATGCCTCAGTCCAACGTCCATAGGCCAGATCAGGCAGTGCCAGTTTTCCACCCAAATAACCAGTGTCCCACAAGATGAACCCACCTCCCCCCTTTTCCCTCCACCCAACCTAACACCTACACCCAAACCCATATATACAATATATACAGAAACAAACAATACAATAACCACAACTGACAAAGCCCAAATTCGGCGCCTGCAGCCCTACATCACTGTCTACTGATCAAATACAAAAATCTATGATGTCAGCAGCAGCCCACCACCAGGAGAGAAGATGACCAGACTAGGGCACACTAAAAGAAAAGCCCCTCCAGAGGAGAGCGGCCCCCCGTGTACCCAGTCTCTCATACTCCAGAGAACGCACCTTCACCAGGTCACCGAGTATGGTCCTAAACACATCGTCCACTGGGAGGATTTTCCGTTGCGTCGATACTAAGCACCGCGCGTTCCACGTGTGATACCTAACCACTGCGCTAACTAGAAATAAGGTGCAGTGGTCCCGACCACCCAGGTCCCCGAATGCTCCATAGGCCAATTCCGCTTAATAGAGACCGACCAGCCGGGGCCAGCCAATGGAGGCGCCCATCCTGTTGTACACCTCTGTGTTAAAGGGACAACGAAGCAGGAAGTGGTCCATGCTTTCAAGCATGGTACCACAATGCTCCCGAGGACAGTTCCTGTCCTCAGAGCTCCTACACTTCAGATTGTCCCTCAAACACAGTTTCCCATGGAAGCAGCGCCAAGCCAAGTCCCAAAACTTCGAGGGATCCTGATAGAATTCAAAAGATGCAGACCCACCCCAACATCCCGACTTGGGCAATCCCTGCACACCAGAGGCCCCTGAAAATGAGTTGACGCGCCCTTGGGCCTTCTGTGTCGTGCGGCATCGCGCGCACGGGGGCTTACCCGGAGCCGGATCAGATGGGAGTAGTAGTCTCGTGGCGGTGACCCGGTCCGTGCCCAGGGAGTCAAGCTGAGCGGCAGTGTCTTGAATAGTAGGTGTTGTACGACTACGCCACCCATTGAATGCAGCTATCGAGCTGCTGCTGCAGGACAGTCCGCTGAGGCCGGTGATATGGTTGTGCAGCGTAGATGGTATAACCCCCAACGGGAGGGGTATGGCCTCAGGGCAGCAGGTGTAGATGATGGTGGTGGTGATGGTGCAGCAAGGAGACTCAGAAACGTATGATGCAGTTTCAGGGTTTTTACTCACAGATGTTGCTTCAGTCACTTCGGCCGGGAGTGACCACCCAAGCCGTGCCGTGTCCACCAGGTGCGGGACTCGGCTAACCCCCAGGCAGTTCCGGAGCGTGGTCCTGAGCTCCCCTCTCTCTCTCTCTCTGCTGGCCGTCCCCACCAGGGATCCACCTTTGTCCGGCTCCCTCGGGCCTCTTGGTGGCAAAACCTTTTCTGGCTTTCCTGACCCTACTCGTGGTATGCCTTCCTGGTGGATATGGTGAAGGTCGTGGCAAAACTTGACCACGACCTCCGGTTCCTGGCTGAGGATCATTAGCCTCCACCAGTTTGGGTTCCGGTACCCGTTTTCCGCCAACCCTTCACCCTTCTGGTTTACTTCTGGGATCTCAGGGTTCCCTCTTGTCCTGCGTCTCCCGGCCTTTCTTCCTCCTTCTCTCCACTACAGGCCTGGCCCTGGAGCTGGGCCCAGCCGGAGCCACAGCTCCCTGTCAGCCCTCTTGGCTGAGCTCCTCTCTGAACTGACTCTCCCTGTCTCTAGATGGTGCCCACCATATATACTCCCTCTATGTGTGAGCCCAGGTGACTAGCACCCAATGGGCTCCTACCTCTATGCCCAGAGCCCCTCCCCTATCTGCCCCTACACTACTGGGATGTTCCTCCCCCCCTCCCACTCCAGCCAGGGACAGACGCTGTTGTACCTGCACATTCACCTAGTGGGAGTACCATTGATCTGTCCCCCGGAAATGGGATGAGTGTAGTGCATGCAGCTAGCTGAGCTCAGTCCCACACTCCATCCTTACCCGGGAGTGGAATACCACACCTCTGGTTTGAGGTGCAATACCCCTGTAGCAGCCGAGTCCTCGGGGTGCTACATTCCCCCCTGGTAAACCACAGCACGTCCTCGGGCTGAAAAAGAGTAAAACAAACAAACATACAACAATTTTAAAATGCTCTTACATATAAAATATAACTATAACTCATCCCTTTATGGGAGGTACTCTACTTTTCAATAAACACCATAAAATATCTGGCTAACGCCACCGGAACTCTTTTGTAAACATTTAACACTTCAGTTTCACATTATTAAACATTCTTGATCAACACGTCCTTGATCTCTGGCCACTGTGCAACTTGTGACCAGGTAAGGTGCCACAGTCACTTGTAGAAAAACAGTTCTCCTATAAAACCGGTAGGGGGCGCCTTAGGAAGCGCAACTATTTACAGGGTATGGCCGCTCTCAGTCCTCGGCCAGTGGGGATTTAGGAGTGGCTGCTCACAGTCCTCAGCCTGTGGGGGGTAAGGAATGGCTGCTCACAGTCCTCAGCCTGTGGGAATAAGGAATGGCTGCTCACAGTCCTCAGCCTGTTTAGAGATGGGGGCACACGGGGAACAGTTCACTAGTCCCAACGGGGACCATATTTTAATTAGCAGCAGTCCTTGTACCCTAACGGGTAATTATGTACAGTTCCACTTTACCGTACTTCAGTAACGGCGTCCTCCTGCTCCTTCTCGCGGGTAGCCTTCAGACCCGTCCGGGTCCTCTTGTTCCTCCTCATACCGCAGCTCTTTCTCCGTCAGCCGGTGCACATGAAGGGCGTATGGTCCTTTTGCACACTGATGCCGGGTGAAGGTGACCTCGTCACCCAAGTAAAGGTCACGTCCGCGGTGTCCCTCCGGCAGGTGAGACTCGACATCCCTGCGGGTGACAAAGACGTCGCCGGGGGTTCGGTGATCCCGGATAAAGCCCCAACCGTGCTCCAGTTGGAACTTGATTACGGTCCCGGTGGCGCGGGGACCGTGGGCTGCACGGGGGTTTCGCCGGGTCCGGCTTTTCTGCTCCGCACTTTGGACTTGCAGCCGCTCCTCGCGGACCCGCCTCTCTCGCCGTTCCCTGTCGAAGACCTCCAGTTGTTGCCGGCAGCACTCCGCACGCTGGGCTGCGGCCGCCCGGGTCTCTTGGGTGAACCCGATGAGGTTTTCTCCAGTGGGGTCCCATGCGAACTGCGCCTCCTCCAACGGGAGTGGGGTGATCTTGGCGGGCGCCGGAGCCGGGATCAGGGGCTCACACAGGGGCCATACCTTCCGGAATCGGGGATTGATGTATTCCGGTGGCCACTCGAAGGGCTGCCCATCCGGGCAAATATGCTGGGCGAACAGGTCTTCACCCAAGGGCAGCACGGTGGAGGTTGAGGGCGCGGTGGTGACAGCGGCGCCCGGATTCACCAGGCCTTGTGACCAGGCCGGTGGCACCCTGAAGGTGAAGGGCACTGCGGAGACGGCAGCGCCCGGGGGTACTCGACCTTGCGACCAGGCCAGTGGCTTGGTGGAGGTAGAGGGCGCTGTTGGAACTGCGGCGCCCGGGGGTACTCGACCTTGCGACCAGGCCGGTGGCGTTTCCTGCTTGGCCGCGCTCAGGGTTGAGGCGCGTGACGTCTCAGGGGGCGTGGCCGCGGCTCCTGCTGCTTGAGGCCTAGTCTGGAACGGTGGCGGTGCAGCAACGGGCACGATCGGTGGGATTTCGGGCTCTGCGACGGGGAGCTGGGGCAGGCTTACGGCTACTAGGCTTGGGGTGGTGACGTCCCCTTTACCTGCTTCCATTTCTTCAGCTCCTTCCACGGCGTCGTCTCCGGCCTTCGTCCCTTCTGCACCATCTTCGGGGGCAGGCGTGCTCCTCGTTGCGGGTGGCGTCCTTTGCTGGCGGGTTCCAGCCTGCAGGGCCATCTCTCTGCTCCACTTGGCCAGTACTTCCCTCTGCACTCGGGCCATCTTCCGAGCCAAGCCCTCCAGCGCGGTCTGTGCATGCTCCCGATCTTTGGGGAGCTGTGCCAGGATCTCCACCAGGCCTTCTGGAGTGGCGGCCTGCAACAGGCTCCTGACCACAGGGTCGGTGCTGCCTGACTCTCCCTCCATCTCCGGGTGCGATCTCTCCAGACTCCTCCAGGCTGCACCCATCCTCTCTCTTTTGTTCTTGATCCGCCCACACTGAGGGTGGTCCCGGGGCAACTTGGTGATTGTCAGTTCCAGGGGCAGTCCCCCCACGCTGATGGACATCTCTATCATTGCAGTCTCTGCTGGTGGGGGCGGTCTTTGCTTTTGGCGCTCTTCTGGGACCAGGCCCACGATGGGAGGTAGTCTCTTGCCACCCTCTGGCACGCCCACAATGGCGTCCGCTCTGCCAGGGCGGGAAATCGTCTCAGATGGCGGGAATCGTCCCCCAATGGCGGGAAACTCTGTGGATGGCGGGAAAAGACTGCAGATGGCGGGCAAACGGCGGGAAACGATCCGAAACGGCGTCCGACGACGGGGACCCTCCGGAACTGGCGGGAGACTTCTTCTTACGGTACATGTAAACTTTTCTTCAGGCACGCAGTACCCGGTAGTTGCGGGCACGTAATCCTGCCGACTACGCCAAAGCTGACACGCCCCTGGGCCTTCTGTGTCGTGCGGCATCGCGCGCACGGGGGCTTACCCGGAGCCGGATCAGATGGGAGTAGTAGTCTCGTGGCGGTGACCCGGTCCGTGCCCAGGGAGTCAAGCTGAGCGGCAGTGTCTTGAATAGTAGGTGTTGTACGACTACGCCACCCGTTGAATGCAGCTATCGAGCTGCTGCTGCAGGACAGTCCGCTGAGGCCGGTGATATGGTTGTGCAGCGTAGATGGTATAACCCCCAACGGGAGGGGTATGGCCTCAGGGCAGCAGGTGTAGATGATGGTGGTGGTGATGGTGCAGCAAGGAGACTCAGAAACGTATGATGCAGTTTCAGGGTTTTTACTCACAGATGTTGCTTCAGTCACTTCGGCCGGGAGTGACCACCCAAGCCGTGCCGTGTCCACCAGGTGCGGGACTCGGCTAACCCCCAGGCAGTTCCGGAGCGTGGTCCTGAGCTCCCCTCTCTCTCTCTCTCTGCTGGCCGTCCCCACCAGGGATCCACCTTTGTCCGGCTCCCTCGGGCCTTTTGGTGGCAAAACCTTTTCTGGCTTTCCTGACCCTACTCGTGGTATGCCTTCCTGGTGGATATGGTGAGGGTCGTGGCAAAACTTGACCACGACCTCCGGTTCCTGGCTGAGGATCATTAGCCTCCACCAGTTTGGGTTCTGGTACCCGTTTTCCGCCAACCCTTCACCCTTCTGGTTTACTTCTGGGATCTCAGGGTTCCCTCTTGTCCTGCGTCTCTGGGCCTTTCTTCCTCCTTCTCTCCACTACAGGCCTGGCCCTGGAGCTGGGCCCAGCCGGAGCCACAGCTCCCTGTCAGCCCTCTTGGCTGAGCTCCTCTCTGAACTGACTCTCCCTGTCTCTAGATGGTGCCCACCATATATACTCCCTCTATGTGTGAGCCCAGGTGACTAGCACCCAATGGGCTCCTACCTCTATGCCCAGAGCCCCTCCCCTATCTGCCCCTACACTACTGGGATGTTCCTCCCCCCCTCCCACTCCAGCCAGGGACAGACGCTGTCGTACCTGCACATTCACCTAGTGGGAGTACCATTGATCTGTCCCCCGGAAATGGGATGAGTGTAGTGCATGCAGCTAGCTGAGCTCAGTCCCACACTCCATCCTTACCCGGGAGTGGAATACCACACCTCTGGTTTGAGGTGCAATACCCCTGTAGCAGCCGAGTCCTCGGGGTGCTACAGAGTCAACAGAACCCTTTTGTCAAGGAGCTTCCTTGGCAGAGTCCTGACCTCCCACATTCCCAGACCCCACCGACGAATTACCTTCAGAACCACAGTAGCGTAAGCCGGTAGATGTCAATGTGGTGTGCGTAGATCTTTCACTTGCCCTCCTGTCTCCCATTCCTGGAAGAAAGGCTGAAACCATCCCTTACAGCAGAATACCCACGGGGGAGCCCTCTCTTTCCAGAGGTTTGCAATATTGATCTTAATGAAGGTATTCACAAGGAATACCACAGGGTTGACCATACCCAACCCTCCTAGTCTCCTCGTACGGTAAGTCACCTCCCTCTTGACCAGGTTCAGTCTATTCCCCCATAACAGTTGGAAGAACAAACTGTAAACCCGAGTCCAGAGAGGCTCCGGCAAGATGCACACACTGCCCAGATAGGTCAGCAAAGGGAGCAGGTAAGTTTTGATCAGGTTTACCCTTTCCCTTAGGGTCAAAGACCAACCCTTCCATTGGTTCACCTTCTGAGTGGCGATCTCTAGCCTGCTGTCCAAATTTTGTTTGGGGAAATCCCCCTGGCCAAATTCGATGCCAAGAACTTTTGCAGAGACTTTGGGTCCTGGAAGGGTGTCCGGGAGATCAAAACCAGAATCTCCTCCTCCCAGCCAGAGACTCTCACACTTATCCCGGTTGATCTTGGACCCGGATGCCTCCGAGTAGCTATTTACTTCTGATATCAGCCACTCTGCCTCCCCATCAGAGGAAACAAAAACGGTGACATCATCGGCATACGCCACCACTATCAGAGTGGCTTCCGGTGCTGCCCGGTCCATCACGATCCCAGCCAATGGTCCACGCTCCACCCTCCTAAGAAGTGGGTCAATCGCAAACACGTACAGCAGCGGGCTCAAGGGACAACCCTGGCGAACACCACACCCAACCTCAAAAGAGCTGCCAATCCAACCGTTCACAAGCGGGAAACTCTCTGCCCCAGCGTACAAGGTCTTAAGCCAATCAACAAACCCCCCCGGCAGGCCATACCTCAGAAGGACAGACCAGAGGTACTCATGATTAACCCGATCAAACGCTTTTGCCTGGTCCAATGACAGCATGTACCCCTTCCAGTGACCAGCCCTACCCTGCTCCACCGCCTCTCGGACACAGAGTACAGCACTAATTGTACTGCGGACCGGAACAGAGCAATGCTGGGCTCCCGAAAAGAGCCGGGGCGCAAATTTCACCAACCGATTAAACAGCACCTTTGCCAAAACCTTCCTGTCTGCATTGAGAAGCGCTATGGGACGCCAATTCTCAATGCAAGATGAGTCCTTACCCTTTGCCAAGATAATCAGGGCAGACCTCCTCATTGATTTTGGCAGAGTGCCCGATGAAAGACATTCATTGAATACCTCAGTCAACAGGGGAACCAAGGCGTCCTTAAAGGTCTTATAGAATTCAGATGTTAAGCCATCTGGACCGGGAGATTTCTTTAGGGCAAGCCCTTCAATCGCCAACTTAACTTCCTCTTCCCTGATCATCTCTGTCAAAACGCCAAGAGAGGGGTCTACCCCTGGTTCGGGGACGGCTTCAGCCAGAAAAGCCGACATCTCATCCCAATCCAGATCCCTCTTCCCCAAGAGGTGCGAGTAGAAGGATCTGACGACCTCCAGGATCCCTGATCTGGATCTTTTCAGGGACCCCGCAGTGTCAACCAGTCCTGTAACAACTTTACTATTCACTGACATCTTGCAGTTTCTGTAAGGGTCTGGCGAGCGGTACTTCCCATAATCCCTCTCAAAAACCAAAGATGCGTGTCTATCATACTGACACCTCATTAGCAAAGATTTCACTCTGGAGATCTCCTCACGGCTACCTCCAGTTGAGACAAGATGCTCGAGTTTCCTCCTCAGGCCCTGATACAGGTGGTACCTGTCCAGGCTCCAGAGGCTCGAGAGCTGGCGGAAGAATCTCGCCACCCTTTTCTTGAACATCTCCCACCACTCTGACTTACTACTACAAAGATCCAGTAAGGGTACCTGGCTCTGAAGAAAATCCTCAAAGGACTGTCTTATCTCCGCTTCTACCAAGAGAGACGAATTGAGCCTCCAAAAGCCTCTTCCTATCCGGGGAGTCTCTGTAACATTCAGAGAAAACAAAATCAAACAGAGATCGGAGAACTCCACCTCAACAGCAGATACTGCTGAAGAGACGGCTTCCTCCTTTAAATAAAACCTGTCTATCCTGGACCTACAGTTACCTCTATGATAGGTGAACCCCTCGTGGACTGCGGTGAGCCGGATGTGGACATCTACCAGGCGAGCTTCACTAGCTACACTATTAAGGGCGACGCCATCATAAGTCAGCTTGTCTCTGGAACCTCCTCTATCTCGGGGCCTCGTGACAGTGTTAAAGTCCCCTCCAAAGACGACCTGCCGACTCGTAAAAAGGTAGGGCTTGATCCTCATAAAGAGACACTTCCGGTCCCACTTAGATTGGGGACCATAGATGTTAATGAGCCAGAGCTCTTGTCCCTTCATGAGGACATCTAATATCAGGCACCTCCCCATTTCTAACTCAATAACCCGTCGGCATTCTACCGGTGCGGTAAAAAGGACCGCCACTCCGCTATACGGCTCGGCCGCAAGAGACCAATAGGAGGGCCCAAGTCTCCACTCCCTCTGCCATATTTGGCAGCCTGGTCTCTTGCAAAAAGAAAACGTCAGCTTCAACCCGGCTGAGAAAATCAAAGGCCGCCAATCTAGCCATATTTGACTTAATGCTGGCGACATTAATGGACACCAGCGTCAACGGAGTGGGTACCGCCATCATTGGTGATTGAGTTAGATGGCTTTCTTCTTCCCACTCCCCTTATCCTCTGCCTCAGAGGAGGAATCCTTCCCCCTCTTTAATGATACAGAGGTGTCCATTCCCACATTTTTCCTTCTTTTTTCGTCCTCGTCTCCGGACTCTGGGCCAGTCCCTCCCCCCAAGGACCTTGCATCCCCAGGAGAAGGAGACTCGGCGCCCACTGTAAGCTCCGCCGAAGCCAGAACCTCACCCTCAGCCTCCTCTTCTGAGGAAGAGATGTTATCAAGGGCTTGGAAGCGGTTAGAAAGACCAACTAGAGGGGAGTCAGTTTTACCTTCCTTAGGTACCTTGGTCAGAGCGGGAGAAGATATTTTATCTCCCTTCTTTCTCTTCTTTTTGGTGCCGAGCTTACGCTTGTTCTCTAGCCACCGCTTATTATCCTCATTCATACTTTCATAATGGGAGGATTCTGAGGCAGAGGGGGTTTCCTCCCTGTGGATCCTCCTGACCTCCTCATCAAACTCATCATCCCTCGGGGCCTCAGCAGCAACACTGGCATCCAGGACAGGGGCCGCCCCCGTAGCCCGGGGCTCGCCCCACTCCCTCTCCTGTCTGCACTTGTCTAGACCCCTCAGCTGGGCAGGCATCTTTTTATTGTTTTTCTTCCCTGGCCCCTCAGCTCCCCCACCCCTGCTAGTCCTCTCCCCAGCAAAATCGGCCTCACGGCTTTCTCCCACCGGGGTCTCGACTGCATTAGCGAAGGAGCGAGGACAACGGCTGAGGTGACCTAACTCACCACACAGGTGGCACCTAATCTCCACACAAGAGGCAGCAAGATGACCGACACCCCCACACAATGCACATTTCTGCACAGTGCAGTTTGCACTGAAGTGTGTAGGGTCGCCGTACCTGTGACAGAGCTTTGGTTACCCCAGGTAGAAGACCAGGATACGATCCCTACCCAGGAAGGCAGATGATGGAATGTGGGCAACCGTACCACCTGAACACTTAAGTTTTACCATAAACGTCCAGGCCCCTGACCAGACACCAAACTCGTCGCGGTTTTTATTTGGCATCTCCACCACCTCTCCACACTGACCAAGCCATAATCATCAACATTAACAGAAATAAACACTTGAAATAGATCACTCTGTGTGTAATGACTCTACATAATATATGAGTTTCACTTTTTGTATTGAAGAACTGAAATAAACTAACTTTTTGATGATATTCTAATTTAGTGAGATGCACTTGTATATTACCTCTCTTATCTGAGATTCGTGTACAGGTAACCTATATCAGTTGGGATAGCGTTTTACAGGCATCTAGTCAGGGATTATTGCATTGTACTCCGTGCTTAAAAAAAACTATTCCCTATTGAGAACGCTGTTAGCTGCTTTTAAAATAGGGACAGGTGCTAGATGGTATTATCAGCTGGAAATGAGTGTTCATTCTGGATGTGTTTGATCATATCTCACACACCACATGGACAGATAAGGTAGCAAAATGTTAAAATGACATTTGCGGGTGAATGCATTTTTCACCGTTGAAAAAAATGCAAAAGTGCAAAAACGCATCAAAAACGATAAGTGTGAACTTAGCCCAAGGTCTGGAGGTGCATTTTTGCTTTTGGTTATTTATTTGGCTTTATATACAGTGGCAAATCCAACCAAAACAAAGCAACGAAAAAGGTGCCAACGGTTTTAAAGATATGCATCAAAATTTATTAGTACATAGATGATCAGACAAAAGCAGGAATCAGTGTGGAAAACACATGAGGAATAGAAACCCGCAACAACCCTCTCCACAATGGCGGACACATGCAGGACCAAACAGTACAATTTAAGTCGGATATAGACTATCTAAGTATTTGAGGAGTAACACCATACATAGATGATATGTCAATACATATTTTCAAGTACAGCACCTATACTGGACTAGAATACCCATGCTGTCCTATACTGCTGAGTGTACGTTCCCTATCATATGCCAGATATAACCATAAGTGACCTGCTAAGTCACTATATATACATACCAGAGATATCAAGCTTCAGCAGAAGACAGTCAGGGAATAGTCAAAGATTTAGAGGTCCGTCTAAGGTCGGCACATGCGGAGCAGAGAAGCCCCGACGCGCGTTTCGGTGGTTCCCTTCGTCAGGGGGCATGTTTGCTGCCTCGCTGTCACTTGCTTATATTGGCGCCAGGCACATTTAAAGACCGGAAGTGATATCAGCGTCACTGCGGAGACCAGGACGCCAGCCGACATCCGCATCATGTGACAGCGGAGGGGCGGGGCTTAAGCCCTAACGCCACACACCGCTGAAACACACAGTGTCATTGCGGAGGTAGAACGCCGGCCGGCATCCGCGTCATGTGACAGCAGAGGGGCGGGGCATAAGCCCTGACGCCACACACCGCTAGAACACAAAGACCGCGGGACCGGAAGTGACGTGTGCGTCACCATGGGGATCCGGACGCCGGCCAGCATCCGCGTCATGTGACAGAAGCGGGGGCTACAGAATAGCCACAACACCTCATGTCACTGGGACACGGAAAGCCGGCCGGCGCACAGACCCACATAGTCAGCACATTTGCCTGACTGTCTCCTTCACTAGACCAGGTATCATCGCATCCCTCTCATTGAAATAACGAGAGTCAGTTCTATAAGGCCATGATGCCACATATCAAAGATTGTCTAAAAGATAAAATAAAGAAAGAGGGGAAAGAAAACATGAACTGGGGGGGGGGACCCAGAAATGTAGAAATTTTTCCAAATTTATTAAAAAAGAAAAACTTAAATATCACATGGTCATAAGTATTCAGACCCTTTGCTCAGTATTGAGTAGAAGCCCCCTTTAGAGCTAGTACAGCCATGAATCTTCTTGGGAATGATGCAACAAGTTTTTCACACCTGGATTTGGGGATCCTCTGTCATTCTTCCTTTCAGATCCTCTCCAGTTCCGTCAAGTTGGATGGTGAACGTTGGTGGACAGCCATTTTCAGGTCTCTCCAGAGATGCTCAATTGGGTTTAGGTCAGGGCTCTGGCTGGGCCAGTCAAGAATGGTCACAGAGTTGTTCTGAAGCCACTCCTTTGTTATTTTAGCTGTGTGATTAGGGTCATTGTCTTGTTGAAAGGTGAACCTTCGGCCAAGTCTGAGGTCCAGAGCACTCTGGAAGAGGTTTTCATCCAGGATATCTCTGTACTTGGCCGCATTCATGTTTCCTTCAATTGCAACCAGTCATCCTATCCTTGCAGCTGAAAAACACCCCCATAGCATGATGCTGCCACCACCATGTTTCACTGTTGGGATTGTATTGGGCAGGTGATGAGCAGTGCCTGGTTTTCTCCACCCATACCGCTTAGAATTATCACCAAAGTTATCAAAAAGTTCTATCTTCATCTCATCAGACCAGAGAATCTTATTTCTCATAGTCTGGTAGTCCTTCATGTGTTTTTGAGCAACTTCTATGCGGGTTTTCATATGTCTTGCACCGAGGAGAGGCTTCCATCGGGCTACTCTGTCATAAAGGCCAAACTGGTGGAGGGCTGCAGTGATAGTTGACTTTGTAAAACTTTCTCCCATCTCCCTACTGCATCTCTGGAGCTCAGACACAGTGATCTTGGGTTTGTTCTTTACCTCTCTCACCAAGGCTCTTCTCCCACGATTGCTCAGTTTGGCTGGACGGCCAAGTCTATGAAGACTTCTGGTGGTCCCAAACTTCTTCCATTTAAGGATTAGGGAGGCCACTGTGCTCTTAGGAACCTTGAGTAATGCAGAAATTATTTTGTAACCTTGGCCAGATCTGTGCCTTGCCACAATTCTGTCTCTGAGCTCCTTGGACAGTTCCTTTGAGCTCATGATTCTCATTTGGTCTGACATGCACTGTGAGCTGTGAGGTCTTATATAGACAGGTGTGTGCCTTTCCAAATCAAGTCCTATCAGTTTAATTAAACACAGCTGGACACAATGAAGAAGTAGAACCATCTCAAGGAGGATCACAAGGTAATGGACAGCGTGAGACTTAAATATGAGTGTCTGAGCAAAGGGTCTGAATTCTTATGACCTTGTGATATTTCAGTTTTTTTCTTTTTTAATAAATTTGCAAAAATTTCTATAGTTCTGTTTTTTTCAGTCAAGATAGGGTGCAGAGTGTACTTTAATGAGAAAAAAGAATGAACTTTTTAGAATTTACCAAATGACTGCAATGAAACAAAGAGTGAAACATTTAAAGGGGTCTGAATACTTTCCGTACCCACTGTATATATTTGTTCAGGATGTGGGGAGGACGCGGTCCCGGGCCCATCAGACTATAGTTACCCCACTGTATGTACATGACGCGCCCCCTGGGACATATTCCTTTTTGAGGGGAATACCCGGCACCGGATCAGATGGGGGGTTGTAGTCTCCGAGCGGCTGTGACCCGGCCCGTGCCCAGGGCGTCAAACTCAGTGTTATGTGGCAGTCCTACAGATGTTATTAAGAGTTCTTTTGTGTCGACTACGCCACCCGTTGTATTGCGGTCACTATGGCCGCCGCTGCAGCAGGGTCCGCTGAGGCTGATGGTGTAGGTGCAGCTTTTGATGGTATAACCCCCAACGGGTGGGGTATAGCCTCAGGGGGTCAGGTGCAGAGGATGGGGGTTGTGGTGGTGCAGCATAGATGTTAAAGGAAGACAGAGTCGGGTTATGCAGTTAAGGGTATTTACTCACTGCTGATGTTCCGGTCACTCCAGCTTCAAGTGACCTCCCGAGCCGTGCTGCATCCACCAGGTCCTGGATCCAGCCAACCCCCAAGCGAGTCCGGAGCGTGACCCTGAGCTCTCCTTCTGTCCTTTCTCTGGCCGTCCCCACTAGTGATCCACCCAGGTCCAGCTCCCTCGGGCCTTCTGTTGGGAGACCCTTGGCCTTGGGTTCCCTGACCCTCCACGTGGTATGCCTTCGGGGTGGATGTGGTGGGTGGCCGTGGCAGACGCTGCCCACGGCCTCCGGTCTCTGGCTGGGGTGTGTTTTTGCCCCCACCAGCTTGGGTTCCGGTACCCTGATGCCGACTCTTCACCCGTGGATTGGATTTGGGGTCTCAGAGTCCTCTCTTCTGTTTCCCCCTCTGGGTCTCTCTTGCTTTCTCCTCTCTCTCTCTCTGGGGCTGCTCTGCTCCTCTGCTTCTTACTTCTCTGCAAAGACTGACTGACCTGTTCTCTGCATCTGACCCTGATTCTAGTTGGTGCCCACCTTATATATCCCTCTATGTGTGAGCTCAGGTGACCAGCACCCAATGAGCTCCTATCTTTACCCAGGCTGCTCCCCCTATCTGCCCCTACACTACTTGGGATGTTCCACCCCCCTCCCACTCCAGCCAGGAACAGGCTCGGTCGTACCTGCACATTTCTAAGTGGGAGTACCGTCGGCCTGCTCCTCTGAAATGGGATGTGTGTAGTGCATGCAGCCTAACGAGCTCAGTCCCACTCTCCATCCTTGCCCGGGAGTGGAATATCACACCTCTGGGTTGAGGTGCAATACCCCTGTAGCAGCCGAATCCTCAGGGTGCTACATTCCCCCCTGGTAAATCACAGCACGTCCTCGGGCTGCAAAGACAAAACACCAATAAACATACATTTTTTTTTTTCATAAACATAACATATAAAACATATAAATTAGCAGCATCAATAAAACTTTTTATATAAACTTTCTCGTCGTCTCTGACTCCTCCTCCGGTCACTGGGCAACTGTTGACCGGGCAAAGTGCGACTGTTCCTTTTCTTAAGGTGGTTTTACAGTAAAACCAGTAGGGGGCGCTTTAGAAAGCGCAACTATATACAGGGGAAGTTGGCCGCTCTCAGTCCTCGGCCAGGTAAAGGGAAGGGAATGGCTGCTCACAGTCCTCAGCCTGGTATGGAAAGGGAAGGGAATGGCTGCTCACAGTCCTCAGCCTGGTATGGATACGGGATAACGGGTAAACAGTTCACTCATGCTGGTCCCAACGGGGACTATATATGTAGCAACAGTTTCTTTGGTACCCGGTCGGGTAACTATTTACATCTACTGCTCTGCCGCACTCAACGGCGTCTTCCTCCTGCTCTTTGCTTGTAGCTGGTTGTAGCTTCAGACCCGTCCGGGTCCTCTTGCTCCTCCTCCTCCTGACACCTCAACTCCTCCTCCGTCAGGCGATGTACGTGGAGGGCGTAAGGTCCTTTGGCACACTTGTGCCGGGTGAAGGTGACCTCGTCCCCGATATAAAGGTCACGACCTCTGTGCCCCTCCGGCAGATGGGACTCCACATCTCTGCGCGTGACAAAGACGTCGCCGGGGGTGTTGTGGTCTCTGATGAAGCCCCACCCATGCTGCATGTTGAACTTGATGACAGTCCCGGTGGTGCGGGGACTGTGCACTGCACGGGGGTCCCTCCTGGTCCGGCTCTTTTGCTCGGCGCTCCTTATTTGGGCCTGTTGTTCCCGGACCCGCCTCTCTCTCCGCTCTCTCTCGAACTCCTCGAGCTGCTGACGACAGCACTCGGCACGTTCTGCTGCAGCTGCCCGGGTCTCTTGAGTGAACCCCATGAGATCTTCTCCGGTGGGGTCCCACTCAAACTGGGCTTCCTCTAGCGGGGGCGAGATCCTTGCCACGGGCTTCGGAGCCGGGATCAGGGGTGCACACATGGCCCCAACCCTCCTCTGCCGCTCCAGTTCATAATATTCCTGGGGCCAGATGAAAGGCTGCCCGTCCGGCCACGTGTGCTGGGCAAACAAGTCCTCTCCCAGACGCGGCACCCTTGGTTTTACGGGCGCGGGCGCGGTGGTGGTAGCGCCCGGGTTGCCCAGGCCTTGCGGCCAGGCCTGGGGCACCTGGAAGGTGAAGGGCACCGTTAGGACGGCGGCGCCCTGGGCTACCTGGCCTTGCGACCAGGCCGGAGGCTCCGCGGAGGTAGGGGGCGCTGTTGGTGATGCGACGCCCGGGAATTCTAGGCCCTGCGACCAGGCTGGTGTTGCTTCCTGTTTTGCCACGCTCGGGGTCGTTGCGCATGGCGTCACAGGGGTCGCGGCGGTGGCTTCCGGTTGGGGCCTAGTCCATGGCGGTGACGTGGCGGTTTCGGGCACGGCAGGGGGACTTTCGGGCTCTGCGACGGGGAGCTGGGGCAGGTAAGCGGTTTCCCGGTTTGGGGTATAGACGTCCCCTTTACCTGCCTCCATGCGTTCGGCTCCCTTTTCGGCGCCGTCTCCGGCCTTCGGTCCTCCAGCGCCATCCTCAGAGGCGGTCTGTCTCCTCTTCGTGGTTGGCGTGCTCCGGGTCTTAGTTTGCTGGGCCATCTCTCGGCTCCACTCCGCCAATGTCTCTCGCTGTACCCGGGCCATCCTCCGTGCGAGGCCCTCCAGGGCAGTCTGTGCACACTCCCGGTCTCGGGGGAGCTGTGCGAGGACCTCCACTAAGCCTAGTGGGGTCGTGGTTTCTAGCAGGCTCCTGACCAACGGGTCGGTGCTGCTCTGCTCTTCTTCCAGCAGGCTCCTGGCCAGCGGGCCGGTGCTGCTCTGCTCTCCTTCCTCGGTCTCTAGCAGACTCCTGGCCAGCGGGCCGGTGCTGTTCTGCTTTCTCTCCATCTCCGGGTGAGCTCGCTCTCCACTCTGCTCCAGGCTTCTTGCCTCCGGGTGCGCTCGCTCCAGACTGCTCGTTAGACTTCTTGTCTCCGGGTGCGCTCGCTCCAGACTGCTCCAGGCGGCACCCATCGTTGTTCTTTTCTTTCGTCTCCTCCCACTTCGAGGGCGGTCCCGGGGCAACTCGGTGACTGTCAGCTCCAGGGGTAGTTCTTTCACGCTGACAGACACCTCCAGCATCACAGTCCCTGTTGGTGGGGGCGGTTTCCACTTTTGGCGCCATTTTCTGTCCTGGCCCACGATGGGAGGCGGCCTCCTGCCCTCCTTTGGCACGCCCATAATGGCGTCCGCTGCTCTTCCAAGGCAGGAAAAAGCTGGAAATGGCGGGAATCGCTTCCCAGTGGCGGGAAACTCGGCAGATGGCGGGAACGAGCTGGAAATGGCGGACAATCGGCGGGAAACGACTGGTGATGGAGTCCGATGGCGTGGACCCTCCGGAACCGGCGGGAGACTTCTTTCTGAGGTAAACTTGCACTTTTCTTCAGGCACGCAGTACCCGGGTGTTGCGGGCACGTAATCCTGCCGACTACGCCAAAGTTGACGCGCCCCCTGGGACATATTCCTTTTTGAGGGGAATACCCGGCACCGGATCAGATGGGGGGTTGTAGTCTCCGAGCGGCTGTGACCCGGCCCGTGCCCAGGGCGTCAAACTCAGTGTTATGTGGCAGTCCTACAGATGTTATTAAGAGTTCTTTTGTGTCGACTACGCCACCCGTTGTATTGCGGTCACTATGGCCGCCGCTGCAGCAGGGTCCGCTGAGGCTGATGGTGTAGGTGCAGCTTTTGATGGTATAACCCCCAACGGGTGGGGTATAGCCTCAGGGGGTCAGGTGCAGAGGATGGGGGTTGTGGTGGTGCAGCATAGATGTTAAAGGAAGACAGAGTCGGGTTATGCAGTTAAGGGTATTTACTCACTGCTGATGTTCCGGTCACTCCAGCTTCAAGTGACCTCCCGAGCCGTGCTGCATCCACCAGGTCCCGGATCCAGCCAACCCCCAAGCGAGTCCGGAGCGTGACCCTGAGCTCTCCTTCTGTCCTTTCTCTGGCCGTCCCCACTAGTGATCCACCCAGGTCCAGCTCCCTCGGGCCTTCTGTTGGGAGACCCTTGGCCTTGGGTTCCCTGACCCTCCACGTGGTATGCCTTCGGGGTGGATGTGGTGGGTGGCCGTGGCAGACGCTGCCCACGGCCTCCGGTCTCTGGCTGGGGTGTGTTTTTGCCCCCACCAGCTTGGGTTCCGGTACCCTGATGCCGACTCTTCACCCGTGGATTGGATTTGGGGTCTCAGAGTCCTCTCTTCTGTTTCCCCCTCTGGGTCTCTCTTGCTTTCTCCTCTCTCTCTCTCTGGGGCTGCTCTGCTCCTCTGCTTCTTACTTCTCTGCAAAGACTGACTGACCTGTTCTCTGCATCTGACCCTGATTCTAGTTGGTGCCCACCTTATATATCCCTCTATGTGTGAGCTCAGGTGACCAGCACCCAATGAGCTCCTATCTTTACCCAGGCTGCTCCCCCTATCTGCCCCTACACTACTTGGGATGTTCCACCCCCCTCCCACTCAAACCAGGAACAGGCTCGGTCGTACCTGCACATTTCTAAGTGGGAGTACCGTCGGCCTGCTCCCCGGAAATGGGATGTGTGTAGTGCATGCAGCCTAACGAGCTCAGTCCCACACTCCATCCTTGCCCGGGAGTGGAATATCACACCTCTGGGTTGAGGTGCAATACCCCTGTAGCAGCCGAATCCTCAGGGTGCTACATACATATATATACAATATTCATTTTTTAGAGTTAGGCATATAACAATTTTTAACAACTGCATACCAATTCCGTCTTGTTTCAATGGCACTCTCATACATATACAGCGATGGGTGACATTGATGCCTGTTCCCCAGGTAGCACATTTTAATCCCCCAACTGGGGTTATAAAATCCTTGGGGATTAATTTCATAGTGTTTTTATGAATTTTTTTTATATAGTACTGTCCACACTGAGTATTTAATTCTCCCCTCTTTTCCTTCCTTTTTTTACTGTCCCATTTTACCATTCTTATTTGAATAAAAATTAATGAAAAACTAAAAATAAATACAATTGTTCACGTCCCCCACTCAGCAACAGCGCTTCCGGCTGGAACATCACTCCGGACGGGCACAGGAGAGGGGCAGATTCGGGATGTTGCTCCGGCAACATTTCCACCTTGCCAGAGGACCCTACCATAGTCACTACCATGGAGTGGGAGCTGGAGGACTGCTAACAAAATTGTATTCATCTGAATGCTTGAACCAACGGTGCTGTACATACCTAGCACAAATGAACTCCGCTGTCTCCCTGCGGTGGATCAGGGGATACCTTGTGTAATATTAAAGATTTTCCTGCACAAATTGCTGAATATTCACAATTATTTTCTATTAGTCATTATTATAGGTGGAGATTGTCTTACTGACCCCACAGCCCTGGTGAGAAGGGTGGTCTCTAGAATACAGAAGGTCTTATTATGTCACAGTGGGCATGTGACCCTGGGCTCCCCAGGACGCCCAGCACCGAATCCAATTGGTTCCTGTGCATAAAACTTAGGTCGAGCCACATTTAGGTAAAAGGGTCCGAGTCTATGGATAAAATCTATGGATCAGAACATGCTTTTCCTAGATTGACCGTCATTTCTAGGTGTAACAGAATCACTGGTCCTCTCCTCCACTTTTGGCCGAGGTCTGGAGGATTACTGGGAGACATGGAACAGATGTTCTCCTGTTTGTAGCCCACCCATCAGACATGTATGTCGTAAACAACTGACACCCCATAAATGTCAGGAGGACTCTATTAAATACAAAGGGACATTAATCAATTTAAAAGTTTTATTTTTAAATTAAGAATTGCATGGAAGGACGAGGAGATGTTCTTGGAGGAACCTCCTTCTTCAGCAGATGTTCTTTGCTGGTCAGGAGGCCACATGTAGATGGTGCCAGTCCTTCCATACAGGTACAGCACTGATGGTGGATGTGCTGTACTTTCCTCAGGGTGCTAGACGTGGCGGTTTTCTGCCCTCGCGATGTTTATGGAGCCACGGTGACAGACAGCAAATAAGCAGCTTTCTCGGATGGAGTGAGCAGCCCTGGATAGTCCACGCCGGCAGGATGAGATCACCCGGCGGAAGAGAGAACCTATGAGAAGAGACGTAACACTGATGTCAGTAACAGGACTCCATATCAGAGGACACGGCTGTGCGGTCACTGTGGCCGGACGGCAGAGGAATCATCCATACACAGGTACGGGGGGATTGTCCGCCATCATACATGTGACAATCCCACCACTGACAGATCTGCTCCACGGCCGACACCACACAACATGGGGCTTATTGTCACACTCACCTCTTCTCCTTTCCCCTTCTTCTTTCTCTGGTTTTTGTTGTTTTTTCGGTTTTCTTTTCCCCTGAACTGGAAATTCGAATAAAAAACAAGAAAAAGATGTTGATTATAAACTCCTAAGAGATGAGCTTTGTATGGTTCTATAGGATGGTGTTATTCTCATGGCTTGTAGCCCTGGTAATCGATTATTGCCCCATAATGGGGGAAATATGTCACACATACATAACATCAGCAGAGGGGTGAGAATTAGATTACCCAGAGAACTGATTAATATGAAACCTGCCATGTGGGGTCTCGACAAGGAGCTATGTCCCTTCTTACCATGACATTACTTGTAATGTGCCTCAGTGTTGCCTTATATTCAGTTACATAAACCTCAGTGTAACATTGAGGCCATAAAGGGGTCAGTATGGGCCATATGGGGCCGTGGGCGCAGGATACGGGTCAGTTTGGCAGAAGACTGAACGGCCCCTTAGAAATTTTAACGCATAAAAGAATGGAGATTTTTACAGAATGAACTGCTCATCGCTTTATAGGGATAAAAAAGTAGTAATTTTCTGATCCTTTATGTGCACGTTCACATTACATGTTTTGACCACAAACTGTGATAGGATGTCATATAGACCTGTACACACCTGACAATGGGGAGGACTCGCTGTAATTAGCAGTGAAACACTGCTTGTCTCCATCAGGTTTAGAAGGGGAAGATTCTTGCTGCCTGTTTGGTAGAAGAAAAACATAAATTACAAGCGAAAACAATACAAAATGGACGAACACCCGTCTGCAAGGCCGGTTAGGACATTTGGATAACATGGAGGAGGCACCCTGCTCAGGACCCACTTCTATCACTAAGAATGGAGAATCGCTAGTAATATTGGCCTGTAATGAGCTGGAAATGATTGACTGGTTGCAATGATCGGCTGTTATCGCCGGCGTTATCACAAGCCAGAACCACAGTGATCATCAATCATGGGGTGGTGGCGCTGGATATAGTGCTGAGTTACACTTATCTTACAGTTGATCTTCTGATATATCAGATCCAAACCCGATAATAATAATTTACTCACATATCTGAGTGTTTTGCACTCTCTGGGGAATACACTGGAGGTGGCTTCAGTTCTTCATCGTTCATCACCCTGGTATTGGTGGAACAGAGCTAAAACATAGAGAAAAATAAAATAAATATATATTTAAACTTTATTTTAATTATAAGTTTTATAGATCTTACCGGTCACACTTACTTTAGAAAGCCTTTGAGACGATGATATAAAGTTCAGGCTTTCTGGCCAGTCATTATCCTCGCTTGTGTCCCCCTCATCTGAATCAATAAGTTCGTAATTGCTACATTGAGCTGAAAAGCACAAGTGTTATTAGTCATTATTAGTATGAGACCCGATCACGGAAAGTCACCATTTTATCACTAAAAATGATTGGGACTGATTGTCGCAAAATATGAAAGACAAGACACACAAAAGCTTTCTGCAGATGACGTCTCCTTCTACTTACGGTCAAAGTAGCCAGTGTCCTCTTCTGACTCAAAGTTAGGAATGAAATGCGGCTCCTTACTTAGAAGACTGTCAAAGTCTATGCCACATAGGAATGGATGCATTTTGATCTCTTTCGCTCCTCCTGGGAAAGGAAGACAATAAAAAGTGATCTAGACATTATCAGATAGACAGCTCCATATCTGAACAGTTTATGTTACTCTGAACTAAAGACGTAACAGAGCTGATGTGAAGAAAAGTTGCTGAAAGTAAAGCAGAAAACCTCAGTGCTGATCCTCAGGGGCGTGATCATTTGTCTGCTCACAGATGTGTAATAATTCATTATTATTACTATTATATACTTTACCTGTCCCAAGTCTATGTGCCGGATCTTTTCTGAGCAGCTCATTGATGATGTCCTGAGCATCAGGTGGAGGAGTGCGATTATCAAATGTCCAAGTTATCTCATCTGTTATATTAAAAGAAAATGTTACAGAAAATAAAACCTCTTCATTTACTTTATTAAAACAAAAATCTTTTGTATTAACACAACAAGTAACTAAACCACAGAACCAATCTAAGCAAATAACAATGACACCACACCGCATTCAGATTATTTTACTTACCCCTTAATATACTGCAGTAAGTCTCATATTTGGAATCCCCATGAAATGGTACACGGAATAGAAGGAATTCGTGTAGGATGATCCCTACCGACCACCAGTCCACAGGCCGCCCATAGCCTTCCTGTAAGATGACTTCAGGGGCGATGTATTCAGGGGAGCCAGCAATCTGGAAAGCAACAGAAGAAGGAGATGAGGAGCTGAGAAAATAATTGTGACGAATAACATCAGAGGAAAACGTTTTCTAGATGAGAAGATATCAGAGAAGAAGAAATAGATGAGAAGAGTAAAGAACAAGATCCTGTAAGTAAAGCCGACCTCATCATCACGGAACTCTCTGGTGACGTCCTCGGTTGGAGCCTTGTAGGTTTCTGATGTTGGTCTCATGAGGCCGAGTTTGGAAAGTCCGAAGTCCGTGACTTTAATATGACCAGATGCCGATACCAGGAGGCTGTGAAAAAACAGACGGTGTCAGCCCCAAGTAATAACCCATAGACTTTATGACAATCTCTAACTTTCTTCCTCCTAGAGGGGGCTCTTACTTCTCAGGCTTCAGGTCTCGGTGCACCACACCAAAGCTGTGCAGGTATTCCACAGCCAGAACTGTTTCTGCAATGTACTTTCGGGCCAAGGGGACAGGTAAAGGTCCATAGATGTTCATAAGACTGCCACAGTCTCCTCCTACAGGAGAAAGCAAATATGACAGGAGAGGGTTTGTTACAATGTAAATGACACATGATGCGTGTGAATGAGAAATAAGCGGAGACATTGGGGCAGGATGTCACACATAGAGATATACTGTGTAATAATGCAAAAGAAAAACAATGGAGCATACCCTAATAGTAACTAGGACTGCGCTGAATGTCTATGAAGCCAAACCACAAATGTGCAAAAGCTGCAGAAATAAGTGCAAGGAAACAACGTCCCATATAAAAATGTGAAGCTATATAATGTATATAGATGTGTATGTGCAGTGTGTGTGTATATAGCTGTGTATGTGCAGTATATGTGTATATAGCTGTGTATGTGCAATATATGTGTATATAGCTGTGTATGTGCAGTATATGTGTATATAGATGTGTATGTGCAGTATATGTGTATATAGCTGTGTATGTGCAGTATATGTGTATATAGCTGTGTATGTGCAGTGTGTGTGTATATAGCTGTGTATGTGCAGTGTGTGTGTATATAGCTGTGTATGTGCAGTATATGTGTATATAGCTGTGTATGTGCAGTGTGTGTGTATATAGCTGTGTATGTGCAGTATATGTGTATATAGCTGTGTATGTGCAGTATATGTGTATATAGCTGTGTATGTGCAGTATATGTGTATATAGCTGTGTATGTGCAGTATATGTGTATATAGCTGTGTATGTGCAGTATATGTGTATATAGCTGTGTATGTGCAGTGTGTGTGTATATAGATGTGTATGTGCAGTATATGTGCATATAGATGTGTATGTGCAGTATATGTGTATATAACTGTGTATGTGCAGTGTGTGTGTATATAGCTGTGTATGTGCAGTGTGTGTGTATATAGCTGTGTATGTGCAGTATATGTGTATATAGATGTGTATGTACAGTATATGTGTATATAGCTGTGTATGTGCAGTGTGTGTGTATATAGATGTGTATGTGCAGTATATGTGTATATAGCTGTGTATGTGCAGTATATGTGTATATAGCTGTGTATGTGCAGTATATGTGTATATAGCTGTGTATGTGCAGTGTGTGTGTATATAGCTGTGTATGTGCAGTATATGTGTATATAGCTGTGTATGTGCAGTATATGTGTATATAGCTGTGTATGTGCAGTATGTGTGTATATAGCTGTGTATGTGCAGTGTGTGTGTATATAGCTGTGTATGTGCAGTGTGTGTGTATATAGCTGTGTATGTGGAGTGTGTGTGTATATAGCTGTGCATGTGCAGTATATGTGTATATAGATGTGTATGTGCAGTGTGTGTGTATATAGCTGTATGTGCAGTGTGTGTATATAGCTGTGTATGTGCAGTATATGTGTATATAGCTGTGTATGTGCAGTGTGTGTGTATATAGCTGTGTATGTGCAGTATATGTGTATATAGATGTGTATGTGCAGTGTGTGTGTGTATATAGCTGTGTATGTGCAGTGTGTGTGTATATAGCTGTGTATGTGCAGTATGTGTGTATATAGCTGTGTATGTGCAGTGTGTGTGTATATAGCTGTGTATGTGCAGTGTGTGTGTATATAGCTGTGTATGTGCAGTATATGTGTATATAGATGTGTATGTGCAGTGTGTGTGTATATAGCTGTGTATGTGCAGTGTGTGTGTATATAGATGTGTATGTGCAGTATATGTGTATATAGCTGTGTATGTGCAGTGTGTGTGTATATAGATGTGTATGTGCAGTATATGTGTATATAGCTGTGTATGTGCAGTATATGTGTATATAGCTGTGTATGTGCAGTATATGTGTATATAGATTTGTATGTGCAGTATATGTGTATATAGCTGTGTATGTGCAGTGTGTGTGTATATAGATGTGTATGTGCAGTATATGTGTATATAGCTGTGTATGTGCAGTGTGTGTGTATATAGATGTGTATGTGCAGTGTGTGTGTATATAGATGTGTATGTGCAGTATATGTGTATATAGCTGTGTATGTGCAGTATATGTGTATATAGCTGTGTATGTGCAGTATATGTGTATATAGCTGTGTATGTGCAGTATATGTGTATATAACTGTGTATGTGCAGTATATGTGTATATAGCTGTGTATGTGCAGTATATGTGTATATAGCTGTGTATGTGCAGTATATGTGTATATAGCTGTGTATGTGCAGTATATGTGTATATAGCTGTGTATGTGCAGTATATGTGTATATAGCTGTGTATGTGCAGTATATGTGTATATAGCTGTGTATGTGCAGTATATGTGTATATAGCTGTGTATGTGCAGTATATGTGTATATAGCTGTGTATGTGCAGTGTGTGTGTATATAGCTGTGTATGTGCAGTGTGTGTGTATATAGCTGTGTATGTGCAGTGTGTGTGTATATAGCTGTGTATGTGCAGTATATGTGTATATAGCTGTGTATGTGAAGTGTGTGTGTATATAGCTGTGTATGTGCAGTATATGTGTATATAGCTGTGTATGTGCAGTGTGTGTGTATATAGCTGTGTATGTGCAGTATATGTGTATATAGCTGTGTATATGCAGTGTGTGTGTATATAGCTGTGTATGTGCAGTGTGTGTGTATATAGCTGTGTATGTGCAGTGTGTGTGTATATAGCTGTGTATGTGCAGTGTGTGTGTATATAGCTGTGTATGTGCAGTGTGTGTGTATATAGCTGTGTATGTGCAGTGTGTGTGTATACAGCTGTGTATGTGCAGTGTGTGTGTATATAGCTGTGTATGTGCAGTGTGTGTGTATATAGCTGTGTATGTGCAGTATATGTGTATATAGATGTGTATGTGCAGTATATGTGTATATAGCTGTGTATGTGCAGTGTGTGTGTATATAGATGTGTATGTGCAGTATATGTGTATATAGCTGTGTATGTGCAGTATATGTGTATATAGCTGTGTATGTGCAGTATATGTGTATATAGCTGTGTATGTGCAGTATATGTGTATATAGATGTGTATGTGCAGTGTGTGTGTATATAGCTGTGTATGTGCAGTGTGTGTGTATATAGCTGTGTATGTGCAGTGTGTGTGTATATAGCTGTGTATGTGCAGTGTGTGTGTATATAGCTGTGTATATGCAGTGTGTGTGTATATAGCTGTGTATGTGCAGTATATGTGTATATAGCTGTGTATGTGCAGTATATGTGTATATAGCTGTGTATGTGCAGTATATGTGTATATAGCTGTGTATGTGCAGTATATGTGTATATAGCTGTGTATGTGCAGTATATGTGTATATAGCTGTGTATGTGCAGTATATGTGTATATAGCTGTGTATGTGCAGTGTGTGTGTCATGACATGATTATATTTAAATATGTCCTTTTTTTTTTTTTTAAATAAATGTGTATTGTTGTTCATGAGAAAACAATAAGGCATCCCCTAAAAATAAGCCCTAACCCATCTTTTGGAGCAAAAAATTGATATAAGACCCTGTCTTATTTTTTGGAAAAACCCTGCACAAACTGTTAAAATTCAGTCAAACCCTCCTTTATCTATAGTGAAAATTTCTGCCACATAATCATTTTTCTGGCCTGTTGCTAACAGATAACTTATAGTAAAAGCAGTGTGGACATGGAACCATCTATGTGGTCACATTCTGCTTATGGAGAAGGTCCTAGAGATGAGCAGACCAGCGCTGGATATAGATACGATGGATATGTCCTACCTGGTACATACTCCATGACCATGCACAGATGACGTGTAGTTGGAAAGGAGCACAACATGGAGGCCACGAAGGGACAATCTGCGAATGTTAGGATGTCCCTCTCTAGAAAGGCCCGTTCAAGTCTTACTGGATCTTTCAGCTTCTGCTTGTCCAGTTTCTTCATGGCGTATAACTGTTTGGAGTCTTTTTGGCGCACTAAGTGGACGGTTCTGAAGAGGAAGAAAATCTGTGGTTTATAATGTATTCTTACTAATAGTCTGTCTATAGACCTCATCACATCTCCTGTACTAATGGTGAATACTAGATGAGCTGCTATAGCTACATAGATGATCTCCACTGGGAGGTCCTCATCCGTGTCACATCCTGACTCACTGGAAAAGAGACAATTAGATGTGCACAGAAGAGATGAGCGAATAAATTACAATGGATTAGAATTCTACTCAAATTTTACATATATCCGCATTGGCCAAAATGGCGAAATTTTTGTCATTCTCTTCCACATGGATTCGGCAAAATGGTGAACGTTGGCTACTATTTTCTAAACCTTAAAAGTCCGTCAAAATGTTAAAAAATAAACAAACTCTTATACTTACCTCTCTGGCTCCTCTATCTCAACCTTTTGGTCCTCACTGCACTTTCAAATCTGCTGCCAGTGCTGAAGAACAAGAAAATGTCTAAGGCTGAGACAGGACTTCTGGCATTGATGACGTCTAGGAAGATTCTGCACAAACGCATAAAAGGTCATGGTGGCATGACATTGCAAATCTTCCTGCTCTTGCATAGAATTGTCCTGGACCTTCTCCAAGCTAGAAGTTCTGGCCCAGCGTGAGCGGCAGCAATCTGAAGATGCGGTGAGGATCGGACAGATGAGGCTGAGAAGCGGAGGGGTCGGAGAGCTGAGCAGTAAGGTCAGTATGAGTATTTTTTCCATTTTGTACATCTTACATTTATTAAGATCTGGGGTCTGGAGAGAACCCAGAGCGTAATAAGAGATATTACATTTGCCGAGTGATAACTTCTACGTCAATCACATTTCCCAGGAAAGTCTGCACGAAAGGCGAATGTGAATTATGCCAGATCCGCTCTTCTCTAGAGAACAGGGATGTGGACTCCAATAATTCCTCTATGGTAACACTGTACGGGCACAGAGACAGAGGGATCATCATAAGGAGCCCTAGAAAACATATATTATGCCGACATCAAGCTCACCCAAAAGCTCCACAGCTGAACTGTTTGATCTGTTCGTAGTCGCTCTTACAAGGATTTCTCCCTGGGTTCAATGATCCGATCAAGGCCTAGAAATAATAAGAAATGGCATTAAAGCATAAAATCTGCAGAAAGATAAAATCTGTGGATGCCGGACCCCCACAGACAACATTATGTATATGGGATATCCCCCATACACAGACATCACTGTACTGCAGGGGAGGAAACGGGAGATCACATAGCGGGGGCAGGAATAATAATGCTGCCATCACACACAATAGATCTGATCTACATGAAGAATAGGGATATCCCCTCGTCATATGGGGGATAATATTATATGTGTAATTCACCCCCGTTACCTGATGATACACAGACGTCTCCGCTGATACTTACACTGACAGATTCCTGGACCTCGGGGGTCTCACGTATTCCACCGTCAGTAATTGCCGGCACAGATATTCCTATAATAATGAGGAAACGTTTTGTATTAGACGATATCAGTACATAATATATAACATCCATATAAAGAAGGAGATGAGACGGGCTCTGTACACGGTGTAATACTGGTATATGGGATTCTGCACACAACGTATATATTTATGGCTCCTCCATAGATGGATATTCTGGACCATAAATGGCCATTGTTCAGGATCTGATTCATCCTAGAACAATTACATGATCGGGGACCTAGGAGCCTCCTTGTACATGATGAAGAAGAGCACAGAGGAGAGAAGCAGAATTACCTGCGCCCCCTCCATTATAGTCTATAAGGGGCTCCGGAGCCGTCACCGGCCTCATACAGAGGATGGAGAGTAAATCTACATGTTCTCTGCCGTTCTCTATAATATCTCGATATGTGAATGTAAGAATATTAGATGATTGCTCACCTTCCATCAGATCAGTGTTCAGCCCCTGCTGACTGGTATTAGGGTCCGGGATAGTCAGGTTTTCCCCCTCTTCAGAGTCACCTTCTGATGTTTCCTGTTCGTCACAATATGTACAATTAATGTATCATTTCACAAATACTAAATCACCGTATACAGTCCGTCCTCGACTTAGAAACATCTGACTTACAAACGACTCCAAGATACAAAGGGTTGATGATGAAAAAAAAAGCTAATATTCACCACTCTCCTCTCAGGCCGCCCCGCTGCTCACCACCTATCGTCCAGTCCTCTTCTTTCCAATGTCATGTGCTACTTCTCCGGTCTCTTCACTATAGTCCAGGACTTCCGGCCACATTCAGGACCCAGATTTCACTGCTCATCATAAGGACATAAGGACGAGACGGGAAGTCCTGCCCCATAGTGAAGAGGCTGGAAATGTGGCACACTATCATGGAATAAGAGGACCGGGTGGCGGACAGCGAGCAAAATATTATTGTTTTTTTTTACTCTTTCCATTTTACATTCAAATTTGGGTTACAAACAAAACTATAGGATATATCTAGTTCATAACCCAAGGACGGCCTGTACATAAGGCAGGAAGGACTAAACCTGGATCTATGGGATAATCTCATTACTGGACGGACTCTACATAAGGCACGAAGTACTAAACCTGGATCTATGGGACAATCTCAGTATTGGACGGACTATACATGGCCGCTCCCTCCAGAAAATCAACATGAATATATAAGGGACTTGTATCTACAACTGTTCTCTAATAACTTCTATTGTCAGAACTGCAGCATTTAGAAGAATGAAGATTGTGATGATGAAGTGAGACAGAGGTGGAAACACAACCTCTGCATCGCTGAGTACAGAATGTCACTACAGAGGGTTGAGCTGCAGAGACAGGCTGCCATAGAACATCCTGCGCCTCTGACATCATAAATCTGCCACTCTGCTATTTGACGGCTAATCTGGAGAAGATTAGACCAGGACGTGTGATATAGAAAGTGATGGATCCTTACCAGACGCTCCAGTGAGCCGGCCGGACGCTCCAGTACATACAGGACATTTTGTGCCAGTTGTATAATAAAGGCCAATTCTCCACTTGTGGATTTTTCTTCAGCCTATAAAGATGGAAATAAATAGAAAAGGAAAATCATGAGAGAACATGGAGGAGGCCGATTATGTCACCACTTTACTCCTGCGATGTCCTCTACAATTACTACATATCTAGTGACTTAGTGCCGGTTATATATTATATTATTATCGGCCTAAAGAACTATTTTATGTGAATAAACTTATATTCTGTTATTATAACTTTTCGATGTTTTATGCAGATTTCTGCCACTTACCTGTTGCACCAATGTCCTGATGTTCTTCTGTAAATGCTCAAGATATGCTGAGCTTATACGACCTTGCTGATATTTGGTCAGGCAGTCTCTCAACAGCTCCATAACCAGCCGGTAAGTGAAGCTGAGGACGCCATCGGGTAGCGGCAGCACAATGTCAGGGGCATAGGTGGTAAGAATCCCCTGCAGCAGTGCCAACACCTGAAAATTGTCTGAAGGAATTTCAGACATTTCAAATAAATCCAAATAAATCCAAATCGCAGTCAGTAAATCACTAGCTATGTAGCTAATCACCAACAACAATGACACCGGAATGTCAAAGTGACACTGGAGCTGTAAACACTGGCACAAGTATTGGTGGTGCATTATGATGTCATAATATCATCACGGAATGTTGAGATGTTACCATATATGGAGCTTCTCTCCATAAAAGGAAGTTGCCTAGCAACACAAGCAGCAACTCTATAGGCTGTCGGCAGTGAGCATTGTCAGAGGTAAAAATAAAGCAAGTGTGAGAGGCAAGCATTAATAAGTTATTAAAAAAAGCCCTGCATCCACTCCTATGTTACTAGGTAAAAAAATAATGACTCTACTTCTTTGGTGAATTATAACCCCCAGAATGCCCTGGAAGCTGCAGAAATTCAAGAAATGCTGTGAGTTGTGGTTCTCTCCAAAGGCAAAAGGATTGTAGTCAACCACATGTGACATAAATGGCCCCTATGGGATCTTCAAGGGTTTGTTCAGCGCCGCTTACTTCCATACTGGGAGGTGACATCACGTCTACAGATACATGATGGGACGGTGTAAGTGTGGCCGCCATCATGCCTGTGACTTGGTAGGTTCCTCAGACGGCAGCTCACTCACCTCCCAATATGGAAGGAAGCGGCCGGAGAACACTTTTAATCTATAAAAGAAATCAAGATTCCACCAAATCCGTGTAGAATATTTTTTGTTCTTTTCACTACACAAAAAAAAAATGATGAAAACATCTCATGTACCGCGCACTGTTACCCATAAATATTGTAGCTCGTTCCATTAATAAAAGCTCTTGCCTAAATCTAAGCAGAAAAATGAAAGTTATGGGTCAATGATTAAAAAAGCAAAATAAACTGGATATCTGTGTAATTGTATCAACCTGCAGAATAAAGATAATTTGTCTACAGTGAGCGGCAAAAAAGAAGGAAAATAAAAAAGTGATGGAAGATTTATTTATTTATCGTCACTCATATCATACCATTAAAAAGAAAGAAACTGTAGTGGTGGTGAATTCTGATGTCATAATAGCGGTGATGTCATCATGGAATCTTGTGATGGAATCTTATATGGAGCTTCTCACCTTATAAGGAAGTTGCCTAGCAACAGTGAAGATGGTAAAACCATAGGGTGAGCATCAGTGCTTGTATGTAAGAGGGAGCTGTGGGCACCGGGCTCTTCTCATCAGTGAGGGGATTTATAAATATATTTATTAATATCTGTATACACAATAAAAATCATAATTACGTATTTATAAGAAATCCGGATTCAGGATCTAAAAGGATCTTTATCTGGGGGGTCCAGGGAATGAAGATCAGAAGCCCACGCCTCACAACCCCCCAACTTCCCAAGATGGGGGTCTCTACAAATATGACCTTGCCTGCACTCCTTATTAAAGAAATAGAAGAACTGGGAGGACTATTGCGTTACATCTTAGATATAGACAAAACTGAGACCTTATTATTAAGAAGCCCTTCAAAGCCACTATGGACAAAGAGATTCCAGTGCTGCTGGATTGAAACAGCGCTGAAATATTTGGGGATATACAGTGACATGTTAAAGTTTGGGCACCCCCGGTCAAAATTAATGTTATAGTGAACATCTAAGCAAGTTGAAGATGAATTGATCTCTAAAAGGCCTAAAGTTAAAGATGACGCATTTCCTTTGTATTTTAGGCAATATATATATATATATATATATATATATATATATATATATATATATATATTTATATATATAGTCAGTTTTTGCTTTTTTAAAAATTACAAAAAGGAAAATGGGCCGATGCAAAACTTTGGGCACCCTTGGAGATTTGTGTGCTCAGATACCTTTGTTGACCAAGATTTCAGACCTTAATTAGCCTGTTAGGGTTATGGCTTGTTCATTATTATGGTTAGGAAAGTCCAGGTGATGCAAATTTCCCAGCTTTATAAAAACCCAACCTACTCTAAGCTTGTGACAAAAACCAGCAGCCATGGGTTCTTCTAAGCAGCTGCCTAGCACTCTGAAAATGAAAATGGTGGAGGCCCACAAAGCAGGAGAAGGCTATAAGAAGATAGCAAAGCGTTTTTAAGTTGCCCTTTCCTCAGTTTGAATTGTAATTAAAAAATGGCAGCAACCAGGAACATTGGAGGTCAAGATAAAGTCTGGAAAACCAAACAAAATTTCAGTAAGAGCCACTCGTACGGTTGCTAGAGAGGCAAATCAGAACCCTGATTGACTGCAAAAAAACTTCAGAAAGATTTAGCAGACTTTGGAGTTGTGATACATTGTTCTACTGTTTAGAGACACCTGCACAAATATGGCCTTCATGGAAGAGTCATCAGAAGAAAACCTCTCCTGCGTCCGACTTCTCACCATAAAATTCAGCATCAAAAGTATGCAAAAGAACATCTAAACAAGCCTGATGCATTTTGGAAACAAGTCCTGTGGACCAATGAGGTTAAAATAGAACTCTTTGGCCACAATGATCAAAGGTCTGTGTGGAGAAAAAAGGGCACGGAATTTCAGGAAAAGAACATCTTGCCAACCCTTAAGCATGGGGGTGGATCAATCATGCTTTGGGGCTGTGTTACTGCCAATGGCACGGGGATCATTTCACGGGTAGAGGGAAGAATGAATTAAATGAAATTTCAACAAATTCTTGATGCCAACATAACATCATCTGTAAAAAAGCTGAAGTTGAAAAGCGGATGGCTTCTAAAAATGATAATGATCCTAAGCACATGTCACAATCCACAATAGACTTCAACAGGAGCAAGCTGAAGGTTTTACAATGGCCCTCACAGTCCCCTGATCTGAACATCATTGAAAATCTTTGGCTCGACCTCAAAATAGCAGTGCATGCAAGACAACCCAGGAATCTCACAGAGCTGGAGTAAGGCTATTTGCCCACGATGCAGAAATGCTCCGGATTTTTTCCTGAGCATTTCTGCATCTCCCTGGCAGAAAAAACGCATGCGGATTGTACATGCGGATTGTACATGCGTTTTTTTGCCAGGGACAAGCGTATGTCCCGCGTTTTTCACATGCGATTTGGCATGCGGGTTGTCAAGCGTTTTCCAAGCAATTTTAGCATCACTTGGAAAAGTGCTTGACAACTTGTTCACACTTTATAAATCCATGCAACCGGCTTGGATTTATATAGTGTGATCAAGATAATAGTTAAAAAGAATGTTAAGGAGACCGGGGGCCATCAGAAGGTGAGTATAACGTTTATTTTTTATTTTAAATTCTTTTGCAGGTACCATGGTACACGGGTCTGGATGAGAGTCTCCTCTTCTCCAGACCCGGGTACCATCCGCACATTGAGTCGCTTAATATCCGCATGTGCACATGTAGTCATGTGGATGTTATGCGATTCAATGCAAGTCAATGGCTGTACGCAAAATTAATGGTAGTGCTGTGGATTTTTCCGCAATGATGATCCGCAGCAGAAATTTCCACAGCATGTGCATAGCACATGCGGATTATCATTTGGGAACATGGCAGACCTTCTACCAAGCGTTTGTTAAGCGTTTCGCGGCACACAGCCACATCGTGGGCACACAGCCTTATAATCCAAGGAAGAATGGATGAAAATCCCTCAAACAAGAATTGAAAGACTTTTGTCTGGTTACAAAAAGCGTTTACAAGCTGTGATACTTGCAAAAGGGGGCGCTACTAGGTACTAACCACACAAGGCGCCCAAATTGACGAAATTATGGCAAAATATCCAAATATAAGCCAGTTATATCACATCTGTCATCATCACTAATCTAACAAAACAAGACTGGGACCCCAAATCATTCAATGGCTTTCCAAAGTGAATATAATGAAAGGACAAGTATCCTTGAATGGTACATTTCTCTATACCCTTATAGACAATACTAAACACAAACTCCAATGACAAAATATGGAATATGGATGATCCAAATCTAACTCATTCAAACATATTGGATTCTTTAGTTCAAGCACAAAAATATCTTCAATCATCCAGGTATCTAGAAAAGAGGCTAAAAGTTTGTCCCAGGTCGTACCGGACCCCCTCAAGGGGATATAGAATGGGACTATACACAACAAATAACTCCAAAAGCAAATCTTTATCATTGCTTATGGGGATGTCCAAGTATCCAAACTTTCATTTGCAATGACACACTTAACTAATTTTGTACCACAAGGTCATCTATGGTTCTATCTTTTGTTACATGAACCCAGAAAAGTATCAATATAAGAAAGGGGCGAATAAATTGTTACCGGAGTGAAATCTGTTATTCACACCTAGGTCCAGAAACAACCACAGCCCTTCAAACTGTTTCTGTAAAAAATGTCATCATATCTATTCAAAACGGTCTGGGTAGAAGCTTCATTATCATTACATAAGGAAAATAAGCTTAAATATTAGAACAAATTCATAGACTGCACAAATGTTATTCAGTTTGTTTCTGTTGAAAACTGTTTTTGCTCCCACTTACTGCATAGTGCATTGCATATTTACAATTTATTGACGCTTTTTTTATTTTAATGTTGTATTCCAATAAAAATATTTCAGGTTCTATAAAAATAGCTTGATTATTGTATCATAATGATGATTAAAAGCCTGATGTTACCATTTTACTATAGTAAATTTATCACTTAAACATGAGCTATGTATGAGGGAGTTGGACTCTGGGAAATTGAGGAGTCGGACATTTCTCTTATCGACTCCACAGCCCTGCTATAAACACTGGTATAAGTAATAATGGTAAATTCATGGAATCTTGTAGTAATGTCATCATGGAATCTTGAGATGTTGCCTTATATAGAGCACCTCACCTTATAAAGAGGTTGCCTAGCAAGAAATAAGGCAGCAGTACTACAGGCTGAGCATCAGTACCAGATGCAGACATGGAGGAAAGAGCTGTGGGGGCTTTACTCCTCTGACCAGTGGGGGGATTTTTATGTTCTAAGATAAATCATTTATATCTGTTATACACAGTAAAATGTATATTATTACTAGTGATGATCAAGCACTAAAGTGCATGGGAGCTCGTTGTTCGAGTCAAGAAAATCATAATGCTTGGGTGTTCAACCCAAGTAGCGAGCCCAATGTGAGCCAATGGGAAACTTCAGCATTTTTTCGGCACCCCCCCCTCCCCGGGGTCTGGAGGGGGCCTATAAATTGGGAACAGCATGGGGAAGACCCCTGGAAGCATCTCTGTCTCCCAGGCCACTGCTGTGAACAATATTGTCAGAGTATTATGCCACTTTTTTACGGACTCACAATAAATCATACAATTACGAAACCAAAATGGATTTTCCAGCAAAAAATGTTAAGGAACATCCTTTCCAGGGTAATGACTTATATATAAGGCAAAATAAATAACCAAAAACAAAAATGGCTCCTCCACACCTTGGGCTATGTTCACAAGTAGCGTTTTTGATGCATTTTTGCACTTTTGCATTGCTTTCAATGGTGAAAAATACATTTACTAGTAAAAGAAATTTTAACATTTTACTACCTTATCTTGTCATGTGGTGTGTGAGACATGATCGGACAAATCCTGTTATATTTATGAAGGAGGGACTGTCAAAAGTCACAAAGCCTATATTTACAAGGCCATTAGGCGGCTCTTACTATTGTTAGAGGGCCAGCAGTCGATCCTCACTATTGTTAGAGAGCCATCAGCCGGCTATGCTTTGTTGTTCCCATTATAAAGGAGTGGGTCTCCTATACTGTTATTGCATATGCAGTGACTGCAATGGCTGCCAAAAATTAGGACACACTTCAATACCCCTTTGAAGAGACGTAGAGGAGGGCCTCATTAAAAAAATGTTCCCATTATAAAGTAGTGGGTCTCCTATACTGTTATTGCATGAGCAGTGACTGCAAGGGCTTACAAAAATTTAGGACGCAACCAAATACCCCTTTGAAGAGACGTAGAGGAAGTCCTCATTAAAAAAATTGTTCCCATTATTAAGGAGTGGGTCTCCTACACTGGTAATGCCCATTCACTAAGCGCATGGGCTGAAAAACATTTACCCATGGGGGGTATACATGACCATACTGTATAACATACAGAATGTTAGAGGTAGGCCTAAAAATATTTCCTACGGGCAACTTAAACACCTTTTAAAAAAATTATGTGGGTGTTTTCAGATGGGAATTTTTTTAATAATTCTACAACAAGGGCCTTCTGGTACTGCAACATTTTATTAGACCGCTCTGCCCCGAGAAGGAGAGATAGAAAGATGTCCTTGTAGCATGGGTCTAGAAATGTGACAAACCAGTAATTATTGTTGGCCAAAATGCGTGGGTCACGGGAAAGGCAGTGGAATATAAAGTCAGCTATGTGTGCCAGACTGCCAACAGTCAAGACTTCCCTGTCCTGACCCAGAGGACCACTGTCCATGCTCTCCTCGTCCTCCTCCTTGTTCTCCCTCTCCTCAGGCCATCCACATTGAACAAACGGTATGACTGTTGTGTGCGTAGTACCGTCTGTAGTGCAGGAAAACAGCTCCTGTTCCTCCTCCTCTTCCTCATTATCACCCAATCCATGTTGAGATGAGATGAGGCTGGGCTTTGTGACATCACCTTGTATAGTTCCTTGCTCCATCTCATCGTGCTCCGCCTACAATGCCTCCTCTTTAATTGTGAGCACAGAGCATTTCAGTAGACAGAGAGCCAGGATGGTGATGCTAATTATGGCGTCATCGCCGCTCATCATCTTGGTGGAGTCCTCAAAGTTTTAGAGTACGGCACAGATGTCAGACATCCAGGCCCACTCATCAGCTCTAATTTGCGGAGGCTGACCTGAATACCGATGGGGATGTTGAAGCTAGAACTCAACAACTGCCATCTGCTGCTCACAAATCCTTCCCAACATATGAAACATTGAGTTCCATCGTGTGGTGACATCGCACACGAGTCAGTGAGTTGGTATGGCTAGGGTGGGGGAAGCTGTAAGTGACTTCCTGAAATGGGCACACACGTGGCGTTCTTTCACAAGCAGGTCATGCAGATCCGTGTAGGTTTTGAGAAACCGCTGAACCAATAGATTGATCACATGGGCCAGGCACGTCATGTGTGCAAGTTTGCCAAGCCTCAGAGTCACAACCATGTTCCGGTCATTGTCAAACATGATCTTGCCTGGCTGTAAGTTTAACAGTGACAGCCACAGATCTGCCTGCTCTATTACAGATGTCAACAACTTTGCAGCGGTGTGCAGTTTGTCACCTAAGCATATCAGCTTCAGCAGTGCCTGTTGACACTTGGCCGAAGCAGTGCTATAGTGCTTCCAGTCTCCGACTGAAGTGGTCATTTCGGAGATGGAGGCTGATGAGGAGGAGTTTCAGAAGCTGTAGAATCTGATGGCAACCCTGGTTGACCCTGGGCCCGCAATCCGTTCTGGCCACAAGCACTTGTCCACGTGCCCGTGGTTAGGTGGACCTTCCCAGTGACTGTGTTGGTAAGGGCACGTGAAATGTTCTGGGACACGTGCTTGTGTAAGGCGGGGACGGCACACCGGGAGAAATAGTGGTGGCTGGGGACCGAGTACCGAGGGGCACCCGCCGCCATGAATTTGCCGAAAGATTCTGTCTCCACGAGCCTAAAAGGCAACATTTCAAGTGCAAGCATTTGAAAAATGTGGCAGTTTAGTATTGTGGCCTGTGGGGCGTTAGCTGCATATTTGCCCTTGCATTCAAAGGACTGGGGTAGGGACAACTGAACACTGCGTTGTGACAAGGACGTGGACGTGGTTACTGATGGTGGTTGTTGCAAGTGTGCAAAAGAGGCATCTTTGCCTGCGCCATGGACAGGGGATTGGTGTGCACGCACAACAGCAGAACAGGCAGTGGTGTCCCCCGCAGAAACTGTTTCTGGACCCTAGCGTTTGGTCCAATTAGTCAGGTGCTTTGCTGTCATGTGCCTGATCATGCTGGTGGTGGTCAGGCTGGTAGTTTTGCAGCCCCTGCTGATGCTGGCATGGCAGATGTTGCAAATGGCCTGTTTGGAATTAACTTGACAGTCTTTAAAAAAGTGCCAGACTATGGAAGACCTAACAGTTGGACTGGCAACTTCCCTCGTGTTGGTGTTCCGGAGAACTGTTGCCCGCCTTGTGTCTGTGGCCACCCCACTGCTTGTTCCTGCCTGTTGTGGTGCTACACCTCCCTCCCCCTGTGTGCTGCTGTCCTCGCTATGCATGTCACCTTGCCAGGTTGGTCAGTGACTTCATTGTCCACCACCTTGTCTTCCAAGTACGCACCCTGGGCCTCCTGATGACTTGCTGGCAATTGTGTCTCATCATCATCCACCTCTTGCGACAGTAATTGCATTTTCCCACCATCGCCTTCATGTGACTGTAGCTGCTCAAATACATGGGCATCGCTACATGTGATCTCCTCTTGCCCGGCTTGAAGCGCGCCGGGCCAGAGTCCTGAATCCCTAAATGGAAATGTGAACAGCTCTTTAGAGTGTCCAAGTGTGGGATCAGTTGTCTCCAGGCACTCGTCATGGGGGGAGAAAGGAGGATCAGAGTGAGGAATATGCGGTCCAGGCTCACAGCTACTGAGACTGGACCATAAGGAAGACAGGGTGGTGGTGGTGGCAAACTGACTGGAAACATTATCTGCTATCCAACCAACAACCTTTTCACACTGCTTTGGCTTCAATAGTGGTGTTTCGCGGCCCCCTTCAAAGTAGGGCAGGAAGGTAGGTGTCACGTTACTGGCGATACTGGACTGGAGGTCAGTGGCCGGAGCAGATGTGTACAGGTGACCTGACCGTGGGAAGACTTCTGGGGATGCAGTATATGGCGGTAGTAGTTCACCTTGTCAGCAGATGCAGGGGCCCGCCCGAGCAAGGGCCGGCCGGGATCACACACGAGCACCAGGTTCGTTTAGGCAATAGGAGTTCGAGGTAGGAACAGCAGAGTCTTCACAAGAAGCAGGAAAGCGCCAGCAGAACACCTTCCAAGTCAGGAGCTCAGATAATGCTTCACTCAGTTAGACTGAGCACCACAATACTCAGCAACAGGAAGCTGCACAGGGCCAGGTATATATAGCAGGTCCAATCAATCTCAATCAGGGCGGGAACAATCAGCAGGGCAGGTGATGATCTCTATCCCAGACGAAGTTCATATGGTTTCAGGCAGGAGTTAAACAAGTTCCGAATAGCTCCACAGCAAAGGAACAGACTAGCAAGCAATGGGTCACAGGTTCAAATCCTAACAATACTCCCCTCTTAACGGCGGCCTCTGGACGCAATTTGCCCAGGCTTTGCAGGATACCGCTGATGAAATTGTCTAATCAAACGGGGAGCATTGACGTTGCTTACTGGTTCCCATGAATTTTCTTCCGTGTCGTAGCCCTGCCATTTGATTAAGTATTGTAAACAATTTCTGTGTATTCGGGAATCCAAGATCTTTTCCACCACAAACTGCTCCTGTCCGTCCACTTCAATTGCATCGGGAGGCGGAGGGGAACGTTCTGGAAATGGATTGGCTGTGGCAGCTTTCAACAAAGACACGTGAAACACGGGATGAATTCTCATTGATGTTGGTAGCTGTAGACGTACGGCCAATGGACTCACAATGTTACTGATTTTGTATGGTCCCACAAACTTTTGTCCTAATTTAGGAGAAGGAATCTTCAATTTCAAATTCTTAGTGGATAACCACACTCGATCTCCAATCCTAAACGTGGGAGTGGGTCTACGATACCTGTCGGCAGCTTTTTTATATTTCTCCTGAGCTTCCCTTAATGTGTCTTTCAGAAGATTCAGATTTTGCTGTAGAAGAGAGATTCTTTCTGCGACTGCTGGTATTAATGGTGCCACAGGATTCTTGGGAAGGATGTTTGGGTGATATCCAAGATTTGCAAAAAATGGCGTCTGTTTCGTAGAGGCATTCTGTGAATTGTTATATGAAAATTCCGCAAATGGCAACAGATCTACCCAGTCGTCTTGCAGATGGCAAATATAACAACGAAGATACTGCTCCAGCGTCTGATTCGTACGTTCTGTCTGACCGTTAGATTGGGGATGATAAGCGGTTGACAATCGTACCTTGATGTCTAGCGCTGAGCATAGACTGAGCCAAAATTTAGATGTAAATTGCACACCTCGATCTGAGACGACTTCATCCGGCACTCCGTGGAGGCGGAAAACATTGCAAATTATCAGATCAGCTGTATCTTTTGCTGAAGGCAGACCTGAACACGGGATAAAATGCGCTGCTTTCGTAAGTCGGTCCACTACTACCAGAATGGATGTTTTTCCCTTGGAGTCTGGTAGATCTACTATAAAGTCCATTGAAATCGATCCCCATGGTCGAGTTGGGATGGCGAGAGGCTGCAATAGTCCCATAGGAGATGCACGTGGAGTCTTATATCTGGCACAGATGTCACAGGAATTAACGTACTTCTTCACGTCTTCTTGAAAGTTAGGCCACCAAAAGAAACGTGACAAAAATTCCTGCGTTTTTTGTACCCCTTTGTGCCCTGCAACTTTAGAATCGTGCACTAGTTGTAGAACTTTTAACCGAGCTGCTTCTGGCACATATAGTCGTCGACCATCGGTCCATACTTGATTTTTAAAAAACAGATGCACGTCCCCTGATGGACGTGATAGAAACGAGTCTGTTTCGTATGCTGCTTTCAAATCTTCCAGCAAATCTCCATCATGTATTACTCCCAAGATCTTAGTATCTGCCACAATGGGTTTGGGTGTTGTCACGAGGTTAGCCTCACTTGAAAACATTCGGGATAATGCGTCTGCTTTCTTGTTACGGGAGCCTGGTCGGTATGAAATTACAAAATTGAATTGATTCAAAAACAGACTCCAACGGGTCTGCCGAGGAGAGAGGCATTTTGCAGACCTGATAAACTCTAGATTGCGATGATCGGTCAACACTAGAATTTGTTGTGCAGCCCCCTGGAGATGATGTCTCCACTCTTTGAATGCTGATATGATGGCGAGCAATTCTTTATTTCCCACGTCATAATTTTTTTCGGCTAAAGACATACGTTGTGAGAAAAATGCGCAGGGATGCAGCAACTTCTTTTCCCCTGTCCTCTGAGAGAGGATAGCACCGACTGCACAGTCTGAAGCATCGACCTCGACGATAAAAGCCAATTCAGGGTCAGGATGGCGTAGTATGGGAGCCGTCGTGAATTTCATTTTTAAACGAGAGAATGCTTCTTGCGCTTGGGGGGTCCAGATGAATTTTGCTCCTTTTTTTGTTAGTTGCGTGATGGGTGCCACGATTTCTGAAAAATTCTTGATAAAACGTCTGTAAAAGTTGGCGAACCCCACAAAACGCTGAACTTCTTTCACATTTTTAGGGATAGGCCACTCGGTGATAGCTTGCGTTTTCTTAGCATCCATCCATAATCCTTGAGGTGAAATGATGTATCCCAAGAACTGGATCTCTTCTTGATGGAATTCACATTTTTCTAATTTAATATATAACGAATTTTCCCTTAACCGTTGTAGCACTCGTCTTACGTGCGTCTGATGTTCCTCCACAGAGTTTGAAAAGATCAGGATGTCATCTAGATAAACGACCATGAACTGGTCCAACAGGTCTCGGAAAATATTATTTGCCAGGTGCTGGAAAGTAGCTGGAGCATTGCAAAGTCCGAAGGGCATCACTAGACTCTCAAAGTGTCCATATCGGGTACGAAAAGCCGTCTTCCATTCATCCCCAGGTTTTATACGTACTAAATTATATGCCCCACGTAAATCTAACTTAGTGAAGATTTTCGCACTTTGTACTTTTTCTAGGAGTTCCGGGATCAACGGTAGGGGATAACGATTTTTGACGGTGACTTTATTAAGCTCCCTGTAGTCCACTACTGGCCGTAGTGCTCCATCCTTCTTTTTAACGAAGAATATAGGGGCTCCAGCGGGCGAGGATGATGGACGGATGAATTTTTTGCTTAGATTTTCATCAATAAATTCTTTGAGAGCCTTCAGTTCAGGACCCGCTAGAGGGTAGATAGTTCCAAACGGTATAGCCGCCCCCGGGAGTAGCTCTATTGGGCAATCGTACGGTCGATGTGGGGGGAAGTGTATCCGCTCCCCTCTTGTCACAGACATCTAAGAAATCTTCATACACCGCTGGCAGCTGAGGCAGTTCTGGATTCTGAGCTGCTTCTAATGAGGACTCACTTGGAACCTCCGCCTGAACTTCGTTTTCGGGGAAACTAATCTTTTTCATCTCCCAATCGATGATAGGGTTTTGCTTCTGCAACCACGGCAGACCTAAAATGATGGGAAAATGTGGAGAAGAAATAATTAGGAATGTCAACATCTCGCGATGCTGCGGCTCAATATAGATCTCCAAAAGTCCTGTCTCATGAGCCACTGGCCCTGAATTCAGTGGAGATCCATCTACTGTCTCCATCACAATAGGTGAACGTCTTTTCTGCACATCTATGCCATGTTTTTGAGCAAATGCAGAATCCATGAAAGTCCCACTGGCCCCAGAGTCAATCATGGCTGATGCGGTGATCCACTGGGAGTTAACCTTCAGTTTGATAGTTACAAAATAATGGGATTCTCGGCTCTCCTTCCTGGTATGTGGAGCTATGGATGATATGGACTGGATCTCATCTTTAGCATAATCAGTCTCTGAGATCAAAGACTCCTCGTCGGAAGAATCAGGATCCATTATGGCCGCCACCATTTTCCTTGAACGGTTTGTGGGACGACTTGGACAGTTAATGAGAAAATGTCCTGCTTCCCCGCAGTACAAACATAGATTCTCTTTAAATCTCTGTTCTCTTCGTTCTGCACTCGCTCGTCTGTGGATCGCATCCACTTGCATTGGCTCTAATTCTGTATCTCGAAAATTTCGGCTAGGCACTTCTTTAGTGACCGATGGCAGGGAGGAGTTATACGAGTTAGTTGAACGATTCATGGAGGTCCACTTCTCTTGTCGTCGTTCAGACAGACGGGTGTCAACCCGGATGCAATGCTTGATAAAATCATCCAGATCCGAAGGGGTCTCTCCACGGGCAAGTTCGTCCTTTACTGCACTAGAAAGTCCTCTTTTAAAGAAAGTTACCTTTGCTGCATTATTCCATTCGGTGTCGACGGCCCACCTCCTATACTCCATAGCATACTCTGCGACAGGACGTTTGCCTTGTCGTAATGCCAGCAACGTTGATTCAGCTGTAGCTGCACGATTTGGGTCATCAAACATCTGCTGCATCGCTCGAATAAACTCATTCAAATTGTCTAAACGTGCGTCCCGAGTCTCAATCAGAGGATTAGCCCAAGCGATCGCTTTGTGGGTTAACAGCATAATGATGCATAACACCTTTGACCTATCGGTCGGGAACTGATTAGCATGTGTATCAAAGAACAGGTAGCATTGATTCAAAAATCCACGAAATTTGTCTCGATCACCGCCAAAACGAAAAGGTGGTAGCTTGGGGGGCATGGCAAACGCCGAGACGGGAGCTTGTCCTTCTAGCTGTGAAATTCGAGCAGTCAACACTTGTACCGCATTCTGCAGATCTTGGATAGCTTGTTGGTGATTCTGAACATTATGATCGCTCTGTACAATAAATGCGTCTACCCGTGATTTTCCATTCATCTGTTCGGCGTGCAGACTGGATATTGCACCCTGCAGTTTTCTGACACGTGCCTCCATAGTTTCTGCCCCAGTGGCCTCCATTTTTGAGAGGCTGAGTATTCTGTCACGTTACTGGCGATACTGGACTGGAGGTCAGTGGCCGGAGCAGATGTGTACAGGTGACCTGACCGTGGGAAGACTTCTGGGGATGCAGTATATGGCGGTAGTAGTTCACCTTGTCAGCAGATGCAGGGGCCCGCCCGAGCAAGGGCCGGCCGGGATCACACACGAGCACCAGGTTCGTTTAGGCAATAGGAGTTCGAGGTAGGAACAGCAGAGTCTTCACAAGAAGCAGGAAAGCGCCAGCAGAACACCTTCCAAGTCAGGAGCTCAGATAATGCTTCACTCAGTTAGACTGAGCACCACAATACTCAGCAACAGGAAGCTGCACAGGGCCAGGTATATATAGCAGGTCCAATCAATCTCAATCAGGGCGGGAACAATCAGCAGGGCAGGTGATGATCTCTATCCCAGACGAAGTTCATATGGTTTCAGGCAGGAGTTAAACAAGTTCCGAATAGCTCCACAGCAAAGGAACAGACTAGCAAGCAATGGGTCACAGGTTCAAATCCTAACAGTAGGTCGACATGATATGGGTGCTTTAGTGCTCCCTCAGCAGGCATAATTTCAGCTTGCCCACGACCTCGGCCTCTGCGTGCACCATCAGCATCATGTCCTCTTTCCAGTCCCTTGCCACGTGCCTTGCCCATTTTAAATGGAGTATAATATTTGTCACGTTCCCAAAAATGTCAGGATTATTACAGCAGTAATATCGGATCACATCTGATGACCACGGTTTTAAGCAGTGGCCTTATAGTATGGTATTGGTTAGCATCCAAGTGTGAAAAGGGTTGAATAACACACAACTGACAGACTTTAAATGGAGTATAATATTTGTCACATTTCCAAAAATATCAGGATTATTACCGCAGTAACATCGTATCACCTGAGATGGACAAGTTTCTCTGCTTCCACAATACAGCAATGCTATTAAAATCAAACAAATCTGGCTGTATGCTGCTAACAAGCAAATGGAGCAGTAAAAGTGGTGTATTATATTGCTTTTCAACCAAATAATTAGGATTAAGCGCAAAAAGGATATTAAACTTGTTATCTAAGGCTGTGGATATGAGTAACAGCAGCAGACAGAAAGTTCAATGGATTTATTGTGCTGTATACACTCTCCACAAACTCTGCCTAACTCCTGCTATCACCAGTAATATATGCATCTGGATTAGTCCTTAGCAGGACTGTTAGTATAGATGAATATTGCTGTGGAATACCTGACTAAATCAACCGCCAATTCTCTCCCTCGCTCAGCAGCAGCTCTCCCTACTCTGCCTGTCTGAAGGGTAGACTGTGACGGGCATAGGGTCCCGGGTCTGATATAGACCTGATGACGCTGTGTGGCCAGCCAATCACTGTAATGCCACAACCAACATGGCTGCAGCATTACAGTGACGAGTGGCGAGTACCGAGCAGTTGCGAGCACGCTCGCTCATCGCTAATTATTACTCACCACCACACCCAGGTCTCTATTATAAATAACCCTGCCTGACATTAGAGAAATTCTACATTTTAAGTTAATTAAAAAGAATTCTTTCTACAAAACAGAAAAAAGAGTCGAAATCAGTGGAGCTCAGGGATGTTTAGATATTTAGCTAATTTTTTTTGAGCAAGTGACAGATCCTCTATTATCTTGGGGAATGAAACACTGGTCCTAATAAATCTCCTCCTACGTTCTCCGATCACCACCATATTTGTATTCCAAGAGCCTCAAAGCACCGGAAAGAGAAAGTAAGTGAAGAATCAGGCGCATTCTAATCTGTAACCATGGAGACACATAGGCTGCATAAGAGCTGTATACACTACACAAGATTTACAAATTTGTTTCAATTTTTATTTTAAGGAACCAAGTAAAAAAAAATACTGTAAAAGATCTTCTAACAACTAGAAATGATTCCAGGATTGTCTCTCCACTATATATACAGTATATACTCACAACACAAAGGTTAACTAATAGTTTTAATGATTTTAATAAATATTTGTATAAATATGAGAAACATTTATATAAAAATACAACAAATGATAATAAATATTTCAATTATAAAACAAGAAATACGTCTTATAATAATATTACTCAGCGATTTATAAAAATAACAAAGTTCTTGTCGCTGCTGCTCCTGACGACCAATCAGATTTCTGCCGTTTTGCCTCTTGCAGTGCGGAATCGATGGCTGGAATCTGACTGGTTGCTACGGGCAACACTTTCATTATTCTCTACACTGTTTGTATAAATAATCCTTGAACTCTCGTTGCCGATAGCAACCGATTAGAATTCAGCTTTTACATTTGTAATTTACACGAGATAAATAAACGTGATTTCTGATTGGTCGCTAGGAGTAACAAAGACGCTACATGACAGCTGAGGCTCCGTGACAATGGCGTCTGTTACTCCAGGTACTGGATGATGGGCCGGACACAGGTGCAGCCCACCGTCACCAGCTGCTTCTCCAGCCTATAGGTGGGACACATCCTCTCATCTCACCACGCAGGACCAGGATCTCCTGTCTGATGGGGACTGAGTTCATGCTGAGGTCCACATGACCCTCCGGGTCCAAACATCCGCGGTGGAGACATCGGGCCTCGCTGATGACCGCAGGGAATCTGTTATTGTCCACATTAGAGCTGGTGGAAGGAGATGAGAGAAATCAGGACACAGCAGTAACCATGTTTAGTCCCCCATACTCCGGCCTGCTGACCCCCATATATCATTATTATTATTTCTGCCATTACTCCATGTACATTTACCTGTATTCCCATGGAGAGATGGAGCGGCTCCGCACACTGTCCGCCATTACTTGTGCAGAACTCCGACTGCCGACCTTCTTATCCACCTTCACACGTGGAGGAAATGTGGTGTCCGGTGTGAAGAGACACCCCCCGCCGGACACTAGAGGGGCCTCCCAGCCATCAGCGCCAGGGACCTGCCCTTCTCCTCTATGGACACAAGAGATGAAGATCAGAAGAAGCAAAGTGGAGAAAACCTGAGGACAGAAGATGTCACACATGTGATAGGGGACATTGTGGAAGTGTCAACATTATGTAGTGATATAAGTAAGGGTTAAATAATGGATCAATAATATACACTAATAATATTCATACTCGTATGGACCTATCCCAAAGATATGCAACAGCGCTCAAGCCAAAAGCAACCAGATATGACTATATAACATATAAGAAATTCCAACATTCTAAGTGGAATTCATTCAACAATATATTATATGGTCATGTCATTGTATCATAACACAGGATAACAAATAAAATGGTGGTGGCCCCATGCAAGTGCGGCACTCACTATTCTGCTGGTGCAGTCACTGTGTACATACATTACATTACTGATCCTGAGTTACCTCCTGTATTTTACTAAAGAGCTGCACTCACTATTCTGCTGGTGCAGTCACTGTGTACATACATTAAATTACTGATCCTGTGTTACATCCTGTATTATACTCCAGAGCTGCACTCACTATTCTGCTGGTGCAGTCACTGTGTACATACATTACATTACTGATCCTGAGTTACCTCCTGTATTATACTACAGAGCTGCACTCACTATTCTGCTGGTTCAGTCACTGTGTGCATACATTACATTACTGATCCTGTGTTCCATCCTGTATTATACTCCAGAGCTGCACTCACTATTCTGCTGGTTCAGTCACTGTGTACATACATTACATTACTGATCCTGTGTTACATCCTGTATTATACTCCAGAGCTGCACTCACTATTCTGCTTGTGCAGTCACTGTGTACATACATTACATTACTGATCCTGTACTGATCCTGAGTTACATCTTGTATTATACTCCAGAGCTGCACTCACTATTCTGCTGGTGCAGTCACTGTGTACATACATTACATTACTGATCCTGTACTGATCCTGAGTTACATCCTGTATTATACTCCAGAGCTGCACTCACTATTCTGCTGGTGCAGTCACTGTGTACATACATTACATTACTGATCCTGTACTGATCCTGAGTTACATCCTGTATTATACTCCAGAGCTGCACTCACTATTCTGCTGGTGCAGTCACTGTGTACATACATTACATTACTGATACTGCACTGATCTTGAGTTACATCCTGTATTATACTCCAGAGCTGCACTCACTATTCTGCTGGTGCAGTCACTGTGTACATACATTACATTACTGATCCTGAGTTACATCCTGTATTATAATCCAGAGCTGCACTCACTATTCTGCTGGTGCAGTCACTGTGTACATACATTACATTACTGATCCTGAGTTACATCCTGTATTATACTCCAGAGCTGCACTCACTATTCTGCTGGTGCAGTCACTGTGTACATACATTACATTACTGATCCTGAGTTACATCCTGTAGATCTTTTATTATAAAAATGAAAAACATAACAATAATAATAACAGAAACATAACAAAATTAATAACCAGAAAATAAACAATGTAATGAAACTGGTCCAGCCGCTCCCTCTCTCCTCACACACATATTATACGTATATACACAATAATAACTACCTACACTGTGACATCTGGTCCGGTTACCAAACAAATAATAACAATATAATAAACAATAACCGACAAATTATATACAAACTAATATATACATTCTTCTTTTTTTTTTTTTTAAATAAATAAAATAAAATAAATTAAAATAAATACTAACTATACAAATATATACAAGACAAAACACCCCACACTCAAGCCCACCAGTCCCTCCCCGGCACTGACCTGAGAGCTGGTCCTGCGCCTCATGCCTCAGTCCAACGTCCATAGGCCAGATCAGGCAGTGCCAGTTTTTCACCCAAATAACCAGTGTCCCACAAGATGAACCCACCTCCCCCCTTTTCCCTCCACCCAACCTAACACCTACACCCAAACCCATATATACAATATATACAGAAACAAACAATACAATAACCACAACTGACAAAGCCCAAGTTCGGTGCCTGCAGCCCTACATCACTGTCTACTGATCAATAAAACAAAAATCTATGGTGTCAGCAGCAGCCCACCACCAGGAGAGGAGATGACCAGACTAGGGCACACTAAAAGAAAAGCCCCTCCAGAGGAGAGCGGCCCTCCGTGTACCCAGTCTCTCATACTCCAGAGAACGCACCTTCACCAGGTCACCGAGTATAGTCCTAAACACATCGTCCACTGGGAGGATTTTCCGCTGCGTCGATACTAAGCACCGTGCGTTCCACGTGTGATACCTAACCACTGCGCTAACTAGAAATAAGGTGCAGCGGTCCCAACCACCCAGGTCCCCGAATGCTCCATAGGCCCATTCCGCATAAGAGAGACCGGCCAGCCGGGGCCAGCCAATGGAGGCGCCCACCCTGTTGTACACCTCTGTGTTAAAGGGACAACAAAGCAGGAAGTGGTCCATGCTTTCAAGCATGGTACCACAATGCTCCCGAGGACAGTTCCTGTCCTCAGAGCTCCTACACTTCAGATTGTCCCTCACACACAGTTTCCCATGGAAGCAGCGCCAAGCCAAGTCCCAAACCTTCGAGGGGATCCTGATAGAATTCAAAAGATGCAGACCCACCCCAAGATCCCGACTTGGGCAATCCCTGAGCGCCAGAGGCCTCTGAAAATGGGTCAACAGAACCCTTTTGTCAAGGAGCTTCCTTGGCAGAGTCCTGACCTCCCACATTCCCAGACCCCACCGGCGAATTACCTTCAGAACCACGGTAGCGTAAGCCGGGAGATGTCCATGCGGTGTGCGGAGATCCTTCACTTGCCCTCCTGTCTCCCATTCCTGGAAGAAAGGCTGAAACCATCCCTTACAGGAGAATACCCACGGAGGAGCCCTCTCTTTCCAGAGGTTTGCAATATTGATCTTAATGAAGGTATTCACAAGGAATACCACAGGGTTGACCATACCCAACCCTCCTAGTCTCCTCGTACGGTAAGTAACCTCCCTCTTGACCAGGTTCAGTCTATTCCCCCATAACAGTTGAAAGAACAAACTGTAGACCCGAGTCCAGAGAGGCTCTGGCAAGATGCACACACTGCCCAGATAGATCAGCAAAGGGAGCAGGTAAGTTTTGATCAGGTTTACCCTTTCCCTTAGGGTCAAAGACCAACCCTTCCATTGGTTCACCTTCTGAGTGGTGATCTCTAGCCTGCTGTCCCAATTTTGTTTGGGGTAATCCCCCTGGCCAAATTTGATGCCAAGAACTTTTGCAGAGACTTTGGGTTTTGGAAGGGTGTCCGGGAGATCAAAACCAGGATCTCCTCCTCCCAGCCAGAGACTCTCACACTTATCCCGGTTGATCTTAGACCCGGATGCCTCCGAGTAGCGATTTACCTCTGACATCAGCCATTCTGCCTCCCCATCAGAGGAAACAAAAACGGTGACGTCATCGGCATACGCCACCACTCTCAGAGTGGCTTCCGGTGCTGCCCGGTCCATCCCGATCCCAGCCAACGGTCCACGCTCCACCCTCCTAAGAAGTGGGTCAATCGCAAACACGTACAGTAGCGGGCTCAAGGGACAACCCTGGCGAACACCACACCCAACCTCAAAAGAGCTGCCAATCCAACCGTTCACAAGCGGGAAACTCTCTGCCCCAGAGTACAAGGTCTTAAGCCAATCAACAAACCCCCCCGGCAGGCCATACCTCAGAAGGACAGACCAGAGGTACTCATGATTAACCCGATCAAACGCTTTTGCCTGGTCCAATGACAGCATGTACCCCTTCCAGTGGCCAGCCCTACCCTGCTCCACCGCCTCTCGGACACAGAGTACAGCACTAATTGTACTGCGGCCCGGAACAGAGCAATGCTGGGCCCCCGAAAGGAGCTGGGGTGCAAATTTCACCAGCCGATTAAACAGCACCTTTGCCAAAACCTTCCTGTCTGCATTGAGAAGCGCTATGGGACGCCAATTCTCAATGCAAGATGGGTCCTTACCCTTTGACAAGATGATCAGGGCAGAACTCCTCATTGACTTTGGCAGAGTGCCCGAGGAAAGACACTCATTGAATACCTCAGTCAAGAGGGGAACCAAGGCGTCCTTAAAGGTCTTATAGAATTCAGATGTTAAGCCATCCAGACCGGGAGATTTCTTCAGGGCAAGCCCTTCAATCGCCAACTTAACTTCCTCTTCCCTGATCATCTCTGTCAAAACGCCAAGAGAGGGGTCTACCCCTGGTTCGGGGACGGCTTCAACCAGAAAAGCCGACATCTCATCCCAATCCAGATCCCTCTTCCCCAAGAGGTGCGAGTAGAAGGATCTGACGACCTCCAGGATCCCTGATCTGGATCTTTTCAGGGACCCCGCAGTGTCAAACAGTCCTGTAACAACTTTACTATTCACTGACATCTTGCAGTTTCTATAAGGGTCGGGCGAGCGGTACTTCCCGTAATCCCTCTCAAAAACCAAAGATGCGTGTCTATCATACTGACACCTCATTAGCAAAGATTTCACTCTGGAGATCTCCTCGCGGCTACCTCCAGTTGAGACAAGATGCTCGAGTTTCCTCCTCAGGCACTGATACAGGCGGTACCTGTCCAGGCTCCTGAGGCTTGAGAGCTGGCGGAAGAATCTCGCCACCCTTTTCTTAAACATCTCCCACCACTCTGACTTACTACTACAAAGATCCAGTAAGGGTACCTGGCTCTGAAGAAAATCCTCAAAGGACTGTCTTATCTCCGCTTCTTCCAAGAGACGAATTGAGCCTCCAAAAGCCTCTTCCCATCCGCGGGGTCTCTGTAACATTCAGGGAAAACAAAATCAAACAGTGATCGGAGAACTCCACCTCAACAACAGATACTGCTGAAGAGACGGCTTCCTCCTTTAAATAAAACCTGTCTATCCTGGACCTACAGTTACCTCTATGATAGGTGAACCCCTCATGGCCTGCGGTGTGCCGGATGTGGTTATCCACCAGGCGAGCCTCCCTAGCTATACTATTAAGGGCGACGCTATCATAAGTCAGCTTGTCTCTGGAACCTCCTCTATCCCGGGGCCTCGTGACAGTGTTGAAGTCCCCTCCAAAGACGACCTGCCGACTTGTAAAAAGGTAGGGCTTGATCCTCATAAAGAGACACTTCCGGTCCCATTTAGATTGGGGACCATAGATGTTAATGAGCCGAAGCTCTTGTCCCTTCATGAGGACATCTAATATCAGGCACCTCCCCATTTCTAACTCAATAACCCGTCGGCATTCTACCGGTGCGGTAAAAAGGACCGCCACTCCGCTATACGGCTCGGCCGCAAGAGACCAATAGGAGGGCCCGAATCTCCACTCCCTCTTAGCTATAATCCTCTGCCTCAGAGGAGGAATCCTTCCCCCTCTTTAATGACACAGAGGTGTCCATTCCCACATTTTTCCTTCTTTTTTCGTCCTCGTCTCCGGACTCTGGTCCAGTCCCTCCCCCCAAGGACCTTGCATCCCCAGGAGAAGGAGACTCGGCGCCCCCTGTAAGCTCCGCTGAAGCCGGAACCTCACCCTCAGCCTCCTCCTCAGAGGAAGAGATGTTATCAAGGGCTTTGAACCGGTTAGAAAGACCAACTAGAGGGGAGTCGGTTTTACCTTCCTTAGGTACCTTGGTCAGAGCGGGAGAAGATGTTTTATCTTCCTTCTTTTTGGTGCCGAGCTTATGCTTGTGCTCTAGCCACCGCTTATTATCCTCATCCATACTTTCATAATGGGAAGATTCTGAAGCAGAGGCAGTTTCCTCCCTGTGGATCCTCCTGACCTCCTCATCCAACTCATCATCCCTCGGGGCCTCAGCAGCAACACTGGCATCCAGGACAGGGGCTGCCCCGGTAGTCTGGGGCTCGCCCCGCTCCCTCTCCTGTCTGCGCTTGTCTAGACGCCTCAGCTGGGCAGGCGTCTTTTTATTGCTTTTCTTCCCTGGCCCCTCAGCTCCCCCACCCCTGCTAGTCCCCTCTCCAGCAGAATCGGCCTCACGGCTTACTCCCACCGGGGTCTCGACTGCATTAGCAAAGGAGCGAGGACAACGGCGGAATGGGTGACCTAACTCACCACACAGGTGGCACCTAATCTCCACACAAGAGGCGGCAAGATGGCCTACACCCCCACACAACGCGCATTTCTGCACGGTGCAGTTTGCACTGAAGTGTGTGGGGTCGCCGCACCTGTGACAGAGCTTCGGTTGCCCCTGGTAGAAGACCAGGATACGATCCCTACCTAGGAAGGCAGACGATGGAATGTGGGCAACCGTACCACCTGAACGCTTAAGTTTTACCATAAACGTCCAGGCCCCTGACCAGATACCAAACTCGTCGCGGTTTTTCTTTGGCATCTCCACCACCTCTCCATACCGACCAAGCCACGTCATGATGTCATAGCAAGAAAGCGACTCGTTACGAGTCATCACGGTCACTTTCTTGATCTGGTTTTGGCGAGACACTGCCTGAACGGCAAAGTCTCGCCAGCCGGGCTCATTTTTTGCCAACTCATAATTCGCCCAGAAGAGCTCAAGCCCCTCCGACCGAACAAAGCTGACATCAAACTCAGGTGTGTAATAGGGATGTATCAAGGCGTAGATGTCAATCGCCTTGAAGCCCATCCTCAGCAGGAGCTCCACAACTTTAGACCTTGGCGGACATGCATCACTGCCCCTCCACCGAAGACGGACCACATTCCTACGCACACTGCCTGGCCCGGCTGTTGGGAGGGACCACACTGTATCTCCCCCTTTTTGCTCTCGGAAGGCCCCGAGGCCATGCCTCTCTATCCAGAAGGATAGATCAACCTCTCGACCCTCTACCATTAGTGATCTCTCCCCCTTCTTTAGAGCCTCCAGAAGGCGCCGCTGCAACATGCCGTCCCCAAAGCCCGGAGACGAGGAGGATGCCCTATTTGCCCCGGAGGTGACACTGGCATAACTCTGGACAGGTGTTGCCACCCCCGGGGGGGCAACCGGACCAGTGACCACATCAGCCCCAACAGTATCACCATTACCCACCTCCATCTCACCCTCCACCAAACCAGCAACCACACCACTAGACAATGAATTATCCTCATTCACCTCCACCACCACATTCATTCCTGCTGGACCAGTAACACTGGTGGATGACCTTTTGACCTCCGCATCAGGCACAAGGGGCTCAGTCACCTCCATAGAGCTGGAGGCGACCTCACCCCCGGTCTTATGTGTGCCCTCCACATCATCGGTCGGTAATTTCCGCTGTTTGGCATTTGGTATAATGTGCCGCTGATCTCTAGCTGCAGTTAGGCGCCGCTGATCTTTAGCATCAGGATCTTCCGGACCAGCGACGCCAAAACAAAATAGCACTTTCGTGGGAGGACCGGAACGCTCAGCCCCAACTGCCCCCTCACACTGCCGCCGCTTCTCAACTAAGTGATCAGCGGCAACAGCATTCAGAGGCGCCGAGGCTACCGGAGCTGCCCCCGACACGGGGCTGCTCCCCCCTCCCACTGAGGAGCGCACCACAGCATCGTGGCCTGATGGAACGCCCGCCGCCGGGCCGCCCTCACTGTCCAGCCTCTCGGCTGATGCACCTCCTGCTGCGTCCCCACTACTACAAGCAGAGACGGAGCTCTGCGCCTCACTACCGCGCTCTGTAATCTCCCCGCGCCTTTGCACCGGATCCACAGCAGAACCCGGGCTGGGCTGGGCAACGGGGCTTATACAGCGAGCTGAGCCTGCCGCCGACTCAGGGGGTACAGGGAGGGGGGCATATACGTATCTTACCGCCTCCTGCAGCTTTGGCTTGGTCTTCTTTGCCTTTTTGTGGCCCCCAGGTGCCTCTTCTGGTAGATCGTCACCAAGATGGAAGTTTTGGAGGAACACTGGGGACTCCAGGAGCTTAATCTCCGCCATTAGCGCCCCTCCCTGGCCGCTGCTGTCACTGTTCTCCCCAGAGCCAGCAGAACTGCGACCGGATGTCACTGTCGCCTGTCCTGCAGGGAGCTCGCTGCACGTGGCCTGCGGGTGACTTTGCAGGCTGCCAGGTGGGGCTTGCTGCTGGTCATCATCACTCTCATCATCCACCTGGCTCTCAGGCTGCAGCCCTATCTGCCTTTGCTCTCTGGTATCAGCCATTTCTCTAAAGCGGTCTTCATTTATAAGTTTTTCTTTGAAAGGACCACTCTGCTCTCTGATGGTGGCTTTCCTAAGTTCCAGGCGTTGAATTTCACTGCTCAGTCTTTTTACCTCGGCTTGGAGCTTGGCCTTCCTTGGTTTGGAGGCCCCAGCAGCTTTGGCGCTTGTGCAGCGCAGCTCCTCCCGGAGCCTCCTGATGAGCTTACTGGCATCTTCATACTCACGGAGGCGGATCATGACCCGGGAGGCATAGGTGGACACAGACTCCCGGGGTCCCTGCAGCGCCCATTCCCCCTCAGGGAGGTCGGCCTCACCTCCGTGAGCACTCAGCTTTCCTCCGGAAGGAGCGTCATCTTGCACGCCGCTGTCAGGCTTTTCCTCCATGCTGGAAGCCTTGCGACTTCTGGGGGTCTCCACAATCCCGGGGGGAGTAGGAGCCACATTGCTGCGATTCCTGGTGCAACGTCTCACCCCCGAGTCCTCTGATGTACAGGCCGGTTGCTGGTTTCTTCTGCCCCCCGCCGGCCTGGTTCGGGAAGCAGAAGCCTGGGACTTGGCTCCATCACTCATCCCAGAAACCTGCTCCCTCCCTGGGAAAGAGAGAAAGCAGGTCCCCAGGTGGAGAGGTGTTGGTTTCTCAGAGATCAGGAGCTCACAGCAGGATCTGCAGCCACCACACCCGTAATCAGCACACTGACTAACAGCTGATCAGAGCTGCACCCAGTATGCTGCTGGTGGAGTCACTGTGTACATACATTACATTACTGATTCTGAGTTACATCCTGTATTATACTCCAGAGCTGCACTCACTATTCTGCTGGTGCAGTCACTATGTACATACATTACATTACTGATCATGAGTTATATCCTGTATTATACTCCAGAGCTGCTCTCACTATTCGACTGGTGCAGTCACTGTGTACATATATTACATTACTGATCCTGAGCTACATCCTGTATTATACTCCAGAGCTGCACTCACTATTCTGCTGGTGCAGTCACTATGTACATACATTACATTACTGATCCTGTACTGATCCTGAGTTACATCCTGTATTATACTCCAGAGCTGCACTCACTATTCTGCTGGTGTAGTCACTGTGTACATACATTACATTACTGATCATGAGTTATATCCTGTATTATACTCCAGAGCTGCTCTCACTATTCGACTAGTGCAGTCACTGTGTACATACATTACATTACTGATCCTGAGCTACATCCTGTATTATACTCCAGAGCTGCACTCACTTTTCTGCAGGTACAGTCACTGTGTACATACATTACATTACTGATCCTGAGTTACATCCTGTATTTTACCCCAGAGCTGCACTCACTATTTTGCTGGTGCAGTCACTGTGTACATACATTACATTACTGATCCTGTACTGATCCTGAGTTCGATCCTGTATTATACTCCAGAGCTGCACTCACTATTCTGCTGGTGCAGTCACTGTGTACATACATTACATTACTGATCCTGAGTTACATCCTGTATTATACTCCAGAGCTGCACTCACTATTCTGCTGGTGCAGTCACTGTGTACATACATTACATTACTGATCCTGTACTGATCCTGAGTTCGATCCTGTATTATACTCCAGAGCTGCACTCACTATTCTGCTGGTACAGTCACTGTGTACATACATTACATTACTGATCCTGAGTTACATCCTGTATTTTACCCCAGAGCTGCACTCACTATTTTGCTGGTGCAGTCACTGTGTACATACATTACATTACTGATCCTGTACTGATCCTGAGTTCGATCCTGTATTATACTCCAGAGCTGCACTCACTATTCTACTGGTGCAGTCACTGTGTACAGACATTACATTACTGATCCTGTGTTACATCCTGTATTATACTCCAGAGCTGCACTCACTATTCTGCTGGTGTAGTCACTGTGTACATACATTACATTACTGATCCTGAGTTACATCCTGTAGTATACCCCAGAGCTGCACTCACTATTCTGCTGGTGCAGTCACCGTGTACATCTTTTACATTACTGATCCTGTACTCATCCTGAGTTACATCCTGTATTATACTCCAGAGCTGCACTCACTATTCTGCTGGTGCAGTCACGGTGTACATACATTACATTATTGATCCTGTACTCATCCTGAGTTATATCCAGTATTATACTCCAGAGCTGCACTCACTATTCTGCTGGTGCAGTCACTGTGTACATACATTACATTACTGATCCTGTACTGATCCTGACTTACATCCTGTATTATACTCCAGAGCTGCACTCACCATTCTGCTGGTACAGTCACTGTGTACATACATTACATTACTGATCCTGAGTTACATCCTGTATTATACTCCAGAGCTGCACTCACTATTCTGCTGGTGTAGTCACTGTGTACATACATTACATTACTGATCCTGAGTTACATCCTGTATTATACTCCAGAGCTGCACTCACTATTCTGCTGGTGCAGTCACTGTGTACATACATTACATTACTGATCCTGAGTTACATCCTGTATTATACTCCAGAGCTGCACTCACTATTCTGCTGGTGCAGTCACTGTGCACATACATTACATTACTGATCCTGTACTGATCCTGAGTTATATCCTGTATTATACTCCAGAGCTGCACTCACTATTCTGCTGGTACAGTCACTGTGTACATACATTACATTACTGATCCTGAGTTACATCCTGTATTATACTCCAGAGCTGCACTCACTATTCTGCTGGTACAGTCACTGTGTACATACATTACATTACTGATCCTGTACTGATCCTGACTTACATCCTGTATTATACTCCAGAGCTGCACTCACCATTCTGCTGGTACAGTCACTGTGTACATACATTACATTACTGATCCTGAGTTACATCCTGTATTATACTCCAGAGCTGCACTCACTATTCTGCTGGTACAGTCACTGTGTACATACATTACATTACTGATCCTGTACTGATCCTGACTTACATCCTGTATTATACTCCAGAGCTGCACTCACCATTCTGCTGGTACAGTCACTGTGTACATACATTACATTACTGATCCTGAGTTACATCCTGTATTATACTCCAGAGCTGCACTCACTATTCTGCTGGTACAGTCACTGTGTACATACATTACATTACTGATCCTGAGTTACATCCTGTATTATACTCCAGAGCTGCACTCACTATTCTGCTGGTGCAGTCACTGTGTACATACATTACATTACTGATCCTGAGTTACATCCTGTATTATACTCCAGAGCTGCACTCACTATTCTGCTGGTGCAGTCACTGTGTACATACATTACATTACTGACCCTGTAGTGATCCTGAGTTACCTCCTGTATTATACTCCAGAGCTGCACTCACTATTCTGCTGGTGCAGTCACTGTGTACATACATTACATTACTGATCCTGAGTTACCTCCTGTATTATACTCCACAGCTGCACTCACTATTCTGTTGGTGCAGTCACTGTGTACATACATTACATTACTGATTCGAGAGAATTATGAATACAGCTCTGGAGTATTATACTGGTTGTAATGATAAGTAATACAATATATTTAAGCAGTAATATGCGTCTCACAATTCGACAAACCCTTTCTAACAACATTCCCTCTTGAACATTGGAGAAACCTCACTGTCCTGTAATATTACAGTATATTATATATAACGCTCTGGATTCATTGTAGCGTTTGTTCCGTTAGTAAATAACAATGTAACATTAATAGACCCCAGATGTGGTGATCAGAGAGGGGCCGCGGCTCTTACCAGGGATGGTGCGGCCATTGTTCTCCTGGATGTGCTCTGCTGCGGTTCTGCTGCTGGACTGGGCTGTGACCCCGACTCCAGGACACATTATATAAGGGTCACACTTGTTTCTGGCCTTTCCTGGAAAGTTCATTACCTGATATTCAGGCTTCAATGACTTTGTGTATTTTTTATGATTTTTTATGATTTATTTTTCCTAATCTTTAGTAATGGGAAACACTGGGAGAATGGAAAGGTCCGGATCATCTCCGCTGTGGAATCCCTTAATCACTAATTAACCTGCAGAGCGGACACAGAAATAATATTCCCTGATGAAGATAAGAAGAGTCATAAACCCGAGCGCGGACTTGTAATAACAGGTGTGAGAAGCAGAAGACGTTCTGTCCCTCCATATACTCAGAGGGGCATCTGCGGACTGCGGGGGATGTCAGATGTAGTAGACTGCCTTATAGGCGTGTGAGTGGTGTGACGGGGGTAATTCTGGGTATAATTAATTGGGGAAACAATATATAAAACACCATAAATGAGGGGTGTCAGTGCTTTATGTATGATTGTATGAATGCTCGGCGGTCTTTCCCCGCTCCACCCCGACTCATGGAGAAAGCCTGACAGTCCTGCTGCTTCCACCTAATTAAACAGAAAGCCCATAAAGCCAATTCATCATTGCCTTGGGTCTGTTTTTGGTTTGTGCCATATTCATCTTTTCATTTGCCCTTTTTTATCGCCACTGTTTTATTTCTTCATCTGTTGGTTTTTATGTTCTCCGTTGCCGGTGAGGTTTTGCCTTTCCAGATGTTTTCATCCGGTTCATCATTTACGACTTTCTGAAAAGTTACAAAAGTTTTGCAGATATGCACGTGTGGCGCCCCTGCGGGTGGTTCAGTCTCCACAGGGGTACTGCATCTCAGCCAGAAGTGTAGTACCCCACTCTCAGGTAAGGAGGGAGCACTACCCGGGACCCACACACTCACATCCAACACTACACCACCTCATTAGGGAAGGGCAAGATTGCTCCTGAGGGAGAGCACAGCCCCTGTCCCTGTGTAGAGGTACACAGGGGGTCCGTTCAAGTGCACCCAAATTAACTGAGAGTCTGCTGGATCACTTCCCCGGAGGACACAGGACGACATGGGCGGTTATAATTCGGCAGCTGTAACCTGGAGCATCTCGACAACTGTGAGTAAAACCTGAAGACTGCACCCGCTGTGTCCTTGACTAATTGCTGCACCACCTGCCTTGCACTACACCAACATCTACCTCATCAAATACTATATCCTGCCCTGGAGCTGAGCTCTGCCGGTGGAGAGCTGCACTATCTCTGCTGCGTCACCATCAGCTCCAGAGGATCTGCACCGCAGCGGCGCCCCCTATAGCCGCATACCACGGGTGGCATCACAAATTTTATTCCCCTTTTCTTTATTCCCAAATTGACTTTCACTGTTCTTCATTTGACCGCCCTGGGCCATGGACCGGGTCACCGCCACCGTGACAATACAGGACCGGCCCGGCTACCGAGTACCCCACGGCCCATGGGGCGCGTCACTCCTCTCTCCTCTCCCTCCCTTGAGTGATTTTATGTATGCTAGTTTATTTTTTATTTTGGGCGGGGGGGGGGGTGAAAAATGTGCAACTTATTGTGCTGAAGAAAGGCAAAAAAAAAGTTTTAATAAAAATAAAGGAAATGTTTTTCTTTAGTGCAGAGTTCATGAATCATTGATATAAAGTTACTAGAGATGATGGAATCTGCCAGGATTTCTATTTGTCAAAACGTGTGAATTTTACAGGGAAATTTGATTTGCCGCAAAGTTATTCTCTGCTAATTGAATCTTCCTCATTATGGGGTCTCTATTGTAATATCTTTAATCTATTGTAACCGTTTGCCCTCTATGGTTCAGCAAGATGGCGGCTGCAGCCGGCTGTCGTTATGTTGAATATGCAATAAAACTTATATTCTGGAGAAAACGGAGTTTTGTACAATTCAAAATTCGATGAGAATTCCAGTCGAATACATTTCATCATCTTTAATAGTTACATTACAGGAAAGCAATGATGGGGGGATAGTTATATTAGGAAACCCCGAGGTCCGTCACTGCTGTGAGTTATTATCTCTGAGGCCCCAGATAAGCGGAGAGTTCAGATAAACGATGGCCGTGATTTAGGGAAGTGCTGGGGTCTTACGCTGGTTTCTCTCTTTTATAATCGGACATTATAGGGCAGAGTCGGACAGTCCACAGTGACGGCCTCCATTCCTCACCGGTCACAGACACTGCGGGAACTTACACAAACTTTTAGGAAAACTCTGATTCCTGGGATGGAGACTCCACCTGGAGCAAAAAGTGGTATAAATAGCGAGAGGGACGGGGATGGAAGGATCAGACACAAGATCCACCGGAATATAGAGCGACCGGAAGAAGCAGGATGGTCCTTACAAGAACATCTCTCATCCTTGTGAGCAGGGGTGGATTAAGAGTAGCAAGGGCCCCGGGCAGTTTAGACGGCATGGGCCCCCACCACACACACACACTTGATGTATCACGTGACTTGTCACATGATCCCCCTTTGATAGATCATGTAATAGTTCATGTGAAATTAATTCTGCACAATATTAATATATTAACCCCTTCGCAACCTTGGGTTTTGTCGTTTTTGCTTTTTCGTTTTTTGCTCCCCTTGTTCCCAGAGGCATAGCGTCTTTATTTTTTGGACAATATGGCCGTGTGAGGGCTTATTTTTTGCGGGACAAGTTGTACTTTTCAACGCCATTACTAGTTTTACCATAGCATGTACGAGAAAACGGTAAAAAAATTCAAAGTGCGGTAAAATTGCAAAAAAAGTGCAATACCACAGTTGTTTTTTATTTATTTTTTTTACCACGTTCACTGAATGCTAAAACTGACTTGCCATTCTTATTCTCCAGGTCATTACGAGTTCGTAGACACCAAACATGTATAGGTTATTTTATATTTAAGTGGTGAAAAAAAACTCCAAAATTTGGAAAAAAAATTTAAAAAAAATAGCGCCATTTTCCGAGACCTGTAGCGTCTCCATTTTTCGGGATCTGGGGCTGGGTGAGGGCTTATTTTTTGCGCGTCGGGCTTATGTTTTTATTGATAACATTTTGGGGTAGATCCGCTGTTTTGATCGCCCGTTATTGCGTTTTATTGCAATTTTGCGGCGACCAAAAAACGTAATTTTGGCGTTTAGAATTTTTTTCTCGTTACACCGTTTACCGATAGGATTAATTCTTTTTTTATATTGATAGATCGGGCGATTCTGAACGCGGCGATACCAAATATGTGTATGTGGGTTTTTTTTTTTTATATTTAATTTTGAATGGGGTGAAAGGGGGGTGATTTAAACTTTTATATTTTTTTTATTTTTTTTATATTTTTAAAAACATTTTTTTTTTCACTTACTGCATGCTTCAATAGTCTCCATAGGAGACTAGAAGCAGCAGTTGTCTGATCGTCTCTGCTAGATACAGGGGACCAGCAGATCCCCTGCATATAGCAGAAATGGTCCTGTGCTATGAGCGCCGACCACTAGGTGGCGCTCATAGCGACGAGATCATGACAACCACAGGCGTCTGCTGCAGACCCTGGGTTGTCATGCACGCCCATCGGTTACCTGCGATCACGTGACGGGGTCGCCGGTGGGCGGGGCTTATGACGCGCAACCCAGAAGCGCGCGTTAAATGCCGCTGTCGGAGATTGACAGCGGCATTTAACATGTTAACGGCCGCGGGTGGATCGCGATTCCACCCGCGGCTGTTGCGGGCACATGTCAGCTGTAAGAATCAGCTGACATGTGCTCGGTTCAGTGCGGGCTCAGCGCCGGAGCCCTCACTGAACCGGGGGTACGCAAATGTGCGTACTAATACAGCAAGGGTTGGAAAGGGGTTAATTATAATTATTTTTTTATATTAATTGTATGACTTAATATTGAGCACAATTAAGTATGCTGACATCCCCCTATGTATGTAGGGTCTCATACTGTATAATATGAGCTTTCACATAATCCTCCTATGCACAGCAGGAGGCCGCACGGCGCCCCCCCAGATACAGCAGGAGGCCGCACGGCGCTCCCCCAGATACAGCAGGAGGCTGCAAGGCGCCCATCGAGATACAGCCGGAGACCGCACGCCCCCCCCCCCCCCAGATACAGCAAGAGGCCGCACGGCGCTCCCCCGATACAGCCGGAGGCTGCAAGGCGCCCATCGAGATACAGCCGGAGACCGCACGGCCCCCCCCCCAGATACAGCCGGAGGCCGCACGGCCCCCCCCCCCAGATACAGCCGGAGGCCGCCCGGCGCCTCCCCCAGATACAGCAGGAGGCCGCCCGGCGCCCCCCCCCAGATACAGCCGGAGGCCGCACGGCGCTCCCCCCCCAGATACAGCCGGAGGCCGAACGGCGCTCCCCCCCCCAGATATAGCCGGAGGCCGCATGGCGCTCCCCCCCCAGATACAGCCGGAGGCCGCACGGCGCTCCCCCCCCAGATACAGCCGGAGGCCGCACCGCGCTCCCCCCCAGATACAGCGGGAAGCCGCACGGCGCCCCCCCAGATACAGCAGGAGGCTTCAAGGCGCCCATCGAGATACAGCCGGAGACCGCACGCCCCCCCCCCCCCCAGATACAGCAGGAGGCCGCCCGGCGCCCCCCCCAGATACAGCCGGAGGCCGCACGGCGCCCCCCCAGATACAGCGGGAGGCTTCAAGGCGCCCATCGAGATACAGCCGGAGACCGCACGCCCCCCCCCCCCCCCCAGATACAGCCGGAGGCCGCACGGCGCCCCCCCCAGATACAGCAGGAGGCCGCACGGCGCCCCCCCCAGATACAGCAGGAGGCCGCACGGCGCCCCCCCCAGATACAGCAGGAGGCCGCACGGCGCCCCCCCAGATACAGCAGGAGGCCGCACGGCGCCCCCCCCAGATACAGCCCGAGGCCGCACGGCGCTCCCCCCCCAGATACAGCCGGAGGCCGCACGGCGCTCCCCCCCCAGATACAGCCGGAGGCCGCACCGCGCTCCCCCCCAGATACAGCGGGAAGCCGCACGGCGCCCCCCCAGATACAGCAGGAGGCTTCAAGGCGCCCATCGAGATACAGCCGGAGACCGCACGCCCCCCCCCCCCCCAGATACAGCAGGAGGCCGCCCGGCGCCCCCCCCAGATACAGCCGGAGGCCGCACGGCGCCCCCCCCAGATACAGCAGGAGGCCGCACGGCGCCCCCCCCAGATACAGCAGGAGGCCGCACGGCGCCCCCCCAGATACAGCAGGAGGCCGCACGGCGCCCCCCCCAGATACAGCCCGAGGCCGCACGGCGCTCCCCCCCCAGATACAGCCGGAGGCCGCACGGCGCTCCCCCCCCCAGATACAGCCGGAGGCCGCACGGCGCTCCCCCCCCAGATACAGCCGGAGGCCGCACGGCGCTCCCCCCCCAGATACAGCCGGAGGCCGCACAGCGCTCCCCCCCCCCCAGATACAGCCGGAGTCCGCACGGCGCCCCCCCCAGATACAGCCGGAGGCCGCACGACGCCCCCCCCCCAGATACAGCCGGAGGCCGCACGGCGCTCCCCCCCCAGATACAGCAGGAGGCCGCACGGCGCTCCCCCCCCAGATACAGCAGGAGGCCGCACACACACAAACGAACAGTCAAAGATGCTATAGGATTTTTACAGGATGAAAATGGAGAAATGGTAAGAGAGGATGTTGAGAAGGCCGAACTTTTTAATTCCTATTTTGCATCTGTTTTCTCTCAGAAAGAAAATGTAACATCAACTGATCTTCACTGTCCTTTTAAAGGAATAGAGGAATCCAAGTTATCTGTAAACAGAAAGATTGTGAGGGAATATTTAGCTAACATAAATGAGTTCAAGTCTCCAGGTCCAGATGAATTACACCCCAGAGTACTGAAGGAGATCATAGAAGAAATTTTAGAACCACTCTCCATAATCTTTGAAAATTCTTGGAGAACAGGAGAAGTCCCAGAAGACTGGAGAAGAGCAAATGTTGTTCCTATCTTCAAAAAGGGGAAGAAGGTGGACCCAGGGAACTATAGGCCGGTGAGTCTGACTTCTATACCAGGAAAGATCTTTGAACAAATTATTAAACAACATGTATGTAAGTACATGGATAAGAATGAAGTGATTAACCAGAGTCAGCATGGGTTTGTAACTAACAAGTCATGTCAGACTAACTTAATTTCCTTCTATGACAGAATCACTGACTGGGTGGATCAGGGAAATGCTGTAGATATAGTATATCTTGACTTGAGCAAAGCATTTGACAAAGTATCTCACACCATCCTTATTGAAAAAATGACCAAGTATCCAATGGACCAGGCAACTGTTAGGTGGATTCATAACTGGCTTAGTGATCGGACTCAAAGGGTGGTTGTAAATGGCTTCACATCCAGCTGGATGAATGTCTCAAGTGGGGTACCACAGGGCTCCGTCCTGGGACCTGTATTGTTCAACATCTTTATCAATGATTTAGATGAAGGAATTGAGGGTAAACTGATTAAATTTGCTGATGACACAAAGCTAGGAGGGATAGCTAATACTAGAGAAGAGAGAGAGAGGATTCAAAAAGACCTAAATAAACTGGAGCAGTGGGCAGCAACCAACAGAATGGTTTTTAACAGGGAAAAATGCAAAGTACTACATCTGGGCAATAAAAATGAAAAAAGCATATACAGAATGGGAGGAATAGAGCTAAGCAACAGTACATGTGAAAAAGACTTAGGTATACTAATAGATCATAGACTGAACATGAGTCAACAGGGTGATGCAGCAGCAAAAAAGGCAAATACAATTCTGGGATGTATTAACAGAAGCATACAGTCTAGATCATGTGAAGTCATTATCGGTCTTTACTCCTCTTTGGTCAGACCTCATCGGGAATACTGTGTACAGTTTTGGGCACCACATTTTAAAAAAGACATAGACAAACTGGAGCAAGTTCAGAGAAGAGCGACCAGAATGGTGACTGGTCTGCAAACCATGTCCTATGAGGAACGGTTGCAGGATTTGGGAATGTTTAGCTTGCAAAAAAGAAGACTGAGAGGAGACTTAATAGCTGTCTACAAATATGTCAAGGGCTGTCACATTGTAGAAGGATCATCTTTATTCTCATTTGCACAAGGAAAGACTAGAAGCAATGGGATGAAACTAAATGGGAGGAGACACAGATTAGATATTAGAAAAAACTTTTTGACAGTTAGGGTGATTAATGAGTGGAACAGGCGGCCACGAGAGGTGGTGAGTTCCCCTTCAATGGACGTCTTCAAACAGAGGCTGGACAGACATCTGTCTGAGATGATTTAGCGAATCCTGCTTTGAGCAGGGGGTTGGACCAGATGACCCAGGAGGTCCCTTCCAACTCTACCATTCTATGATTCTATGATTATAACATATACAAAGACAAATATATACACGCATAGGCTGCGTTCCCACTGTGCGTTTTTCAAGCGTTTTTGCCACGGAATTTCCGCAGCGAAAACGCTGTAAAGACTCTTGGTAATACGTGCCCCATGGTCCCTAATGATAATCCTAATCCTAATGATAATGCGGATTATCATTGCGGAAAAATCCGCAGCATGTCCATTCATTTTGCGGACACGCAGCGTAATTGCCGCCATTGACTTGCATTGAATCGCTTAATATCCGTATGACTACATGTGCACATGCGGATATTAAGTGACTCAATGTGCGGATGGTACCCGGGTTTTGAGAAGAGGAGACTCTCATCCAGACCCGGATACCATAGAACCTGTAAAAAAAAGAATTTAAAATAAAAAAAATAAAGATTATACTTACCTTCCGTTGGCCCCCGGTCTCCTCAGCGATACGTCCGGTCTGTTGTATGCGTCGCGGTGGTGTGAAAGGACCTGCCATGACGTCATTTAGTCATGTGACAGGTCACACGACAGCTGACATCGGCTGTCGCGTGACCTGTCACATGACTAAATGACATCATGAAAGGTCCTTTCACACCACCGTGATCCGCCGAAGACACCGGACGCATCGCTGAGGAGACTGGGGGCCATCGGAAGGTAAGTATAATCTTTATTTTTTACCATTCTTATTCTTTTTTTTAACTATTACTTGGTCACACTATATATGCCGGTTGCCGGCTGCGTGGATTTATATAGTGTGACCAAGTTGTCAAGCACTTTCCAAGTGATGCTGAAATCTCTAGGAAAGAGCTTGATAACCCGCATGCATGAATGCTGCAAAAACGCTTGACAAACGCTTCTACCTGGCGGGAAAAACGCATGCACAATAAGCACGTACAATCCGCATGCGTTTTTCCTGCCAGGGAGAAGCGGAAAAAATCTGCAGCATTTCTGCATGGTGGGCACATAGCCATAAACACATTTGAAACAGAAAAATACATATAAAGAGACATATCACACAATGATATCTGCACACACTGACACATCACTCACCGTCCCCCTGCTCGGCTCCAGCCGTCCAGCTCCTCTCTGGTGGTAAGAAGCAGTGCAGGGCGCACTGCATGACGTCATGCTAGCAGACACTGCCGCGCACAGGGCCGTGTCTTCTAGCTGTGATGCGGCTGGGCCAGCACACGTGCGCACGCACGATATGCAGATATGCGCACACATGCACATGGTACGCAGATATGTGCACAGACACATGCATACAGGCATACGTACATATCTTACAAACACATAAAACTGTCCTGTCCAGCAGCTCCTCAGGCATGTCTCAGTGCAGGGCCACCTGCGTGTCACAGACATGGCCCTGCTTTCAGAGGGGCCCACTCGCCGTTGGGGCCTGGGCTTCTTCTACAGCATCTATGTAGGACCTCTAGCGCTGCTTGATTGCCGGCACTTCACCTGACATGGCCGTGCGCTGTGCGGTTGAGTCTGGTAGTAATGGCGCGGCAGGGGAAATACACAAGCACAATTATAGGCGCAGTGTCGCCCCAGCCGTGTCATTAATACCAGACACAGCCACACAGCTCACGGCCATGTCAGGTGAAGTGCCAGCGGTCCTGCACAGGGGAAGCAGCCCGGGCCACAACAGAGAGTGAGCCCCCCTGATGGTCCACAACTACATACACATAGATACATACACACACACATATACATATATATATATATATAATATATATATCACACACTGCACATGGACTTACCCTTTCTGTACATTATGCAGGTTGTTCTTTCATCTTCTCTGTGGGGCAGCCTCCCCTCCTCTTGGGGCCCGACTGCAGAGTTCTCGGTGTAATTGCTGGGCAGGAGGGGGAGAGCGGAGAGGTAACATTCAGACCCGGGTAGGGGGCAGGGAGAGCAGTGGCCATGCTGTAAGCTGTCTCTGTGCTCTGCTGGAGGCTGGAGCAGGTGGGCGGAGCCTCCTCTACTGCACTTACACAGTCAGCACCTGGTGAGTCATCCTCGCAGCGCCGCGGGACACAGCAGAGCAGATTCCATCTTCCGGCTCCTGGGCCCTCCTGTCACACATTATAATGAGGTCAATCCGGCCACAGGCCCCTGGGAGCCCCGGGCCCCGTGGTAGCCCCAGGCCCCGGGCGGTAGCCCGGATTGACCTCATTATAATCCGCCTATGCTTGTGAGTATTATAGGGACCATGTTATACTATTGTGTTCAGTAAGGGAGATGATATCCAGAATTCAAATGTTAATTCCAATAGTCTGGAAAAAGTTCCATGATTTATAGCACTTGCAGGTATTTGATAAAATAATAGTTAAAGGAATTTTTCTATGAAGAGGTAAGATTATATTGAATGCTTTTATGAAATCAGAAGAGGAGAAAGGCAGGACTCTGATCCTAAATAGTTATTTTAAAATGATTTTTCAGCTCGGGGTTAATAAAACAGTTTATAAATGAAAAGTTCTATATCTTTCTATTATACTTTGGAGCCGATTCTTTGCTGATTGTTTTTTTTGCTGAGTTTTTGGTGTTCGGCACCTTTTATTTTTGTTTGTGGCGTATTCATCTTAACATTTACACCTTTTGTTTCAGTCCCTTTTTTATGTTTTCTTCCTTTTTTTGTTTGTTCGCTTCTTTTTTTCGCTACATTGCGGAGTTTAGGGTTTCCAGATGTTTTCATCTGATTTATCATTTGTGACTTTTCAAAAAATCTTGCCCATATTTTGCAACATTTTAGCAGAACATTCAACTTTTTAAGCTAAAAAGTTGCAAGACAGGTTAAAGTAAAAAGCATTTTTTTATTTTAGCGCAACGTTGATGAAACGTTTGGGCCATTTTGATGACTTTGGCGCAATGAAAACCAAAGGACAAAAAAAAGAAAAAAAAATGCAAATGATAAACTGGACCCTTTATGTTTCAATTGCTCTCAATTTTAAAGATATTAGTTTGCTGTCAGTGAATGAGAACACTGCTGTTTCCATTCAGAGGCAGTAAACCTGTCTGTATCTAGTCGAGAAGCGGATACAATTGTATCCAGTGCAGACAATGCTCTGTGAGCAAAACTCCAGACTGATACATTGTAACAAGCTATTAGATTGTGGCTGATATATATTGTGCTCAGGAGCATTTTCTAGACTGGATACAATGTATCCGCTGAGAGCAGGAGCAGCAATGTGCAGGATTACGGCCTCCGAATGGAAACAGAACCGTCCTCATTCACTGACATCAAACAGATCCTGAAGATGGTGAGAGATGAAACACAAAGTGTAATAACAAAAAGATGGAGAAGATTTCATTTATTCACTGATTTACCGCTGCTCCCATCACTAGTGGTGACGTTACATTTCTTAAAGAGACACGACACATAATATTTGTAATTCTCCCTCTAAAGATAGATAATAGACTCAGCCTTGTTAAAGGGGTTAGAAGAAACTGTTTTATATATATATATATATATATATATATATATAAGAAAACAAACCAAGTATTGCTCACCCTCCCCAGGTCTAACTCCAGCTTTCCGACACTGCCTGGTCTGTGCTGATTGTCTGCAGTGCTGACATCAAGTTGACAGCATTGCAACCAATCAGTGAGCTGAACACAGCCATGATTCCCTGCAGAGTTGTCGATGTGATGTCAGTGCTGCAGACAATCAGCCACTGTAGCCCATGATAGTCACTATTCTGAAAGGGGACAAGCCCTTCAAGGCAAATGTCATCTGCACAAGACAAGTTTCCCCTCTTCTCCTGTTTGCAATGATGTGAATCATTCTCCATGTTCTCCCCATCTTTCCCTATCTCTCAGGTGGCCGTCCTGGTCTCCTTCAGCTCATCGGCCTTTCTACCAGAGGAAGATTTGCCCCATGATCAGGAAGGATCTAGGGGTGAAGAGCTCCCTCTAGAGGGCAGACAGAGATGTCCTGGAAGAAGGAACCGGCGCCTGCCGACCAGTATGACAGTGGACACCAGTCTGATTGACAGCAGCTCTATGGACGGCTCGGTGCAGATGGAGGACGGTCACACCCGCTCTCTGTCCCCCTGGGAATACAGGTAATGTCACAACCTGTCACATTACAAGCAGCGCTGAATAGTGATACAGTCCGGTGGAGATTCCCGGAGTCTCCTATAGAAGGACGTCTAGTAAAGTATAGAAAGAAAATAATCTTTTCAGTAGAGTTACAATAGCAGGGAATAGCTTGTCGGGATGTTTTTATAACCCTTTAGTGGAGAATAACGTGTTCCCACCTTCTAGCCGCCTCTCGTTCTTCTTTTCCTGCCTACAAGCTCCCAGTAACCGTTCAGAAATCTCCCCTGTCCCCAAATAGACTTCAGGGGAGGAGGGAGATGCAGCTGCAGTTATTAGGAATAAAACATGAAGGAGAGAAGCTGAGAGCGCACGGCGCGGCTCTGACATCACCCAGAATAACCTTGTATGGAGGGAGAAACTGGAGATTTATAGAAGACTGAAGAAAAAGCCTCGAGAATCTGCAGGATGAGAACAAGGAGCGCGGACATGGACCAGGTGTTACACAGCTTCTCTCACTGTGTATTTTTATTCCCAGTCTCAGCACAGATCCCAGCAGGTTCCCTGTCGTCATTGCCGAGGCCGATTGTCTGACTTTTGCTTGTGTAGACGCTGATGGCCATGAAAGTCCAGACCTGATCTCCTTCCCCATCCAGCAGGAGGTGATGGTCCTACGACGGGAGCAGAAAGGCTGCAGCTTCTCCTACAGACTGGAGGGCAAGGTGGTGACTCTGGGCTGCACATGTGTCACACCGACCATCAGCTATTACTGAATACGTGGAAATATGGATGGTGGACGCCTGATTGTCAACTTTTAAGATTTCTAGAGAATTTTTTATTTAAATAATAAAATAAAAGCAACTTTAATTTTTTTATAGTGTTATCTCTGGTTACAATAGGTTTTGGGGTTTGGTAGTAGCTACTCGTCCATTACACAGGTCCATGTTATGGTGGAACATACTGGTATCATCAGAGGACACATGCCGTATATTCTCATTGTATAGGGCCATGCTGCTCCTTCAGGTGTCCTCAAGTTCATATGGAGGCGTCTTTTCTTCTTTAGATTCCAATACAATGTTTCTAGGGAAAGTTCCTCCATAAAAAGAAATCTAATATGGCAGAACGTCTGCAGCTCCGTAATATGAGGGAATCGGTGTGACGCTCTACAGGCAATGGGCAAATGGACCTTCACATTAAAGGTTTGGAACAAGATGGTGAGTTATCACTTATCCATAGGACAGGGGATAATTACTGATCGCTTGGGGCCCAATCACTAAAGACCCCACTAATCCCAAATGTGGGCTCCATAATGAATGGAGTGGAGGTCAAGTATGCGGACCCCTCATTGTGTATGGGATTGTTGGATTGCCCAGACTAGCGCTCATTCTCAGGATTCCAAGACACGGACAAGATGGCGGATGAGACTATAAATTATCTTGAAAGTTTCTGACATGGCTGAAAATCAGTTTTCTGGCCATTATAAAATACTGTGAGGCCGATATATTAAGACTAAAGTTGTGCACGGACTGAAGTAGCATTACTGGCAGAAGAAACGCCAACGCTCTTGCAGAATTTGACAGGTGGACATAGCCATGTCCCATCCAGTCCCGGCTCCTCTCTAGCTCTGCCCAATTTGGCGGAGTTTCTTCAAACTGACGAAAAAAAATTTAAAAGTCGGAATATTTCTGTACAACTCCTCTTTGCTCAATTTTTTTGAATACCTTTCAATGCAGATTACGCCAGTTTTCTGACAAAAAAAGCTATGATGAAAGTTTTTGGTAAGTCCATTACTACACACCACCAAAAAACCACCTCTCCCAGGGGCTTGCCTATAATAAGTGCAGGGTTTACTGTCTCCTTCGTGCCCTAGAGACTAGGGGAGCCAAAAAGGTCCCTTTGTCCCATATATAAAGAGTCTAGATTATTACTACTAAAGACCTGTGTCAGTTGGAGGAACTGATGGAGATTTAGCATCTGGGCCCTCGAGCTTCTGGATACATCACTGATCACCCTTATACTAAAATAAGGATATGGCAGCATCATGTTCTGTCTCAGGCTCTGGAAGACGTGTGAAGGTAAGGAGTAAAATGGGTTCTGAGGAAAGCAGGGAAATCCTGGAGAAAACCTTCTGCAGGTGACGACTCGTGAGCAGATTTATCTTCCAGCCAAGCGAGAACTCAGACCGTAAAACCAAAACTACACAGTATGGACTGAAAAACAACAATGTGGTGGGGTCACTGACCAAATCAACCCAATAAAGGACGCGTGGATAAATCTGAAGCTTAAGTGAGGATTGGGGAACATGGCAGGGATTGTCCTGACCTATAAACTTATCCAGGACTCAAGACAATGACTGCCAAAAAGTCCACCAATGTCTTCACTTACGTGTGTCTATGTTATGACTCTTTCAGGGTCATCTGTTTGGTCTCCGACATGTCACCTGGTTCATGTATTGCCCGTATTGTGTTATTATATAAAACACTGCGTCATTGAGAGGAAGAGGAATCGGAGCTATAATGTGCACCAGGGCTAAGGAACATTTAGGCCACGTGAGCGCAACATGCAGCCCGGGCACCACGGTATGTAGATGGCCGTGCCACACTCTCTGCCCTGAAGACCTTGTGAGATCCGGGTCAGCACCCGCTATCGACTGCTCCCATGTATCTTCTCTGGCTTGTGGCTTAAAGTGATGCCCAGCATGGACAAGACAGCACTAATGGCACACAATGTGGCTAGCATGGCATCAACGGCAATGTTATGGAGGTACTGTGTGGCTGACACTGTTATGGGGGCATTGTGTATGAACTGGTCAGTCATCAACACTGGAGGTCCTATGTAAGTAGATCCCACCATTCACCAGGCACCTAAATCAGAGGAACGTACCGCCCCCTACTCCAGGTAGAAAAATGTAAAACCGTCCATGTTGTTAATATTGTGTAATATAAATGATTTTCCGGCATAAGTTGCTGAATATTCTTTATTATTTGCTGTTATAAATTTGTTATTAGTCATTATTACAGGTGGAGATTGTCTTACTGACCCCACAGCCCTAGTGAGAAGGGTGGTCTCAGAAGTGATTACTAGAATACAGAAGGTTATGTGACAGTGGGGATGTGACCCCTGGGCTCCCCAGGACGCCCAGCACCGAATCCAACTGGTCCCTGTGCATAACACTTATGTAGAGCCATATTAGGTAAAAAGGTTCAAGTCTATAGATAAAATCTATGGATCAGAACATGTTCTTTCTACATTGACCGTCATTCTTAGGTGTAACAGAATCACTGGTCCTCGCCTACACTTTTGGTTGAGGTTTAGAGGATTAATGGGAGACAGGTAACAGATATTCTCCTGTTTGGAGCCCACCCATCAGACATGTATAACGTATAGTACTGACGCCCCATAAATGTCTATTAAATACAAAGGGACATTAATCAATTTGAAAGTTTTATTTTTAAATTAAGAATTGCATGGAAGGACGAGGAGATGTTCTTGGAGGAACCTCCTTCTTCAGCAGATGTTCTTTGCTGGTCAGGAGGCCACATGTAGATGGTACCAGTCCTTCCATACAGGTACAGCATTGATGGTGGACGCGCTGTACTTTCCTCAGGGCGCTAGATGTGGCGGTTTTCTGCCCTCGCGATGTTTATGGAGCCGCGGTGACAGACATCAAATAAGCAGCTTTCTCGGATGGAGTGAGCAGCCCTGGATAGTCCACGCCGGCAGGATGAGATCACCCGGCGGAAGAGAGAACCTATGAGAAGAGACGTAACACTGATGTCAGTAACAGGACTCCATATCAGAGGACACGGCTGTGCGGTCACTGTGGCCGGACGGCAGAGGAATCATCCATACACAGGTGACCCTTATTAACATGACATTACTTGTAATGTGCCTCAGCGTTGCCTTATAATCAGTTATATAAACCTCAGCGTAACATTGAGGCCATGAAGGGGTCAGTATGGGCCATATGGGGCCGTGGGCGCAGGATTCGGGTCAGTTTGGCAGAAGACTAAAAGGCTCCTTATAACTTTTAATGAATAAAAGAATGAAGATTTTTACAGAATGAACTGCTCATTGCTTTATAGAGAGAAAAAAGTAGTAATTTTCTGATCCTTTATGTGCACGTTCACATTACACGTTTTGATCATAGGCTGTAATAGGATGTCATATAGACCTGTACACACCTGACAATGGGGAGGACTCGCTGTCCTTAGCAGTAAAACACTGCTTGTCTCCATCAGGTTTGGAAGGGGAAGATTCTTGCTGCCTGTTTGGTAGAAGAAAAACATATAAATTACAAGTAAAAACAATAAGAACACCCGTCTGCAAGGCCGGTTAGGACATTTGGATAACATGGAGGAGGCACCCTGCTCAGGACCCACTTCTATCACTAAGAATGGAGAATCGCTAGTAATATTGGCCTGTAATGAGCTAGAAATGATTGACTGGTCGCAATCATCGGCTGTTATCGCTGGCGTTATCACAAGCCAGAACCACAGTGATCATCAATCATGGGGTGGTGGCGCTGGATATAGTGCTGAGTTACACTTATCTTACAGTTCATCTTCTGATATATCAGATCCAAACCCAATAATAATAATTTACTCACATTTCTGAGTGTTTTGCACTCTCTGGGGAATACACTGGAGGTGGCTTCAGTTCTTCATCGTTCATCACCCTGGTATTGGTGGAACAGAGCTAAAACATAGAGAAAAATAAAATAAATATATATTTAAACTTTATTTTAATTATAAGTTTTATAGATCTTACCGGTCACACTTACTTTAGAAAGCCTTTGAGACGATGATATAAAGTTCAGGCTTTCTGGCCAGTCATTGTCCTCGCTTGTGTCCCCCTCATCTGAATCAATAAGTTCGTAATTGCTACATTGAGCTGAAAAGCACAAGTGTTATTAGAGATTATTAGTATGAGACCGGATCACGGAAAGTTACCATTTGATCACTAATAATGATTAGGACTGATTGTCATAAAATATGAAAGACAAGACACACAAAAGCTTTCTGCAGATGACGTCTCCTTCTACTTACGGTCAAAGTAGCCGGTGTCCTCTTCTGACTCAAAGTTAGGAATGAAATGTGGCTCTTTACTTAGAAGACTGTCAAAGTCTATGCCACATAGGAATGGATGCATTTTGATCTCTTTAGCTCCTCCTGGGAAAGGAAGACAATAAAAAGTGATATAGACATTATCAGACAGACAGCTCCATATCTGAACAGTTTATGTTACTCTGAACTGAAGACGTAACAGAGCTGATGTGAAGAAAAGTTGCTGAAAGTCAGAGCATGAAGTAAGGGAATGAACAAGCAGGTAAAGCAGAGAACCTCAGTGCTGATCCTCAGGGGCGTGATCATTTATCTGGTCACAGATGTGTAATAATTCATTATTAATACTATTATATACATTACCTGTCCCAAGTCTATGAGCCGGATCTTTTCTGAGCAGCTCAGTGATGATGTCCTGAGCATCAGGTGGAGGAGTGCGATTATCAAATGTCCAAGTTATCTCATCTGTTATAGTAAAAGAAAATGTTACAGAAAATAAAACCTCTTCATTTACTTTATAAAAACAAAAATCTTTTGTATTAACACAACAAGTAACTAAACCACAGAACCAATCTAAGCAAATAACAATGACACCACACCGCATCCAGATTATTTTACTTACCCCTTAATATACTGCAGTAAGTGTCATATTTGGAATCCCCATGAAATGGTACACGGAATAGAAGGAATTCGTGTAGGATGATCCCTACCGACCACCAGTCCACAGGCCGCCCATAGCCTTCCTGTAAGATGACTTCAGGGGCGATGTATTCAGGGGAGCCAGCAATCTGGAAAGCAACAGAAGAAGGAGATGAGGAGCTGAGAAAATAATTGTGACGAATAACATCAGAGGAAAACGTTTTCTAGATGAGAAGATATCAGAGAAGAAGAAATAGATGAGAAGAGTAAAGAACAAGATCCTGTAAGTAAAGCCGACCTCATCATCACGGAACTCTCTGGTGACGTCCTCGGTTGGAGCCTTGTAGGTTTCTGATGTTGGTCTCATGAGGCCGAGTTTGGAAAGTCCGAAGTCCGTGACTTTAATATGACCAGATGCCGATACCAGGAGGCTGTGAAAAAACAGACGGTGTCAGCCCCAAGTAATAACCCATAGACTTTATGACAATCTCTAACTTTCTTCCTCCTAGAGGGGGCACTTACTTCTCAGGCTTCAGGTCTCGGTGCACCACACCAAAGCTGTGCAGGTATTCCACAGCCAGGACTGTTTCTGCAATGTACTTTCGGGCCAAGGGGACAGGTAAAGGTCCATAGATGTTCATAAGACTGCCACAGTCTCCTCCTACAGGAGAAAGCAAATATGACAGGAGAGGGTTTGTTACAATGTAAATGACACATGATGCGTGTGAATGAGAAATAAGTGGAGACATTGGGGCAGGATGCCACACATAGAGATATACTGTGTAATAATGCAAAAGAAAAACAATGGAGCGTACCCTAATAGTAACTAGGACTGCGCTGAATGTCTATGAAGCAAAACCACAAATGTGCAAAAGCTGCAGAAATAAGTGCAAGGAAACAACGTCCCATATAAAAATGTGAAGTTATACTATGTATATTACAATAAATAACCTAAATAAATCTATAATTGATAGAAGGTGTCAGCCGTCTCATAGTATGGTGGAATATAACCTGACGGAGTATGAAACGCTTGTTGCAGCGCGGTACTCATACTTTTTTTCTTAAATATAGCTATCCACTCTCCTTCATGGCTGGATATTACCATCAACAAGAATATATTATATATACTACCCCATCCTATGAGATTGCTGACATCTTCTATGATTTATAGATTTATCTCGCTTATTTATTGTAAGACACTATACTTTTTTGGCCGTATTAATATCCCTTTTTTCTATGAGTTACCTTGTTAGTTTAAGTTATTTATTCCATGGGACTAATAAAGATTCATATTTTATATAGGGGGTTGTTTTATTGCATTTATTTGTACAGCTTTTGCTCATTTGTGGCTTTGCTTTATGTACTGTACAATGTAGAGCGTATACTATATACTGCAGAGCGACCCTATGCAAAAAGACAGAGCTGGGCTTCATCTACGAGCCTCTGGTTCATTTCTCCATGAAATGCTCATCTACCGTGGTTCCCTGAAAGTAACACCTACCCCGAAAATAAGCTCTAGCATGATTTTACAGGATTTTTGGAGTATGCTTGAAATATAAGTCCTACTCCAAAAATAAGCCCTAGTTACAGTCAGGGCCAGCATTAGGAGGGGGGGGGGGACACTTGGCAGTTGCCCAGGGCCCGCACTCTTTTAGGGGCTCCCAGCATTTCTATTCTGAGGTTAAGACTGCTTAAGGACTTTTGGTGACATCATGGTCATGTGACCATGATGTGACCATAGGTCCTTTAACTACAAGAGAGTCTAGATGAACTGAAGGGGAGGCAGGCTACTGTGTATCATTTATGCAGTGTGTGTATAGGCATGTGTATGTATGTGCTGTGTGCATGTACGTATCTATGTATGTGCTGTGTGTGTATAGGCATGTGTATGTATGTGCTGTGTGCATGTACATATCTATGTATGTGCTGTGTGTGTATAGGCATGTGTATGTATGTGCTGTGTGCATGTACATATCTATGTATGTGCTGTGTGTGTATAGGCATGTGTATGTATGTGCTGTGTGCATGTACATATCTATGTATGTGCTGTGTGTGTATATACATCTGTATGTGCAGTATATGTGTGTATAAAAATGTGTATGTATGTGCTGTGTGTGCATGTACATATATATCTATGTATTTGCTGTGTGTGTATATACATGTGTATGTATGTGATGTGTGTATGTGCAGTGTTTCTGTGTATACAGTTGTGCTCAAAAGTTTACATACCCCGGCAGAATTTTTCTTTCTTGGTTTTGTTTCAGTGAGTATGAATGATAACAAAAAAAAATTTCTCCACTCATGGTTATTGGTTGGGCGAAGCCATTTATTGTCAAACTCAGCAAATACTGGAGGCAAATTTGCACTCATCAGCCCGGAAGCTGCGGATGGGACGTACTTGGACGTTCCAACATGACAACGATCCAAAACACAAGGCCAAGTCGACCTGACATTGGCTACAGCAGAACAAAGTGAATGTTCTGGAGTGGCCATCTCAGTCTCCTGACCTCAATATCATTGGGCCACTCTGGGAAGATCTCAAGCGTGCAGTTCATGCAAGACATCACAGGAATTTACAGGAACTGGAGGCTTTTTGCCCAGAAGAATGGGCAGCTTTACCATCTGAGAAAATAGAGAACCTCATCCACAACTACCACAAAAGACTTCAAGCTGTCATTGATGTTAGAGGGGGCAATACACTGTATTAAGAACTGGGGTATGTGAACTTTTGATCAGGGTCATTTGGATGTTTTTGGTTGTTATTAAGATTTAAAAAGAGAAAACACAGTAGTTTGACAATAAATGGCTTCACCCAACCAATAACCATGAGTGGAGAAAAAGTTATCATTCATATTCTCTGAAACAAGGCCAAGAAAGGAAAAATTCTGCCGGGGTATGTAAACTTTTGAGCACAACTGTACATGTGAATATGTAGTGTGTGTATGTGCAGTGTGTGTGTTTGATGACATAGTTATATTTGAAAAAATGTTTATTATTTTCAAGAATAAATGTGGATTGTTCTGCATGAGGAAAACAATAAGACATCCCCTGAAAAACAACTAACCCATCTCTCACAGCAAAAAACTATAGACCCTGTGTTATTTTTGAGGAAACATGGTGCAAACTGTTAAAATTCAGTCAAATCCTCCTTTCTCCATAGTGGAGATTTCTGCCATGCTCAGTGAGGACATACCCTGAAGACTTTCACAGACAAATTCATTTTTCTGGCATTTTGATAACAGATAACTTATAGTAAAAGCAGTGTGGACATGTAACCATCTATGTGGTCACATTCTGCTTATGGAGAAGGTCCTAGAGATGAGCAGACCAGCGCTGGATATAGATACGATGGAGATGTCCTACCTGGTACATACTCCATGACCATGCACAGATGACGTGTAGTTGGAAAGGAGCACAACATGGAGGCCACGAAGGGACAATCTGCAAATGTTAGGATGTCCCTCTCTAGAAAGGCCCGTTCAAGTCTTACTGGATCTTTCAGCTTCTGCTTGTCCAGTTTCTTCATGGCGTATAACTGTTTGGAGTCTTTTTGGCGCACTAAGTGGACGGTTCTGAAGAGGAAGAAAATCGGTGGTTTATAATGTATTCTTACTAACAGTCTGTCTATAGACCTCATCACATCTCCTGTACTAATGGTGAATACTAGATATGCTGGCATCACTACATAGATGATCTCCACTGGGAGGTCTTCATCCATGCCCCATCGTAAATGAACTGAATAATGACAATTAGATGTGCACAGAAGAGATGAGAGAATTAATTACAGTGAAATAGAATTCTACTCATATTTTACAAAGATCTGTATTCACCAAAATTGTGATTTTATTTTGTAATTTGCTTCCTCATGGATTCAGCAAAATGATGAGCAAGTGGACACTATTTTCTAAACCTTAAAAGGCCTTCAAAATGTTAAAAAAACACATTCTTATCCTCACCTCTCCGGCCCCTCTGCCTCAACTGCCTGGTCCGCACTATCAAATCTCTGCTGCCAGTGCAGAAGTCCAAACATGTCTAAGGCTGAGACAGGACTTCTGGCATTGAGGAGGTCTAGGAGGATTCTGCACAAACGCATGAAAGGTCACGGTGTCGTGGAGTTGGGAACCTTCATGAGCTTGCATAGAATCCTCCTGAAGCTCCTCAAAACTAGAAGTTCTGGCCCAGCATGAGCAGCGGCAATCTGAAGATGTGGTGAGGACTGGACGGATGTTGGTAAAAAGCAGAGGGGTCGGAGAGGTGAGCAGTGAGGTCAGTATAAGTCTATTGTCCACTTTTTACATCTTACATTTATTAGGCTCTGGGGTCTGGAGAGAACCCAGACCATAACAAAAGACATTCAATTTGTGAATCACATTTCCCAGGAAAGTCTGCATGAACAGGCGAATGTGAATTATGCCAGATCCGCTCTTCTCTAGAGAACAGGGATGTGGACTCCAATAATTCCTCTATGGTAACACTGTACGGGCACAGAGACAGAGGGATCGTCATAAGGAGCCCTAGAAAACATATATTATGCCGACATCAAGCTCACCCAAAAGCTCCACAGCTGAACTGTTTGATCTGGTTGTAGTCGCTCTTACAAGGATTTCTCCCTGGGTTCAATGATCCGATCAAGGCCTAGAAATAATAAGAAATGGCATTAAAGCATAAAATCTGCAGGAAAATAAAATCTATGGATGCAGGAACTTCTCCTGTATATTATGTGGACGTGATACAAGCCGGACCCCCACAGACACCATTATATACAGGGGATATCCCCCATACACAGACATCACTGTACTGCAGGGGAGGAGACGGGAGATCACACAGCGGGGGCGGGAATAATAATGCCGCCATCACACACAATAGATCTGATCTACAAGAAGAATAGGGATATCCCCTCGTCATATGGGGGATAATATTATATGTGTAATTCACCCCCGTTACCTGATCATACACAGACGTCTCCGCTGATACTTACACTGACAGATTCCTGGACCTCGGGGGTCTCACATATTCCACCGTCAGTAATTGCCGGGACAGATATTCCTATAATAATAAGGAAACGTTTTGTATTAGACGATATCAGTACATAATATATAACATCCATATTAAGAAGGAGATGAGACGGGCTCTGTACACGGTGTAATACTGGTATATGGGATTATGCACACAACGTATATATTTATGGCTCCTCCATAGATGGATATTCTGGACCATAAATGGCCATTGTTCAGGATCTGATTCATCCTAGAACAATTACATGATCGGGGACCTAGGAGCCTCCTTGTACATGATAAAGAAGAGCACAGAGGAGAGAAGCAGAATTACCTGCGCCCCCTCCATTATAGTCTATAAGGGGCTCCGGAGCCGTCACCGGCCTCATACAGAGGATGGAGAGTAAATCTACATGTTCTCTGCCGTTCTCTATAATATCTCGATATGTGAATGTAAGAATATTAGATGATTGCTCACCTTCCATCAGATCAGTGTTCAGCCCCTGCTGACTGGTATTAGGGTCCGGGATAGTCAGGTTTTCCCCCTCTTCGGAGTCACCTTCTGATGTTTCCTGATGGGTTTAATATGTGCAATTAATATAACATTTCACAAATACTAAATTACAGTATACAGTCCATCCTTGACTTATGAACTTCTGACTTACAAACGACTCCAAGATACAAAGGGTTGATGTTGAAAAAAAAGCTAATATTCACCACTCTCCTCTCCAGCCGCCCCGCTGCTCACCACCTGCCGTTCAGTCCTTTCCACTGTCATGTGCCATTTCTCTGGTCTCTTTACTATAGTCTAGGACTTCCGGCCGCATTCAGGACCCAGAGGTCACTGTTCATCATAAGGTCATAAGGATGAGGCTGGAAGTCCTGCCCCATAGTGAAGAGGCTGGAAATGTGGTGCACTATGATGGAAAAAGGAGGACCCGGTGGCGGGCAGCGAGCAAAAAATTATTGTTTTTTTTTACCCTGTTTTAACTTATATACAAATTTGGGTTACAAACAAACCTATAGGATTTATCTAGTTTGTGACAAGGGGACGACCTGTACATAAGTCAGGAAGTACTAAACTAGGACCTAGGGAATAAGCTCAGTATTGGACGGACTATGCATAAGGGATGAAGTACTAAACCTGGATCTACGGGACAATCTCAGTATTGGATGGACCATACACGGCCGCTCCCTCCAGAAAATCCACATGAATTTGTAAGGGACTTGTATCTACAGCTGTTTTCTAATAACTTCTATTATCAGAACTGCAGCATTTACAAGATGGAAGATTGTGATGATGGAGTGAGACAGAGACGGAAACACAACCTCTGCAGCCGTAGAGACAGGCGGCCATAGAATATCCTGCACCTCTGACATCATAAATCTGCCCCTCTGCTGTATGACGGCTAATCTGGAGAAGATCAGACCAGGACGTGTGATATAGAAGGTGATGGATCCTTACCAGACGCTCCAGTGAGCCGGCCGGATGCTCCAGTACATACAGGACATTTTGGGCCAGTTGTATAATAAAGGCCAATTCTCCACTTGAGGATTTTTCTTCAGACTATAAAGATGGAAATAAATAGAAAGGGAAAATCATGAGAGAACATGGAGGAGGCCGGTTATGCCACCACTTTACTCCTGCGATCTACTTTACAATTACTACATATCTGGTGACTTGGTGCCAGTTGTCTATAATATAATCAGGGATGTGTCCGTCTGTCCGAAGCCTCTATAGACTGCGCCTGCACAGTCTGGCCCCAGACAGAAGAATGCATCCAGCCATTACAGGTGACAGATAAGATGAGTATATGGCACTGGAGATCGCAGTATGCGTAGGCACTGTAGGCATACTGCGTTCAGAGCCTACGCATACCTAGGCCGGGGGAGGAGTGCAACGTCGGAATCGGCGCTTGTGCATAGCGCGCTATCTGGCGCCATTTTAGTGAAAGCAGATTTGCAGTGTGTCTTCAATAAAATGACACTGGACAGCGCTGTATGCGCACGCGAGTACTCCGGCGCCTTTTTGTTGAATACATGCGGTAAATGTGTCTTCACTAAAATGGAGCCAGATTCCGATTGTCATTTCAGTAAAATAACACAGGTGACGCACTTCCGGGGAGCGATGGAAAGGTGAGTAGGATGGGGAGCACATAACAGGATGGGGGAGCAAGATGGGGGAGCACAAAACAGGATGGGGGAGCACATAACAGGATCGTGGAGCACATAACAGGATGGGGTGAACATAATAGGATGGAAGAGCACATAACAGGATGGGGGCAGCACATAGTATAAGGGCAGCACATAACAGGATGGGGAGCACATAACAGGATGGGAGAGCAAGATGGGGGAGCACAAAACAGGATGGGGGAGCACATAACAGGATCGTGGAGCACATAACAGGATGGGGTGCACATAATAGGATGGAAGAGCACATAACAGGATGGGGGCAGCACATAGTATAAGGGCAGCACATAACAGGATGGGGAGCACATAACAGGATGGGGGAGCACATAACAGGATGGGGAGCACTTAACAGGATGGGGGCAGCACATAGGATAGGGGCAGCACATAACAGGATGGGGAGCACATAACAGGATGGGGGAGCACATAACAGGATGGGGGCAGCACATAACAGGATGGGGGAGCACATAACAGGATGGGGAGCACATAACAGGATGGGGGGGCAGGATGGTGGAGCACATAACAGGATGGCAGAGCACATAACAGGATGGGGAGCACATAACAGGATGGGGGAGCACATAACAGGATGGGGAGCACATAACAGGATGGGGGAGCACATAACAGGATGGGGGCAGCACATAACAGGATGGGGGAGCACATAACAGGATGGGGAGCACATAACAGGATGGGGGGGCAGGATGGTGGAGCACATAACAGGATGGCAGAGCACATAACAGGATGGGGAGCACATAACAGGATGGGGGAGCACATAACAGGATGGGGGAGCATGGACCAGAATGGGGGCAGCACATAACAGGATGGAGGAGCACATAACAGGATGGGGTAGCACATAACCGGATAGGGAAGCATATACCAGGATGGGGGAGCATATACCAGGATGGGGAAGCATATACCAGGAAGGGGGAAGCACATAACAGGATGAGGAAGCATGATGGGGGAGCATGGACCAGGATGGGGGAGCATGGACGAGGATGGGGGAGCATGGACCAGGATGGGGGATCATGAACCAGGATAGGGGACCATATACCAATAACAAATGCTCCCCACCCGGGCGTAGAATGGGTTCAATAGCTAGTATACTATATTACTGTCGGCCTAAAGAACAATTTTATGTGAATAAACTTATATTCCATCACTATTACTTTTATATGTTTTGTGCAGATTTCTGCTACTTACCTGTTGCACCAATGTCCTGATGTTCTTCTGTAAATGCTCAAGATATGCTGAGCTCATACGACCTTGCTGGTATTTGGTCAGGCAGTCTCTCACTAGCTCCATAACCAGCCGGTAAGTGAAGCTGAGGACGCCATCGGGTAGTGGTAGCACAATGTCAGGGGCATAGGTGGTAAGAATCCCCTGCAGCAGTGCTAACACCTGAAAATTGTCTGAAGGAACTTCAGACATTTCAAATAAATCCAAATCGCAGTCAGTAAATCACTAGCTATGTAGTTAATCACCAACAACAATGACACCGGAATGTCAAAGTGACACTGTAGCTGTAAACACTGGCACAAGTATTGGTGGTGCATTATGATGTCATAATAGCAGTGATATCATGACGGAATGTTGCGATGTTACCTTATATGGAGCTTCTCTCCATAAAAGTAAGTTGCCTAGCAACACAAGCAGCATCATCACAGGCTGAGCATCAGTACCAGGTGCAGGCATGGAGGAAAGAGCTGTGGGGGCTTTACTCCTCTGACCAGCGGGGTGATTTTTATGTTTTAAATTCAATCATTTACATCTGTTCTACATAATAAAAAATATATAATTTCTATTAGAAATCCAGATTCAGATGCTAAAAGAAGTATATTTACTGGTGGATCAGAGACTGCAGCTCAGAGGCCCACACCTCCCCCCACATCCGCTTCCCAAGATAGGGGTCTGTGCACAGCTCTCCGCAGCAGCCAGCAGCCAGGCAGCATTATGTGGTGAGTATGGCAGCGCTGCAGTGCTGAAATCAGCAGGTCTGCGGCAGCACGGTATGGCATAGTGCACCTGGGACCTATGGGATCTTCAAGGGTTTGTTCAGCGCCACGTACTTCCATACTGGGAAGTGAACAGCGCTGATGACATCACATCTACAGATACATGATGGGACGGTGTAAGTGTGGCCGCCATCATGCCTGTGACTTGGTAGGTATCCTCAGACGGCAGCTCACTCACCTCCCAATGTGGAAGGAAGCGGCCGGAAAATCCTTTTAGTCTATAAAAAAAATTAAGATTCCACCAATTCTTGCAGACGATTTTTTTTTGTTCTTCTCACCTCACAAAAAAAACCAAATGATGAAAACATCTCATGTACCGCGCACTGTTACCCATAAATATTGTAGCTCGTTCCATTGAGCTCTTGGTCAAATCTAAACAGAAAAATGAAAGTTATGGGTCAATGATTAAAAAAGCAAAATAAACTGGATATCTGTGTAATTGTATCAACCTGCAGAATAAAGTTAATTTGTCTACAGTGAGCGGCAAAAAAGAAGGAAAATAAAAAAGTGATGGAAGATTTATTTATTTATTCATCGTCACTCATATCATACCATTAAAAAGAAAGAAACTGTAGTGGTGGTGAATTCTGATGTCATAATAGCAGTGATGTCATCATGGAATCTTGTGATGGAATCTTATATGGAGCTTCTCACCTTATAAGGAAGTTGCCTAGCAACAGTGAAGATGGTAAAACCATAGGGTGAGCATCAGTGCTTGTATGTAAGAGGGAGCTGTGGGCACCGGGCTCTTCTCATCAGTGAGGGGATTTATAAATATATTTATTAATATCTGTATACACAATAAAAATCATAATTACGTATTTATAAGAAATCCGGATTCAGGATCTAAAAGGATCTTTATCTGGGGGGTCCAGGGAATGAAGATCAGAAGCCCACGCCTCACAACCCCCCAACTTCCCAAGATGGGGGTCTCTATTACAAATATAACCCTGCCTGACATTTGAGAAAATCTAAATTTTGTTAATTATTGCTAATTTTTATTACGAAACAGAAAAAAAGAGTCGGAATCAGGAGAATTCAGGGATGTTTAGATATTTAGCTCAAATTTTGAGTAGGTGACAGATCCTCTGTAATCTTGGTGAATAAAACACTAGTCCTAATAAATCTCCTCCTACGTTCTCCGATCACCACCATATTTGTATTCCAAGAGCCTCAAAGCACCGGAAAGAGAAAGTAAGTGAAGAATCAGGCGCATTCTAATCTGTAACCATGGAGACACATAGGCTGCATAAGAGCTGTATACACTACACAAGATTTACATATTTGTTTCATTTTTAATTTTAAGGAACCAAGTAAAAAAAAATACTGTAAAAGATCTTCTAACAACTAGAAATGATTCCAGGATTGTCTTTCCACTATATATACAGTATATACTCACAACACAAAGGTTAACTAATAGTTTTAATGATTTTCTGTAATAAATATTTGTATAAATATGAGAAACATTTATATAAAAATACAACAAATAATAATAAAAATTTCAATTATAAAACAAGAAATACGTCTTATAATAATATTACTCAGCGATTTATAAAAGTAACAAAGTTCTTGTCGCTGCTGCTCCTGACGACCAATCAGATTTCTGCCGTTTTGCCTCTTGCAGTGCGGAATCGATGGCTGGAATCTGACTGGTTGCTACGGGCAACACTTTCATTATTCTCTACACTGTTTGTATAAATAATCCTTGAACTCTCGTTGCCGATAGCAACCGATTAGAATTCTGCTTTTACATTTGTAATTTATACGAGATAAATAAACGTGATTTCTGATTGGTCGCTAGGAGTAACAAAGACGCTACATGACAGCTGAGGCTCCGTGACAATGGCGTCTGTTACTCCAGGTACTGGATGATGGGCCGGACACAGGTGCAGCCCACCGTCACCAGCTGCTTCTCCAGCCTATAGGTGGGACACATCCTCTCATCTCACCACGCAGGACCAGGATCTCCTGTCTGATGGGGACTGAGTTCATGCTGAGGTCCACATGACCCTCCGGGTCCAAACATCCGCGGTGGAGACATCGGGCCTCGCTGATGACCGCAGGGAATCTGTTATTGTCCACATTAGAGCTGGTGGAAGGAGATGAGAGAAATCAGGACACAGCAGTAACCATGTTTAGTCCCCCATACTCCGGCCTGCTGACCCCCATATATCATTATTATTATTTCTGCCATTATTCCATGTACATTCACCTGTATTCCCATGGAGAGATGGAGCGGCTCCTCACACTGTCCGCCATTACTTGTGCAGAACTCCGACTGCCGACCTTCATATCCACCTTCACACGTGGAGGAAATGTGGTGTCCGGTGTGAAGAGACATCCCCCGCCGGACACTAGAGGGGCCTCCCAGCCATCAGCGCCAGGGACCTGCTCTTCTCCTCTATGGACACAAGAGATGAAGATCAGAAGAAGCAAAGTGGAGAAAACCTGAGGACAGAAGATGTCACACATGTGATAGGGGACATTGTGGAAGTTTCAACATTATGTAGTGATATAAGTAAGGGTTAAATAATGGATCAATAATATACACTAATAATATTCATACTCGTATGGACCTATCCCAAAGATATGCAACAGTGCTCAAGCCAAGAGCAACCAGATATGACTATATAACACATATAAGAAATTCCAACATTCTAAGTGGAATTCATTCAACAATATATTATACTAGCTATTGAACCCGTTCTACGCCCGGGTGGCGAGCATTTTTATTGATATATGGTCTCCTATATATCGTATGAGTATGTGTGCCCCCCTCCTGGTATTTGTGCTGCCCCCATCCTGTCCCCACGATCCTATCCTGGTATGCATGGCACACCTCAACCCCAATCCTGGTATGCATGGCACTCCTCACCCCCAATCCTGGTATGCATGACACCGCTTGCCCCAATACTGGTATGCGTAGCTCTCCTCATCCCCCATTCTGGTATGCATGGCACCCCTCATCCCCAATCCTGGTATGCATGGCCCCCTCATCCCCAATCCTGGTATGCATGGCCCCCCTCATCCCCAATCCTGGTGTGCATGGCACCCCTCATCCCTAATCCTGCTATGCATGGCCCCCCTCATCCCCCAATACTGGTATGCATGGCAACCCTCATCCCCCAATCCTGGTATGCATGGTACCCCTCATCCAGCTATCCTGGTATGCATGGCACCCCTCAACCCCAATCCTGGTATGCATAGTACCCCTCACCCCCCAATCCTGGTATGCATGACACCCATCACCCCAATCCTGGTATGCATGGCACCCCTCAACCCCAATCCCCGTATGCATCGCACCCCTCATGCCCAATCCTGGTATGCATGGCACCCCTCATGCCCAATCCTGGTATGCATGGCCCCCCTCATCCCCAATCCTGGTATGCCTGGCCCCCCTCTTCCCCAATCCTGGTATGCATGGCACCCCTCATCCCCAATCCTGGTATGCATGGCCCCCCTCATCCCCCAATCCTGGTATGCATGGCAACCCTCATCCCCCAATCCTGGTATGCATGGTACCCCTCATCCCCCTATCCTGGTATGCATGGCACCCCTCAACCCCAATCCTGGTATGCATTGTACCCCTCACCCCCCAATCCTGGTATGCATGGCACCCCTCAACCCCAATCCCGGTATGCATCGCACCCCTCATGCCCAATCCTGGTATGCATGGCACCCCTCATGCCCAATCCTGGTATGCATGGCACCCCTCATGCCCAATCCTGGTATGCATGGCACCCCTCATCCCCAATCCCGATATGCATGGCACCCCTCATCCCCAATCCCGGTATGCATGGCACCCCTCATCCCCAATCCCGGTATGTATGGCACCCCTCATTCCCAATCCTGGTATGAATGCCACTCTTCATCCCAATCCTGGTATGCATGGGCCCCTCATCCCCAATAATGTTATACATGGTACACCTTATCCCTATCCTGGCATACATGGTACCCCTCATCCCTCTCCTGGTATGTATGGTACCCCTCATCCTGATGTGCTTGGTACCCCTCATCCCAATTCAGGTATGTATGGCATCCTCATCCCAGAAACCTGGTATGCATGGCACCCAATCCCTCATCCTAGAATGCATGGTACCCCTCATCCTTATCCTGGTGTGCAAGATACCCCTCATCCTGGTACGCATGGCACCCCATACCTCATCCTGGTATGCATGGTACCCCGCATTCCTATCCTAGCATGCTTGGTACCCCTCATCCCTATTCTGGTATGCATGGCACCCCTCACCCCCCCAATCCTGGTATGCATGGTCCCCTCACCCCCCCAATCCTGGTTTGCATGGTCCCCTCACCCCCCAATCCTAGTATGCATGGTCCCCTCAACCCCCAATCCTGGCATGCATGGTCCCCTCACCTCCCAATCCTGGTATGCATGGGCCACTCATCCCCCAATAATGGTATGTGTGGTAGCCCTCATCCTGGTATGCATAGTCCCCTCACCCCCCAATCCTGGTATGTGTGGTACCCCTCACCTCCCAATACTGGTATGTATGGTTTCCTCACCCACCAATCCTGGCATGCATGGTCCCCTCACCCCCCAATCCTGGTATGTGTGGTACCCATCACCCCCCAATCCTGGTATGCATGGTCCCCTCACCCCCCAATCCTGGTATGTGTGGTACCCCTCACCCCCCAATCATGGTATGCATGGTCCCCTCACCACCCAATTCTGGTATGTGTGGTACCCCTCATCCTGGTATGCATGATCCCCTCGCCCCACAATCCTGGAATGCATGGTCCCCTCACCCCCAATCCTGGTATGTGTGGCCCCCTCATCCCTTTCACACTGTACACACATACAAAAAAAATAAACAGTTATACTCACCTTTCTTCTCTGTGCTCCAGCGCTGCTGCGTCCTGTTTTGCCGGGGGCCTGGGGAGGAGTGCGGCGCTGGAGCACCGCGCTGTCCGGCGCCATTTTGCTGAAGACACACTGCAAATGTGTCTTCAGTAAAATGGCGCCGGATAGCGCTATGCGCATGAGCCGATCCGATGCCTCACTCCTGCCCCGGACTTCGGCGAAAAGAGGCGCCGTGGCAACGCTTCCCCCAGTCAGGTAAGTATGTATGTATGGAGATCGCGGGATGCGTTCAGTTTCTACGCATACCGCGATCTCCGGCGCCATATACTCCTCTTATCTGTAACGGCTGGATGTATGATTCTGTTTGGAGCCAAACTGCGCATCGCGCATGCACAGTCTATCGAGGCTTTAGACAGAGACACGCATCGCAGGTTATATTATAGACTAGATATAGAACCCGTTCTACTCCCGGGTGGCGAGCATTTTTATTGGTATATGGTCTCCCAGGCTGGTATGTGCTGCACCCCTCCTGGTATTTGTGCTGCCCCAATCCTGTCCCCGCCTTTCTATCCTGGTATGCATGGCACCCCTCATCCCTATCTTGGTATGCATGGCACCCCTCATCCCTATCCTGTAATGCATGGCACCCCTCATCCCTATCCTGGTATGCATGGCACCCCTCATCCCTATCATGGTATGCATGGCACCCCTCATCCCTATCCTGGTATGCATGGCACCCTTCATCCCTATCCTGTAATAGATGGCACCCTTCACCCCCCATCCTGTAATGTATGGCATCCTTCACCCCCAATCCTGGAAGGCATGGCACCCCTCATCCCCAATAGTGGTATGCCTGGCACCCCTCATCCCCACTCCTGGTATGTGTGGTACTCCTCATCCCTATCCTGGTATGTATGGTATCCCTCATCCTGGTATGCATGGCACCCCTCACCCCCAATCCTGGTATGCAGAGCACCGCTCACCCCCAATCCTGGTATGCATGGCACCCCTCAACTCCAATCCTGGAAGTCATGGCATCCCTCATCCCCAATCCTGGTATGCGTGGCACCCCTCATCCCCAATCCTAGTATGTGTGGTACTCCTCATCCCAATCCTGGTATGCAGGGTACCCCATCCCTCATCCTTATCCTGGTACGTATGGTATCCCTCATCCTTGCATGCATGGGTCCCTCATCCACATCCTGGTATGCATGGCACTCCTCACCCACATCCTGGTATGCATGGCATCCCTCACTCCCATCCTGGTATGCATGGCACACCTCATCCCTATGCTGGTATGCATGGCCCCTCATCCGAATCCTGGTATGCATGGCACCCCTCATCCCCAACCCTGGTATGCATGGCATCCCTCATCCCCAATCCTGGTATGCATGGCACCCCTCATCCCCAATCCTGCTATGCATGGCAACCTTCATCCCCAATCCTGGTATGCATGGCACCCCTCACCCCCCAATCCTGGTATGCATGGCTCCCTCATCTCCAATCCTGGTATGCATGGCCCCCTCTTCCCCAATCCTGGTATGCATGGCAACCCTCATGCCCAATCCTGGTATGCATGGCTCCCACATCCCCAGTCCTGGGTATGCATGGCTCACTCATCCCCAATCCTGGTATGCATGGCTCCCTCATCCCCAATCCTGGCATGCATGGCATCCCTCATCCCCAATCCTGGGAAGCATGGCACCCCTCATCCCCAATCCTGTTATGCATGGCACCCCTCATCCCCAATCCTGTTATGCATGGCACCACTCATCCCCAATTTGGTATGCATGGCTCCCTCATCCTCAATCCTGGAATGCATGTCATCCCTCATCCCCAATCCTGGTATGCATGGCACCCCTAATCCCCAATCCTGTTATGCATGGCACCACTCATCCTCAATCCTGGTATGCATGGCTCCCTCACCCCCATCCTGGTATGCATGGCACTCCTCATCCCTATCCTGGTATGCATGGCCCCTCATCAGATTCCTGGTATGCATGGCACCCCTCATCCCCAATCCTGGTATGCATGCCATCCCTCATCCCTAATCCTGGTATGCATGGCACCTCTCTTCCCCAATCCTGGTATGCATGGCACCTTTCATCCCCAATCCTGGTATGTATGGCATCCCTCACCCCCCAATTCTGGTATGCATGGCTCCCTCATCCCCAATCCTGGTAGGCATGGCCCCCTCTTCCCCAATCCTGGTATGCATGGCACCCCTCAACCCCAATCCTGGTATGCATGGCTCCCTTATCCCCAATTCTGGTATTCATGGTACCCCTCATCCCCAATCCTGGTATGCATGGCTCCGTCATCCACAATCCTGATATGCAAGGCACTCCTCATCCCTATCCTGGTATGCATGGCACTCCTCATCCCTATCCTGGTAAGCATAGGCCCCTCATCCCCAATCCTGGTATACATGGTACCCCTCATCACTATCCTGGTATGTATTGCACCCCTCATCCTCGTATGCATGGCACTCCATCACTCATCCTGGTATGCATGGTACCCCTCATCCCTATTCTGGTATGCATGGTACCCCTCATCCTGGTGTGCATGGCACCCCTCATCCCAATTCTGCTATGTATGGCCTCCTCATCCCAGAAACCTGGTATGCATGACACCCAATCCCTCATCCTAGTATGCATGGCACCCCTCATCCTTATCCTGGTATGCATGGTACCCCTCATCCCTATTCTGGTATGCATGGTACCCCTCATCCTGGTATGCATGGCACCCCATCCCTCATCCTGGTATGCATGGCACCCCGCATTCCTATTCTGGCATGCATGGCACACCTCATCCCCTAATCCTGGTATGCATGGTCCCCTCAACCCCCAATTCTGGTATGCATGGTCCTCTCACCCCCCAATGCTGGTATACATGGTCCCCTCACCCCCCAATCCTGATATGCATAGTCCCTTCACCCCCCAATCCTGGTATGTATGGTCCCCTCACCTCGCAATCCTGATATGCATTTTCCCTCAGCCCCCAATCCTGGTATGCATGGCACCCCTCATCCCCAATCCTGTTATGCATGGCACCCCTCAACCCCAATCCTGTTATGCATGGCAACACTCATCCCCAACTTGGTATGCATGGCTCCCTCATCCTCAATCCTGGTATGCATGGCATCCCTCATCCCCAATCCTGGTATGCATGGCACCCCTAATCCCCAATCCTGTTATGCATGGCACCAATCATCCTCAATCCTGGTATGCATGGCTCCCTCACCCCCATCCTGGTATGCATGGCACTCCTCATCCCTATCCTGGTATGCATGGCCCCTCATCCGAATCCTGGTATGCATAGCATCCCTCATCCTCAATCCTGGTAAGCATGGCATCCCTCATCCCCAATCCTGGTCTGCATGGCCCCCTCTTCCCCAATCCTGGTATGCATGGCTCCCCTCAACCCCAATCGTGGTATGCATGGCTCCCACATCCCCAGTCCTGGTATGCGTGGCTCCCTCATCCCCAATCCTGGTATGCATGGCTCCATCATCCCCAATCCTGGTATGCATGGCTCCCTCCTCCCCAATCCTGGTATGCATGGCTCCCTCATCCCCAATCCTGGTATGCATGGCTCCCTCATCCCTAATTCTGGTATGCGTGGCACCCCTCATCCCCAATCCTGTTATGCATGGCACCACTCATCCCCACTCCTGGTATGCATGGCTCCCTCATCCCCAATCCTGGTATGCATGGCTCCCCTCATTCCCAATCCTGGTATGCATGGTTCCCTCATCCCCAATCCTGGTATGCATGGCACCCCTCATCCCCAATAATGTTATGCATGGCACCACTCATCCCCAATCCTGGTATACATGGCTCCCTTATCCCCAATCCTGGTATGCAAGGCACCCATCATCCCCAATCCTTGTATGCATGGCACCCCTCATCCCCAATCCTATTATGCATAGCACCTCTCATCCTCAATTCTGGTATGCGTGGCTCCCTCATCCCCAATCCTGGTATGCATGGCACCCCTCGTCCCCAATCCTGGTATGCATGGTTTCCTCATCCCCAATCCTGGTATTCATGTTACCCCTCATCCCCAATCCTGGTATGCATGGCTCCGTCATCCACAATCCTGATATGCAAGGCACTCCTCATCCCTATCCTGGTATGCATGGCACTCCTCATCCCTATCCTGGTAAGCATGGGCCCCTCATCCCCAATCCTGGTATACATGGTACCCCTCATCACTATCCTGGTATGTATGGTACCCCTCGTCCTCGTATGCATGGCACTCCATCCCTCATCCTGTTATGCATGGTACCCCTCATCTCTATTCTGGTATGTATGGTACCCCTCATCCTGGTGTGCATGGCACCCCTCATCCCAATTCTGCTATGTATGGCCTCCTCATCCCAGAAACCTGGTATGCATGACAACCAATCCCTCATTCTAGTATGCATTGCACCCCTCATCCTTATCCTGGTACACATGGTACCCCTCATCCCTATTCTGGTATGCATGGCACCCCTCATCCCCTAATCCTTGTATGCATGGTCCTCTCACCCCCCAATGCTGGTATACATGGTCCCCTCACCTCCCAATCCTGATATGCATAGTCCCTTCACCCCCCAATCCTGGTATGTATGGTTCCCTCACCTCGCAATCCTGATATGCATTTTCCCCTCACCTTCCAATCCTGGTATGCATGGTCCGCTCTCCCCACAATCCTGGTATGCTTGGTACCCCTCATTCCCCAAATCCTGGTATGTGTGGACCCCTCACCCCCAATCCTGGTATGTGTGGTGCCCTCACCCCCCAATCCTGGTATACATGGCACCCCATCCCTCATTCTGGTATGCATGGCACCCCTCATTCCCCAATCCTTTTTTGTGTAGTACCCCTTTATCCTGGTATACATGGTCCCCTCACCTCCCAATCCTGGTATGTATGGTCCCCTCACCCCACAATCCTGGTAAGCTTGGTACCCCTCATCCCCCAAATCCTGGTATGTGTGGCCCCCTCACCCCCAATCCTGGTATGTGTGGCCCCCTCACCCCCCAATCCTGGTATGTGCGGCCCCCTCACCCCCCAGTCATGGTATGTTTGGCCACCTCATCCCTTTCACGCTGTACACACATGCAAAAAAATAATCACTTATACTCACCTTTCTTCCCTGTGCTCCAGCGCTGCTGTGCCCTGTTCTGCCGGAGGCCGGGGGAGGAGTGTGGCGCCGGGGTACGTGCATGCCCATACCGCACTGTCCGGTGCCATTTTGCTGAAGACAAACTGCAAATGTGTCTTCAGTAAAATGGCGCCGGATAGCACTATGCACATGCGCCTATCCGACGCCTCACTCCTGCCCCGGTCTCTGGCGAAGAGCAACGCTCCTCCTGGTCAGGTAAGTATGTAAGTATGGCACCAGAGATCGCGGTATGCATTCAGTGTCTACGCATACCGCGATCTCCGGCGCCATACACACTCCTCTTACCTGTAACAGCTGGATGCAGCCTTCTGTCTGAAGCCAGACTGTGCGTCGCGCATGCGCAGTCTATAAAGGCATCAGACAGAGACACGCATCTCCCGTTATATTATAGATTGTCATGTCATTGACCAAAAACCCAAGCACAGGACAACAGTATCTATAATATAAAGGCGGATGCGTGTCTCTGTCCGAAGCCTCGATAGACTGCGCATGCGTGACGCGCCTGCAGAGTCTATACCCCCCACAGAGGCACGCATCCCAATCCTAAACGAGGATGTGGATTGTGGCGCCAGAAATCGCGGTACGCATAAGCACTGAACACATACCGCGATTTCCGGCACCATAACAACTTACCTATCCGGGAGGTCAGTTGCCATGGCATCTCTTCAGGCAGAAGGCCGGTATCCACCGTCGGTACCGGCGCATGCGCATAGCGCACTTCCGACGCCGTTTTATTGAAGACACATTGCAAGGGTGTCTTCAACAAGATGGCGCCGGAAAGCGCGGACTGAGCAGGCGCTGATCTGGCGTCACAGTTCTCCCCTGCCCTCTCATGACATGCCTTGACCGACGGTACAGCGCATGCGCATAGCGCGCTTCCGGCGCCGTTTTATTGAAGACACATTGCAAGTGTGTCTTCAACAGACACATTGAAGACACACTTGCAGTGTGTCTTCAACAAGATGGCGCCGGAAACCGCGGTCTGCGCAGGCGCTGATCCGGAGTCAGTGCTCTCCCCCGCCCTCTTCTGACATCAATAATCATTTAAATATCTAACGCACCCCCACACTTCGCCGCCATTTTAAAAACAGAAGATTTCTGCGTCACACAGCGCCTCCAGTCTCTAGCTTAAAAAAACAAAAACATTTTGTAGTATATATAGATATATATATTACACATATATGTATATATATATAAAGAAGATACTATATACAAATATATATATCTATATATACTATATAGAATAGTTATCAGAGTACTCCAACACAGTCAGCGGAGCAATCCCGCACAAAATACGTCAGCGGAGCAATCCTGCACAAAAAAACCTCAGCGGAGCAATCCCGCACAAAATACGTCAGCGGAGCAATCCCGCACAAAAAAACCTCAGCGGAGCAATCCCGCACAAAATACGTCAGCGGAGCAATCCCACACAAAAAAACCTCAGCGGAGCAATGCCGCACAAAATACGTCAGCGGAGCAATTCCGCACAAAATACGTCAGCAGAGCAATCCCGCACAAAAACCTCAGCGGAGCAATCCCGCACAAAAAAACCTCAGCGGAGCAATCCCGCACAAAAAACCTCAGCGGAGCAATCCTGCACAAAAAAACCTTAGCGGAGCAATCCCGCACAAAAAACTTCAGCGGAGAAATCCCGTACAAAAAACGTCAGCGGAGCAATCCCGCACAAAATACGTCAGCGGAGCAATCCCGCACAAAAAACTTCAGAGGAGCAATCCCGCACAAAAAAACCTCAGCGGAGCAATGCCGCACAAAAAACTTCAGCGGAGCAATCCCGCACAAAAAACGTCAGCGGAGCAATCCCGCACAAAATACGTCAGCGGAGCAATCCCGCACAAAATACGTCAGCGGAGCAATCCCGCACAAAATACGTCAATGGAGCAATCCCACACAAAATACGTCAGCGGAGCAATCCCGCACAAAATACGTCAGGGAAGCAATCCCGCACAAAATACATCAGCGGAGCAATCCCGCACAAAAAACGTCAGCGGAGAAATCCCGCACAAAAAACCTCAGCGGAGCAATCCCGCACAAAATACGTCAGCGGAGCAATCCCGCACAAAATACGTCAGGGAAGCAATCCCGCACAAAATACTTCAGCGGAGCAATCCCGCACAAAATACGTCAGCGGAGAAATGCAGCCACTTTCTACTGAATATAAAAATCTAATAAGTCAGCGGAGCAATCCGGCCACTTTATACTGAACATATATATATATATATATATATATATATATATAATACGTCAGGGGAAAAATCCGGCCACTTTCTACTGAATATATATAATACGTCAGCGGAGCAATCCAGCCACTTTCTACTGAATATAAATATATATAATACGTCAGCGGAGCAATCCAGCCACTTTCTAATGAATATAAATATATATAATACGTCAGCGGAGCAATCCAGCCACTTTCTACTGAATATAAATATATATAATACGTCACAGGAGCAATCCAGCCACTTTTTACTGAATATAAATATATATAATACGTCAGCAGAGCAATCCAGCCACTTTCTACTGAATATAAATATATATAATACGTCAGCGGAGCAATCCAGCCACTTTCTACTGAATATAAATATATATAATACGGCACAGGAGCAATCCAGCCACTTTTTACTGAATATAAATATATATAATACGTCACAGGAGCAATCCAGCCACTTTTTACTGAATATAAATATATATAATACGTCAGCAGAGCAATCCAGCCACTTTTTACTGAATATAAATATATATAATACGTCAGCAGAGCAATCCAGCCACTTTTTACTGAATATAAATATATATAATACGTCAGCAGAGCAATCCAGCCACTTTCTACTGAATATAAATATATATAATACGTCAGCAGAGCAATCCAGCCACTTTTTACTGAATATAAATATATATAATACGTCAGCGGAGCAATCCGGCCACTTTCTACTGAATATATATAATACGTCAGCGGAGCAATCCAGCCACTTTCTACTGAATATAAATATATATAATACGTCAGCGGAGCAATCCGGCCACTTTCTACTGAATATAAATATATATAATACGTCAGCGGAGCAATCCGGCCACTTTCTACTGAATATAAATATATATAATACGTCAGCGGAGCAATCCGGCCACTTTCTACTGAATATAAATATATATAATACGTCAGCGGAGCAATCCAGCCACTTTCTACTGAATATAAATATATATAATACGTCAGCAGAGCAATCCAGCCACTTTCTACTGAATATAAATATATATAATACGTCAGCGGAGCAATCCAGCCACTTTCTACTGAATATAAATATATATAATACGTCAGCAGAGCAATCCAGCCACTTTCTACTGAATATAAACATATATAATACGTCAGCGGAGCAATCCGGCCACTTTCTACTGAATATAAATATATATAATACGTCAGCGGAGCAATCCGGCCACTTTCTACTGAATATAAATATATATAATACGTCAGCGGAGCAATCCAGCCACTTTCTACTGAATATAAATATATATAATACGTCAGAGGAGCAATCCGGCCACTTTCTACTGAATATAAATATATATAATACGTCAGCGGAGCAATCCAGCCACTTTCTACTGAATATATATAATACGTCAGAGGAGCAATCCGGCCACTTTCTACAGAATATAAATATATATAATACGTCAGCGGAGCAATCCAGCCACTTTCTACTGAATATAAATATATATAATACGTCAGCGGAGCAATCCAGCCACTCTCTACTGAATATAAATATATATAATACGTCAGCAGAGCAATCCAGCCACTTTCTACTGAATATATATATATAATACGTCAGCGGAGCAATCCGGCCACTTTCTACTGAATATAAATATATATAATACGTCAGCGGAGCAATCCAGCCACTTTCTACTGAATATAAATATATATAATACGTCAGAGGAGCAATCCAGCCACTTTCTACTGAATATATATATATAATACGTCAGCGGAGCAATCCAGCCACTTTCTACTGAATATAAATATATATAATACGTCAGCGGAGCAATCCAGCCACTCTCTACTGAATATAAATATATATAATACGTCAGCAGAGCAATCCAGCCACTTTCTACTGAATATATATATATAATACGTCAGCGGAGCAATCCGGCCACTTTCTACTGAATATAAATATATATAATACGTCAGCGGAGCAATCCAGCCACTTTCTACTGAATATAAATATATATAATACGTCAGAGGAGCAATCCAGCCACTTTCTACTGAATATAAATATATATAATACGTCAGCGGAGCAATCCGGCCACTTTCTACTGAATATAAATATATATAATACGTCAGCGGAGCAATCCGGCCACTTTTTACTGAATATAAATATATATAATACGTCAGCAGAGCAATCCAGCCACTTTCTACTGAATATATATATATATAATACGTCAGCGGAGCAATCCGGCCACTTTCTACTGAATATAAATTTATAATACGTCAGCGGAGCAATCCAGCCACTTTCTACTGAATATAAATATATATAATACGTCAGCGGAGCAATCCAGCCACTTTCTACTGAATATAAATATATATAATACGTCAGCGGAGCAATCCAGCCACTTTCCTCTGAATATAAATATATATAATACGTCAGCGGAGCAATCCAGCCACTTTCTACTGAATATAAATATATATAATACGTCAGTGGAGCAATCCAGCCACTTTCTACTGAATATAAATATATATAATACGTCAGAGGAGCAATCCAGCCACTTTCTACTGAATATAAATATATATAATACGTCAGTGGAGCAATCCAGCCACTTTCTACTGAATATAAATATATATAATACGTCAGCGGAGCAATCCAGCCACTTTCTACTGAATATAAATATATATAATACGTCAGAGGAGCAATCCAGCCACTTTCTACTGAATATAAATATATATAATACGTCAGCGGAGCAATCCAGCCACTTTCTACTGAATATATATATATAATATGTCAGCGGAGCAATCCAGCCACTTTCTACTGAATATATATATATATAATACGTCAGCGGAGCAATCCAGCCACTTTCTACTGAATATAAATATATATAATACGTCAGCGGAGCAATCCAGCCACTTTCTACTGAATATATATATATATATAATACGTCAGCGGAGCAATCCAGCCACTTTCTACTGAATATAAATATATATAATACGTCAGCAGAGCAATCCAGCCACTTTCTACTGAATATAAATATATATAATACGTCAGCGGAGCAATCCAGCCACTTTCTACTGAATATATATATATAATACGTCAGCGGAGCAATCCGGCCACTCTCTACTGAATATAAATATATAATACGTCAGCGGAGCAATCCAGCCACTTTCTACTGAATATATATATATAATACGTCAGAGGAGCAATCCAGCCACTTTCTACTGAATATAAATATATATAATACGTCTGCGGAGCAATCCAGCCACTTTCTACTGAATATAAATATATATAATACGTCAGCAGAGCAATCCAGCCACTTTCTACTGAATATATATAATACGTCAGAGGAGCAATCCAGCCACTTTCTACTGAATATAAATATATATAATACGTCAGCAGAGCAATCCGGCCACTTTCTACTGAATATAAATATATATAATACGTCAGCGGAGCAATCCGGCCACTTTCTACTGAATATAAATATATATAATACGTCAGAGGAGCAATCCAGCCACTTTCTACTGAATATAAATATATATAATACGTCAGCAGAGCAATCCGGCCACTTTCTACTGAATATATATAATACGTCAGCGGAGCAATCCGGCCACTTTCTACTGAATATAAATATATATAATACGTCAGCGGAGCAATCCGGCCACTTTCTACTGAATATAAATATATATAATACGTCAGCAGAGCAATCCAGCCACTTTCTACTGAATATATATAATACGTCAGCGGAGCAATCCAGCCACTTTCTACTGAATATAAATATATATAATACGTCAGCGGAGCAATCCGGCCACTTTCTACTGAATATAAATATATATAATACGTCAGCGGAGCAATCCGGCCACTTTCTACTGAATATATATAATACGTCAGAGGAGCAATCCGGCCACTTTCTACTGAATATAAATATATATAATACGTCAGCGGAGCAATCCGGCCACTTTCTACTGAATATAAATATATATAATACGTCAGCGGAGCAATCCAGCCACTTTCTACTGAATATAAATATATATAATACGTCAGCAGAGCAATCCAGCCACTTTCTACTGAATATAAATATATATAATACGTCAGCGGAGCAATCCGGCCACTTTCTACTGAATATAAATATATATAATACGTCAGCAGAGCAATCCGGCCACTTTCTACTGAATATAAATATATATAATACGTCAGCGGAGCAATCCAGCCACTTTCTACTGAATATATATAATACGTCAGCGGAGCAATCCGGCCACTTTCTACTGAATATAAATATACAGTAAGGTTTTTAATATAGGCAGTATAGGTACCGTCCCGATTTAGGGTCACCTTGCCGCTGGTAGGACGGCTTGTATACTTTTTTTGATCAAAAATAGTTCACTAAGAACCCTATATTTATTATGCAACTTTGCTTTACATTTATATATAATGATGGTAGGGTATGAGATATATTTTTTGTCTTTTGTAGGTTTTGAATATAAATATATATAATACGTCAGCGGAGCAATCCAGCCACTTTCTACTGAATATAAATATATATAATACGTCAGCGGAGCAATCCAGCCACTTAATACTGAATATAAATATATATAATACGTCAGCGGAGCAATCCAGCCACTTTTTACTGAATATAAATATATATAATACGTCAGCGGAGCAATCCAGCCACTTAATACTGAATATAAATATATATAATACATCAGCGGAGCAATCCGGCCACTTTCTACTGAATATAAATATATATAATACGTCAGCGGAGCAATCCAGCCACTTAATACTGAATATAAATATATATAATACATCAGCGGAGCAATCCGGCCACTTTCTACTGAATATAAATATATATAATACGTCAGCGGAGCAATCCAGCCACTTAATACTGAATATAAATATATATAATACGTCAGCGGAGCAATCCAGCCACTTTTTACTGAATATAAATATATATAATACGTCAGCGGAGCAATCCAGCCACTTTCTACTGAATATAAATATATATAATACGTCAGAGGAGCAATCCAGCCACTTTCTACTGAATATAAATATATATAATACGTCAGCGGAGCAATCCAGCCACTTTCTACTGAATATAAATATATATAATACGTCAGTGGAGCAATCCGGCCACTTTCTACTGAATATAAATATATATAATACGTCAGAGGAGCAATCCAGCCACTTTCTACTGAATATAAATATATATAATACGTCAGAGGAGCAATCCAGCCACTTTCTACTGAATATAAATATATATAATACGTCAGAGGAGCAATCCAGCCACTTTCTACTGAATATAAATATATATAATACGTCAGCGGAGCAATCCGGCCACTTTCTACTGAATATAAATATATAATACGTCAGCGGAGCAATCCAGCCACTTTCTACTGAATATAAATATATATAATACGTCAGTGGAGCAATCCAGCCACTTTCTACTGAATATAAATATATATAATACGTCAGCAGAGCAATCCAGCCACTTTCTACTGAATATAAATATATATAATACGTCAGCGGAGCAATCCGGCCACTTTCTACTGAATATAAATATATATAATACGTCAGCGGAGCAATCCAGCCACTTTCTACTGAATATAAATATATAATACGTCAGCGGAGCAATCCAGCCACTTTCTACTGAATATAAATATATATAATACGTCAGCGGAGCAATCCAGCCACTTTCTACTGAATATAAATATATATAATACGTCAGCAGAGCAATCCGGCCACTTTCTACTGAATATAAATATATATAATACGTCAGCGGAGCAATCCAGCCACTTTCTACTGAATATAAATATATATAATACGTCAGCAGAGCAATCCAGCCACTTTCTACTGAATATAAATATATATAATACGTCAGCAGAGCAATCCGGCCACTTTCTACTGAATATAAATATATATAATACGTCAGCAGAGCAATCCGGCCACTTTCTACTGAATATAAATATATATAATACGTCAGCGGAGCAATCCAGCCACTTTCTACTGAATATAAATATATATAATACGTCAGAGGAGCAATCCAGCCACTTTCTACTGAATATAAATATATATAATACGTCAGCGGAGCAATCCGGCCACTTTCTACTGAATATAAATATATATAATACGTCAGCGGAGCAATCCGGCCACTTTCTACTGAATATAAATATATATAATACGTCAGCGGAGCAATCCAGCCACTTTCTACTGAATATAAATATATATAATACGTCAGCAGAGCAATCCGGCCACTTTCTACTGAATATAAATATATATAATACGTCAGCGGAGCAATCCAGCCACTTTCTACTGAATATAAATATATATAATACGTCAGCAGAGCAATCCAGCCACTTTCTACAGAATATAAATATATATAATACGTCAGAGGAGCAATCCAGCCACTTTCTACTGAATATAAATATATATAATACGTCAGAGGAGCAATCCAGCCACTTTCTACTGAATATATATATATAATACGTCAGCAGAGCAATCCAGCCACTTTCTACTGAATATAAATATATATAATACGTCAGAGGAGCAATCCAGCCACTTTCTACTGAATATAAATATATATAATACGTCAGAGGAGCAATCCAGCCACTTTCTACAGAATATAAATATATATAATACGTCAGAGGAGCAATCCAGCCACTTTCTACTGAATATAAATATATATAATACGTCAGAGGAGCAATCCAGCCACTTTCTACTGAATATATATATATAATACGTCAGCAGAGCAATCCAGCCACTTTCTACTGAATATAAATATATATAATACGTCAGAGGAGCAATCCAGCCACTTTCTACTGAATATATATATATATAATACGTCAGCGGAGCAATCCAGCCACTTTCTACTGAATATAAATATATAATACGTCAGCAGAGCAATCCAGCCACTTTCTACTGAATATATATATATAATACGTCAGCAGAGCAATCCAGCCACTTTCTACTGAATATAAATATATAATACGTCAGCGGAGCAATCCGGCCACTTTTTACTGAATATAAATATATATAATACGTCAGCAGAACAATCCAGCCACTTTCTACTGAATATAAATATATATAATACGTCAGCAGAGCAATCCAGCCACTTTCTACTGAATATATATATATAATACGTCAGCAGAGCAATCCGGCCACTTTCTACTGAATATAAATATATAATACGTCAGCAGAGCAATCCAGCCACTTTCTACTGAATATAAATATATAATACGTCAGCGGAGCAATCCAGCCACTTTCCTCTGAATATAAATATATATAATACGTCAGCGGAGCAATCCAGGCACTTTCTACTGAATATAAATATATATAATACGTCAGTGGAGCAATCCAGCCACTTTCTACTGAATATATATATATAATACGTCAGCGGAGCAATCCAGCCACTTTCTACTGAATATAAATATATAATACGTCAGCGGAGCAATCCAGCCACTTTCCTCTGAATATAAATATATATAATACGTCAGCGGAGCAATCCAGGCACTTTCTACTGAATATAAATATATATAATACGTCAGTGGAGCAATCCGGCCACTTTCTACTGAATATATATAATACGTCAGCGGAGCAATCCAGCCACTTTCTACTGAATATAAATATATATAATACGTCAGAGGAGCAATCCAGCCACTTTCTACTGAATATAAATATATATAATACGTCAGCGGAGCAATCCAGCCACTTTCTACTGAATATAAATATATATAATACGTCAGAGGAGCAATCCAGCCACTTTCTACTGAATATAAATATATATAATACGTCAGCGGAGCAATCCAGCCACTTTCTACTGAATATAAATATATATAATACGTCAGAGGAGCAATCCAGCCACTTTCTACTGAATATAAATATATATAATACGTCAGCGGAGCAATCCAGCCACTTTCTACTGAATATATATATATAATACGTCAGCGGAGCAATCCAGCCACTTTCTACTGAATATATATATATATAATACGTCAGCGGAGCAATCCAGCCACTTTCTACTGAATATAAATATATATAATACGTCAGAGGAGCAATCCAGCCACTTTCTACTGAATATAAATATATATAATACGTCAGCGGAGCAATCCAGCCACTTTCTACTGAATATAAATATATATAATACGTCAGAGGAGCAATCCAGCCACTTTCTACTGAATATAAATATATATAATACGTCAGCGGAGCAATCCAGCCACTTTCTACTGAATATAAATATATATAATACGTCAGAGGAGCAATCCAGCCACTTTCTACTGAATATAAATATATATAATACGTCAGCGGAGCAATCCAGCCACTTTCTACTGAATATATATATATAATACGTCAGCGGAGCAATCCAGCCACTTTCTACTGAATATATATATATATAATACGTCAGCGGAGCAATCCAGCCACTTTCTACTGAATATAAATATATATAATACATCAGAGGAGCAATCCAGCCACTTTCTACTGAATATAAATATATATAATACGTCAGCGGAGCAACCCAGCCACTTTCTACTGAATATAAATATATATAATACGTCAGAGGAACAATCCAGCCACTTTCTACTGAATATAAATATATATAATACGTCAGCAGAGCAATCCGGCCACTTTCTACTGAATATAAATATATATAATACGTCAGCGGAGCAATCCGGCCACTTTCTACTGAATATAAATATATATAATACGTCAGAGGAGCAATCCAGCCACTTTCTACTGAATATAAATATATATAATACGTCAGCAGAGCAATCCGGCCACTTTCTACTGAATATAAATATATATAATACGTCAGCGGAGCAATCCAGCCACTTTCTACTGAATATAAATATATATAATACGTCAGCGGAGCAATCCGGCCACTTTCTACTGAATATAAATATATATAATACGTCAGCGGAGCAATCCGGCCACTTTCTACTGAATATAAATATATATAATACGTCAGCGGAGCAATCCAGCCACTTTCTACTGAATATAAATATATATAATACGTCAGCGGAGCAATCCGGCCACTTTCTACTGAATATATATAATACGTCAGAGGAGCAATCCGGCCACTTTCTACTGAATATAAATATATATAATACGTCAGCGGAGAAATCCAGCCACTTTCTACTGAATATAAATATATATAATACGTCAGCAGAGCAATCCAGCCACTTTCTACTGAATATAAATATATATAATACGTCAGCGGAGCAATCCGGCCACTTTCTACTGAATATAAATATATATAATACGTCAGCGGAGCAATCCAGCCACTTTCTACTGAATATATATAATACGTCAGCGGAGCAATCCGGCCACTTTCTACTGAATATAAATATACAGTAAGGTTTTTAATATAGGCAGTATAGGTACCGTCCCGATTTAGGGTCACCTTGCCGCTGGTAGGACGGCTTGTATACTTTTTTTGATCAAAAATAGTTCACTAAGTACCCTATATTTATTATGCAACTTTGCTTTACATTTATATATAATGATGGTAGGGTATGAGATATATTTTTTGTCTTTTGTAGGTTTTGAATATAAATATATATAATACGTCAGCGGAGCAATCCAGCCACTTTCTACTGAATATAAATATATATAATACGTCAGCGGAGCAATCCAGCCACTTAATACTGAATATAAATATATAATACGTCAGCGGAGCAATCCAGCCACTTTCTACTGAATATATATATATATAATACGTCAGCGGAGCAATCCAGCCACTTAATACTGAATATAAATATATATAATACGTCAGAGGAGCAATCCAGCCACTTTCTACTGAATATATATATATAATACGTCAGCGGAGCAATCCAGCCAATTTCTACTGAATATAAATATATATAATACGTCAGCGGAGCAATCCAGCCACTTTCTACTGAATATATATATATATAATACGTCAGCGGAGCAATCCGGCCACTTTCTACTGAATATAAATATATATAATACATCAGCGGAGCAATCCAGCCACTTTCTACTGAATATAAATATATATAATACGTCAGCGGAGCAATCCAGCCACTTTCTACTGAATATATATATATAATACGTCAGCGGAGCAATCCAGCCACTTTCTACTGAATATAAATATATATAATACGTCAGAGGAGCAATCCAGCCACTTTCTACTGAATATAAATATATATAATACGTCAGAGGAGCAATCCAGCCACTTTCTACTGAATATATATATATATAATACGTCAGCGGAGCAATCCAGCCACTTTCTACTGAATATAAATATATATAATACGTCAGCGGAGCAATCCAGCCACTTTCTACTGAATATATATATATATAACACGTCAGCGGAGCAATCCAGCCACTTTCTACTGAATATAAATATATATAATACGTCAGCGGAGCAATCCGGCCACTTTCTACTGAATATAAATATATATAATACATCAGCGGAGCAATCCAGCCACTTTCTACTGAATATAAATATATATATAATACGTCAGAGGAGCAATCCAGCCACTTTCTACTGAATATAAATATATATAATACGTCAGCGGAGCAATCCAGCCACTTTCTACTGAATATAAATATATATAATACGTCAGCGGAGCAATCCAGCCACTTTCTACTGAATATAAATATATATAATACGTCAGCGGAGCAATCCAGCCACTTTCTACTGAATATAAATATATATAATACGTCAGCGGAGCAATCCAGCCACTTTCTACTGAATATAAATATATATAATACGTCAGGGGAAAAATCCGGCCACTTTCCTCTGAATATATATAATACGTCAGAGGAGCAATCCGGCCACTTTCTACTGAATATATATAATACGTCAGAGGAGCAATCCAGCCACTTTCTACTGAATATAAATATATATAATACGTCAGCAGAGCAATCCGGCCACTTTCTACTGAATATAAATATATATAATACGTCAGCAGAGCAATCCGGCCATTTTCTACTGAATATAAATATATATAATACATCAGCGGAGCAATCCAGCCACTTAATACTGAATATAAATATATAATACGTCAGCGGAGCAATCCAGCCACTTTCTACTGAATATATATAATACGTCAGCAGAGCAATCCGGCCACTTTCTACTGAATATATATAATACGTCAGAGGAGCAATCCGGCCACTTTCTACTGAATATATATAATACGTCAGAGGAGCAATCCAGCCACTTTCCTCTGAATATATATAATACGTCAGCGGAGCAATCCGGCCACTTTCTACTGAATATATATAATACGTCAGAGGAGCAATCCAGCCACTTTCTACTGAATATAAATATATATAATACGTCAGCAGAGCAATCCAGCCACTTTCTACTGAATATAAATATATATAATACGTCAGCAGAGCAATCCGGCCACTTTCTACTGAATATAAATATATATAATACGTCAGCGGAGCAATCCAGCCACTTTCTACTGAATATAAATATATATAATACGTCAGCAGAGCAATCCGGCCACTTTCTACTGAATATAAATATATATAATACGTCAGCGGAGCAATCCGGCCACTTTCTACTGAATATAAATATATATAATACGTCAGTGGAGCAATCCAGCCACTTTCTACTGAATATAAATATATATAATACGTCAGTGGAGCAATCCAGCCACTTTCTACTGAATATATATAATACGTCAGAGGAGCAATCCGGCCACTTTCTACTGAATATAAATATATATAATACGTCAGCGGAGCAATCCAGCCACTTTCTACTGAATATAAATATATATAATACGTCAGAGGAGCAATCCAGCCACTTTCTACTGAATATAAATATATATAATACGTCAGCGGAGCAATCCAGCCACTTTCTACTGAATATATATATATATAATACGTCAGCGGAGCAATCCGGCCACTTTCTACTGAATATAAATATATATAATACATCAGCAGAGCAATCCAGCCACTTTCTACTGAATATATATATATATAATACGTCAGCGGAGCAATCCGGCCACTTTCTACTGAATATAAATATATATAATACATCAGCGGAGCAATCCAGCCACTTTCTACTGAATATAAATATATATAATACGTCAGAGGAGCAATCCAGCCACTTTCTACTGAATATAAATATATATAATACGTCAGAGGAGCAATCCAGCCACTTTCTACTGAATATATATATATATAATACGTCAGCGGAGCAATCCAGCCACTTTCTACTGAATATAAATATATATAATACGTCAGCGGAGCAATCCAGCCACTTTCTACTGAATATAAATATATAATACGTCAGCGGAGCAATCCAGCCACTTTCTACTGAATATAAATATATATAATACGTCAGCGGAGCAATCCGGCCACTTTCTACTGAATATAAATATATATAATACATCAGCGGAGCAATCCAGCCACTTTCTACTGAATATAAATATATATATAATACGTCAGAGGAGCAATCCAGCCACTTTCTACTGAATATAAATATATATAATACGTCAGCGGAGCAATCCAGCCACTTTCTACTGAATATAAATATATATAATACGTCAGCGGAGCAATCCAGCCACTTTCTACTGAATATAAATATATATAATACGTCAGCGGAGCAATCCAGCCACTTTCTACTGAATATAAATATATATAATACGTCAGCGGAGCAATCCAGCCACTTTCTACTGAATATAAATATATATAATACGTCAGCGGAGCAATCCAGCCACTTTCTACTGAATATAAATATATATAATACGTCAGCGGAGCAATCCAGCCACTTTCTACAGAATATAAATATATATAATACGTCAGGGGAAAAATCCGGCCACTTTCCTCTGAATATATATAATACGTCAGAGGAGCAATCCGGCCACTTTCTACTGAATATATATAATACGTCAGAGGAGCAATCCGGCCACTTTCTACTGAATATATATAATACGTCAGAGGAGCAATCCAGCCACTTTCTACTGAATATAAATATATATAATACGTCAGCAGAGCAATCCGGCCACTTTCTACTGAATATAAATATATATAATACGTCAGCAGAGCAATCCGGCCATTTTCTACTGAATATAAATATATATAATACATCAGCGGAGCAATCCAGCCACTTTCTACTGAATATATATAATACGTCAGCGGAGCAATCCGGCCACTTTCTACTGAATATATATAATACGTCAGAGGAGCAATCCAGCCACTTTCTACTGAATATAAATATATATAATACGTCAGCAGAGCAATCCAGCCACTTTCTACTGAATATAAATATATATAATACGTCAGCAGAGCAATCCGGCCACTTTCTACTGAATATAAATATATATAATACGTCAGCGGAGCAATCCAGCCACTTTCTACTGAATATAAATATATATAATACGTCAGCAGAGCAATCCGGCCACTTTCTACTGAATATAAATATATATAATACGTCAGCGGAGCAATCCGGCCACTTTCTACTGAATATAAATATATATAATACGTCAGTGGAGCAATCCAGCCACTTTATACTGAATATAAATATATATAATACGTCAGCGGAGCAATCCAGCCACTTTCTACTGAATATAAATATATATAATACGTCAGAGGAGCAATCCAGCCACTTTCTACTGAATATAAATATATATAATACGTCAGCGGAGCAATCCAGCCACTTTCTACTGAATATAAATATATATAATACGTCAGAGGAGCAATCCAGCCACTTTCTACTGAATATAAATATATATAATACGTCAGCGGAGCAATCCAGCCACTTTCTACTGAATATAAATATATATAATACGTCAGAGGAGCAATCCAGCCACTTTCTACTGAATATAAATATATATAATACGTCAGCGGAGCAATCCAGCCACTTTCTACTGAATATATATATATAATACGTCAGCGGAGCAATCCAGCCACTTTCTACTGAATATATATATATATAATACGTCAGCGGAGCAATCCAGCCACTTTCTACTGAATATAAATATATATAATACGTCAGAGGAGCAATCCAGCCACTTTCTACTGAATATAAATATATATAATACGTCAGCGGAGCAATCCAGCCACTTTCTACTGAATATAAATATATATAATACGTCAGAGGAGCAATCCAGCCACTTTCTACTGAATATAAATATATATAATACGTCAGCGGAGCAATCCAGCCACTTTCTACTGAATATAAATATATATAATACGTCAGAGGAGCAATCCAGCCACTTTCTACTGAATATAAATATATATAATACGTCAGCGGAGCAATCCAGCCACTTTCTACTGAATATATATATATAATACGTCAGCGGAGCAATCCAGCCACTTTCTACTGAATATATATATATATAATACGTCAGCGGAGCAATCCAGCCACTTTCTACTGAATATAAATATATATAATACGTCAGCGGAGCAATCCAGCCACTTTCTACTGAATATAAATATATATAATACGTCAGAGGAGCAATCCAGCCACTTTCTACTGAATATAAATATATATAATACGTCAGCGGAGCAATCCAGCCACTTTCTACTGAATATAAATATATATAATACGTCAGAGGAGCAATCCAGCCACTTTCTACTGAATATAAATATATATAATACGTCAGCAGAGCAATCCAGCCACTTTCTACAGAATATAAATATATATAATACGTCAGTGGAGCAATCCGGCCACTTTCTACTGAATATAAATATATATAATACGTCAGCGGAGCAATCCAGCCACTTTCTACTGAATATAAATATATATAATACGTCAGCGGAGCAATCCGGCCACTTTCTACTGAATATATATAATACGTCAGAGGAGCAATCCGGCCACTTTCTACTGAATATAAATATATATAATACGTCAGCGGAGCAATCCAGCCACTTTCTACTGAATATAAATATATATAATACGTCAGCAGAGCAATCCAGCCACTTTCTACTGAATATAAATATATATAATACGTCAGCGGAGCAATCCGGCCACTTTCTACTGAATATAAATATATATAATACGTCAGCAGAGCAATCCGGCCACTTTCTACTGAATATAAATATATATAATACGTCAGCGGAGCAATCCAGCCACTTTCTACTGAATATATATAATACGTCAGCGGAGCAATCCGGCCACTTTCTACTGAATATAAATATACAGTAAGGTTTTTAATATAGGCAGTATAGGTACCGTCCCGATTTAGGGTCACCTTGCCGCTGGTAGGACGGCTTGTATACTTTTTTTGATCAAAAATAGTTCACTAAGTACCCTATATTTATTATGCAACTTTGCTTTACATTTATATATAATGATGGTAGGGTATGAGATATATTTTTTGTCTTTTGTAGGTTTTGAATATAAATATATATAATACGTCAGCGGAGCAATCCAGCCACTTTCTACTGAATATAAATATATATAATACGTCAGCGGAGCAATCCAGCCACTTAATACTGAATATAAATATATAATACGTCAGCGGAGCAATCCAGCCACTTTCTACTGAATATATATATATATAATACGTCAGCGGAGCAATCCAGCCACTTAATACTGAATATAAATATATATAATACGTCAGAGGAGCAATCCAGCCACTTTCTACTGAATATATATATATAATACGTCAGCGGAGCAATCCAGCCAATTTCTACTGAATATAAATATATATAATACGTCAGCGGAGCAATCCAGCCACTTTCTACTGAATATATATATATATAATACGTCAGCGGAGCAATCCGGCCACTTTCTACTGAATATAAATATATATAATACATCAGCGGAGCAATCCAGCCACTTTCTACTGAATATAAATATATATAATACGTCAGCGGAGCAATCCAGCCACTTTCTACTGAATATATATATATAATACGTCAGCGGAGCAATCCAGCCACTTTCTACTGAATATAAATATATATAATACGTCAGAGGAGCAATCCAGCCACTTTCTACTGAATATAAATATATATAATACGTCAGAGGAGCAATCCAGCCACTTTCTACTGAATATATATATATATAATACGTCAGCGGAGCAATCCAGCCACTTTCTACTGAATATAAATATATATAATACGTCAGCGGAGCAATCCAGCCACTTTCTACTGAATATATATATATATAACACGTCAGCGGAGCAATCCAGCCACTTTCTACTGAATATAAATATATATAATACGTCAGCGGAGCAATCCGGCCACTTTCTACTGAATATAAATATATATAATACATCAGCGGAGCAATCCAGCCACTTTCTACTGAATATAAATATATATATAATACGTCAGAGGAGCAATCCAGCCACTTTCTACTGAATATAAATATATATAATACGTCAGCGGAGCAATCCAGCCACTTTCTACTGAATATAAATATATATAATACGTCAGCGGAGCAATCCAGCCACTTTCTACTGAATATAAATATATATAATACGTCAGCGGAGCAATCCAGCCACTTTCTACTGAATATAAATATATATAATACGTCAGGGGAAAAATCCGGCCACTTTCCTCTGAATATATATAATACGTCAGAGGAGCAATCCGGCCACTTTCTACTGAATATATATAATACGTCAGAGGAGCAATCCGGCCACTTTCTACTGAATATATATAATACGTCAGAGGAGCAATCCGGCCACTTTCTACTGAATATAAATATATATAATACGTCAGCAGAGCAATCCGGCCACTTTCTACTGAATATAAATATATATAATACATCAGCGGAGCAATCCAGCCACTTAATACTGAATATAAATATATAATACGTCAGCGGAGCAATCCAGCCACTTTCTACTGAATATATATAATACGTCAGCGGAGCAATCCGGCCACTTTCTACTGAATATATATAATACGTCAGAGGAGCAATCCAGCCACTTTCTACTGAATATATATAATACGTCAGAGGAGCAATCCAGCCACTTTCCTCTGAATATATATAATACGTCAGCGGAGCAATCCGGCCACTTTCTACTGAATATATATAATACGTCAGCGGAGCAATCCGGCCACTTTCTACTGAATATAAATATATATAATACGTCAGCAGAGCAATCCGGCCACTTTCTACTGAATATATATATATATATAATACGTCAGTGGAGCAATCCAGCCACTTTCTACTGAATATAAATATATATAATACGTCCGCGGAGCAATCCAGCCACTTTCTACTGAATATAAATATATATAATACGTCAGCAGAGCAATCCGGCCACTTTCTACTGAATATAAATATATATAATACGTCAGCAGAGCAATCCGGCCACTTTCTACTGAATATAAATATATATAATACGTCAGCGGAGCAATCCAGCCACTTTCTACTGAATATAAATATATATAATACGTCAGCAGAGCAATCCGGCCACTTTCTACTGAATATAAATATATATAATACGTCAGCGGAGCAATCCGGCCACTTTCTACTGAATATAAATATATATAATACGTCAGAGGAGCAATCCAGCCACTTTCTACTGAATATAAATATATATAATAAGTCAGCGGAGCAATCCGGCCACTTTCTACTGAATATATATAATACGTCAGAGGAGCAATCCGGCCACTTTCTACTGAATATAAATATATATAATACGTCAGCGGAGCAATCCAGCCACTTTCTACTGAATATAAATATATATAATACGTCAGCAGAGCAATCCGGCCACTTTCTACTGAATATAAATATATATAATACGTCAGAGGAGCAATCCAGCCACTTTCTACTGAATATAAATATATATAATACGTCAGCGGAGCAATCCGGCCACTTTCTACTGAATATAAATATATATAATACGTCAGCAGAGCAATCCGGCCACTTTCTACTGAATATAAATATATATAATACGTCAGCGGAGCAATCCAGACACTTTCTACTGAATATAAATATATATAATACGTCAGAGGAGCAATCCAGCCACTTTCTACTGAATATAAATATATATAATACGTCAGCGGAGCAATCCAGCCACTTTCTACTGAATATAAATATATATAATACGTCAGCGGAGCAATCCGGCCACTTTCTACTGAATATAAATATATATAATACGTCAGAGGAGCAATCCAGCCACTTTCTACTGAATATAAATATATATAATACGTCAGCGGAGCAATCCGGCCACTTTCTACTGAATATAAATATATATAATACGTCAGAGGAGCAATCCAGCCACTTTCTACTGAATATAAATATATATAATACGTCAGCGGAGCAATCCAGCCACTTTCTACTGAATATAAATATATATAATACGTCAGAGGAGCAATCCAGCCACTTTCTACTGAATATATATATATATAATACGTCAGTGGAGCAATCCAGCCACTTTCTACTGAATATATATATATATATAATACGTCAGCGGAGCAATCCAGCCACTTTCTACTGAATATAAATATATATAATACGTCAGCGGAGCAATCCAGCCACTTTCTACTGAATATAAATATATATAATACGTCAGCGGAGCAATCCAGCCACTTTCTACTGAATATAAATATATATAATACGTCAGAGGAGCAATGCAGCCACTTTCTACTGAATATAAATATATATAATACGTCAGCGGAGCAATCCAGCCACTTTCTACTGAATATAAATATATATAATACGTCAGAGGAGCAATCCAGCTACTTTCTACTGAATATATATATATATAATACGTCAGCGGAGCAATCCAGCCACTTTCTACTGAATATAAATATATATAATACGTCAGCGGAGCAATCCGGCCACTTTCTACTGAATATATATATATATAATACGTCAGCGGAGCAATCCAGCCACTTTCTACTGAATATATATATATATAATACGTCAGCGGAGCAATCCAGCCACTTTCTACTGAATATATATATATATAATACGTCAGCGGAGCAATCCAGCCACTTTCTACTGAATATATATATATATAATACGTCAGCGGAGCAATCCAGCCACTTTCTACTGAATATAAATATATATAATACGTCAGCGGAGCAATCCAGCCACTTTCTACTGAATATATATATATATAATACGTCAGCGGAGCAATCCAGCCACTTTCTACTGAAAATAAATATATATAATACGTCAGAGGAGCAATCCGGCCACTTTCTACTGAATATAAATATATATAATACGTCAGCGGAGCAATCCAGCCACTTTCTACTGAATATATATATATATAATACGTCAGCGGAGCAATCCAGCCACTTTCTACTGAATATAAATATATATAATACGTCAGCAGAGCAATCCAGCCACTTTATACTGAATATATATAATACGTCAGCGGAGCAATCCAGCCACTTTATACTGAATATAAATATATATAATACATCAGCGGAGCAATCCGGCCACTTTCTACTGAATATAAATATATATAATACGTCAGAGGAGCAATCCAGCCACTTTCTACTGAATATAAATATATATAATACGTCAGCGGAGCAATCCGGCCACTTTCTACTGAATATATATATATATAATACGTCAGCGGAGCAATCCGGCCAATTTCTACTGAATATATATATATATAATACGTCAGCGGAGCAATCCAGCCACTTTCTACTGAATATAAATATATATAATACGTCAGCGGAGCAATCCGGCCACTTTCTACTGAATATATATATATATAATACGTCAGTGGAGCAATCCAGCCACTTTATACTGAATATAAATATATAATACGTCAGCGGAGCAATCCAGCCACTTTCTACTAAATATATATATATATAATACGTCAGCGGAGCAATCCAGCCACTTTCTACTGAATATAAATATATATAATACGTCAGAGGAGCAATCCAGCCACTTTCTACTGAATATAAATATATATAATACGTCAGAGGAGCAATCCAGCCACTTTCTACTGAATATAAATATATATAATACGTCAGCGGAGCAATCCAGCCACTTTCTACTGAATATATATATATAACACGTCAGCGGAGCAATCCAGCCACTTTCTACTGAATATATATATATATATAATACGTCAGCGGAGCAATCCAGCCACTTTCTACTAAATATAAATATATATAATACGTCAGAGGAGCAATCCAGCCACTTTCTACTGAATATAAATATATATAATACGTCAGCGGAGCAATCCGGCCACTTTCTACTGAATATAAATATATATAATACGTCAGCGGAGCAATCCAGCCACTTTCTACTAAATATAAATATATATAATACGTCAGAGGAGCAATCCAGCCACTTTCTACTGAATATAAATATATATAATACGTCAGCAGAGCAATCCAGCCACTTTCTACTGAATATAAATATATATAATACGTCAGCGGAGCAATCCAGCCACTTTCTACTGAATATATATATATATAATACGTCAGCGGAGCAATCCAGCCACTTTCTACTGAATATAAATATATATAATACGTCAGTGGAGCAATCCGGCCACTTTCTACTGAATATGAATATATATAATACGTCAGTGGAGCAATCCGGCCACTTTCTACTGAATATATATATATAATACGTCAGCGGAGCAATCCAGCCACTTTCTACTGAATATAAATATATATAATACGTCAGCGGAGCAATCCAGCCACTTTCTACTGAATATAAATATATATAATACGTCTGCGGAGCAATCCAGCCACTTTCTACTGAATATAAATATATATAATATGTCAGCGGAGCAATCCAGCCACTTTCTACTGAATATATATAATACGTCAGAGGAGCAATCCAGCCACTTTCTACTGAATATAAATATATATAATACGTCAGCAGAGCAATCCGGCCACTTTCTACTGAATATAAATATATATAATACGTCAGCGGAGCAATCCAGCCACTTTCTACTGAATATAAATATATATAATACGTCAGAGGAGCAATCCGGCCACTTTCTACTGAATATAAATATATATAATACGTCAGCGGAGCAATCCAGCCACTTTCTACTGAATATAAATATATATAATACGTCAGCGGAGCAATCCAGCCACTTTCTACTGAATATATATATATAATACGTCAGAGGAGCAATCCAGCCACTTTCTACTGAATATAAATATATATAATACGTCAGAGGAGCAATCCAGCCACTTTCTACTGAATATAAATATATATAATACGTCAGCAGAGCAATCCAGCCACTTTCTACTGAATATAAATATATATAATACGTCAGCGGAGCAATCCAGCCACTTTCTACTGAATATAAATATATATAATACGTCAGAGGAGCAATCCAGCCACTTTCTACTGAATATAAATATATATAATACGTCAGCGGAGCAATCCGGCCACTTTCTGCTGAATATAAATATATATAATACGTCAGCGGAGCAATCCAGCCACTTTCTACTGAATATAAATATATATAATACGTCAGCAGAGCAATCCAGCCACTTTCTGCTGAATATAAATATATATAATACGTCAGCGGAGCAATCCAGCCACTTTCTACTGAATATAAATATATATAATACGTCAGCGGAGCAATCCGGCCACTTTCTACTGAATATAAATATATATAATACGTCAGAGGAGCAATCCAGCCACTTTCTACTGAATATAAATATATATAATACGTCAGCGGAGCAATCCGGACACTTTCTACTGAATATAAATATATATAATACGTCAGTGGAGCAATCCAGCCACTTTCTACTGAATATATATATATATATAATACGTCAGCGGAGCAATCCAGCCACTTTCTACTGAATATAAATATATATAATACGTCAGCGGAGCAATCCAGCCACTTTCTACTGAATATAAATATATATAATACGTCAGCGGAGCAATCCAGCCACTTTCTACTGAATATAAATATATATAATACGTCAGAGGAGCAATCCAGCCACTTTCTACTGAATATATATATATATATATATAATACGTCAGTGGAGCAATCCAGCCACTTTCTACTGAATATATATATATATATAATACGTCAGAGGAGCAATCCAGCCACTTTCTACTGAATATAAATATATATATAATACGTCAGCGGAGCAATCCAGCCACTTTCTACTGAATATAAATATATATAATACGTCAGCGGAGCAATCCGGCCACTTTCTACTGAATATATATATATATAATACGTCAGCGGAGCAATCCAGCCACTTTCTACTGAATATAAATATATATAATACATCAGCGGAGCAATCCAGCCACTTTCTACTGAATATATATATATATAATACGTCAGTGGAGCAATCCAGCCACTTTCTACTGAAAATAAATATATATAATACGTCAGAGGAGCAATCCAGCCACTTTCTACTGAATATAAATATATATAATACGTCAGCGGAGCAATCCAGCCACTTTCTACTGAATATATATATATAATACGTCAGCGGAGCAATCCAGCCACTTTCTACTGAATATAAATATATATAATACGTCAGCGGAGCAATCCGGCCACTTTCTACTGAATATATATATATATAATACGTCAGCGGAGCAATCCAGCCACTTTCTACTGAATATATATATATATAATACGTCAGTGGAGCAATCCAGCCACTTTCTACTGAATATATATATATATATAATACGTCAGCGGAGCAATCCAGCCACTTTATACTGAATATAAATATATATAATACATCAGCGGAGCAATCCAGCCACTTTCTACTGAATATAAATATATATAATACGTCAGAGGAGCAATCCAGCCACTTTCTACTGAATATAAATATATATAATACGTCAGCGGAGCAATCCGGCCACTTTCTACTGAATATATATATATATAATACGTCAGCGGAGCAATCCAGCCACTTTCTACTGAATATATATATATATAATACGTCAGCGGAGCAATCCAGCCACTTTCTACTGAATATAAATATATATAATACGTCAGCGGAGCAATCCGGCCACTTTCTACTGAATATATATATATATAATACGTCAGTGGAGCAATCCGGCCACTTTCTACTGAATATATATATATATAATACGTCAGCGGAGCAATCCAGCCACTTTCTACTGAATATATATATATATATATAATACGTCAGCGGAGCAATCCGGCCAATTTCTACTGAATATAAATATATATAATACGTCAGCGGAGCAATCCAGCCACTTTCTACTGAATATATATATATATAATACGTCAGCGGAGCAATCCAGCCAATTTCTACTGAATATAAATATATATAATACGTCAGCGGAGCAATCCGGCCAATTTCTACTGAATATAAATATATATAATACGTCAGCGGAGCAATCCAGCCACTTTCTACTGAATATATATATATATAATACGTCAGCGGAGCAATCCAGCCAATTTCTACTGAATATATATATATATAATACGTCAGTGGAGCAATCCGGCCACTTTCTACTGAATATATATATATATAATACGTCAGCGGAGCAATCCAGCCACTTTCTACTGAATATATATATATATAATACGTCAGCGGAGCAATCCGGCCAATTTCTACTGAATATAAATATATAATACGTCAGCGGAGCAATCCAGCCACTTTCTACTGAATATATATATATATAATACGTCAGCGGAGCAATCCAGCCAATTTCTACTGAATATAAATATATATAATACGTCAGCGGAGCAATCCAGCCACTTTCTACTGAATATATATATATATAATACGTCAGCGGAGCAATCCAGCCACTTTCTACTGAATATAAATATATATAATACGTCAGCGGAGCAATCCGGCTACTTTCCTCTGAATATATATATATATAATACGTCAGAGGAGCAATCCGGCCACTTTCTACTGAATATAAATATATATAATACGTCAGCAGAGCAATCCAGCCACTTTCTACTGAATATATATATATATAATACGTCAGCGGAGCAATCCAGCCACTTTCTACTGAATATAAATATATATAATACGTCAGCGGAGCAATCCAGCCACTTTCTACTGAATATAAATATATATAATACGTCAGCGGAGCAATCCAGCCACTTTCTACTGAATATAAATATATATAATACGTCAGCAGAGCAATCCAGCCACTTTCTACTGAATATAAATATATATAATACGTCAGCGGAGCAATCCAGCCACTTTCTACTGAATATAAATATATATAATACGTCAGCAGAGCAATCCAGCCACTTTCTACTGAATATAAATATATATAATACGTCAGCGGAGCAATCCGGCCACTTTCTACTGAATATAAATATATATAATACGTCAGCGGAGCAATCCGGCCACTTTCTACTGAATATAAATATATATAATACGTCAGCAGAGCAATCCAGCCACTTTCTACTGAATATAAATATATATAATACGTCAGCGGAGCAATCCGGCCACTTTCTACTGAATATAAATATATATAATACGTCAGCGGAGCAATCCGGCCACTTTCTACTGAATATAAATATATATAATACGTCAGCGGAGCAATCCAGCCACTTTCTACTGAATATATATATATAATACGTCAGCGGAGCAATCCAGCCAATTTCTACTGAATATAAATATATATAATACGTCAGCTGAGCAATCCGGCCACTTTCTACTGAATATAAATATATATAATACGTCAGCGGAGCAATCCAGCCACTTTCTACTGAATATAAATATATATAATACGTCAGCGGAGCAATCCAGCCACTTTCTACTGAATATATATATTTATAATACGTCAGCGGAGCAATCCGGCCACTTTCTACTGAATATAAATATATATAATACGTCAGCGGAGCAATCCAGCCACTTTCTACTGAATATAAATATATATAATACGTCAGCGGAGCAATCCAGCCACTTTCTACTGAATATAAATATATATAATACGTCAGCGGAGCAATCCAGCCACTTTCTACTGAATATAAATATATATAATACGTCAGAGGAGCAATCCAGCCACTTTCTACTGAATATATATATATATATAATACGTCAGGGGAAAAATCCGGCCACTTTCCTCTGAATATATATATATATAAAATACGTCAGTGGAGCAATCCAGCCACTTTCCTCTGAATATATATAATACGTCAGCGGAGCAATCCGGCCACTTTCTACTGAATATATATAATACGTCAGCGGAGCAATCCAGCCACTTTCTACTGAATATAAATATATATAATACATCAGCGGAGCAATCCAGCCACTTTCCTCTGAATATATATATATATATAAAATACGTCAGCGGAGCAATCCAGCCACTTTCCTCTGAATATAAATATATATACTACGTCAGCGGAGCAATCCAGCCACTTTCTACTGAATATAAATATATATAATACGTCAGCGGAGCAATCCAGCCACTTTCCTCTGAATATATATAATACGTCAGCGGAGCAATCCGGCCACTTTATACTGAATATAAATATATATAATACGTCAGCGGAGCAATCCAGCCACTTTCTACTGAATATAAATATATATAATACGTCAGAGGAGCAATCCAGCCACTTTCTACTGAATATAAATATATATAATACGTCAGCGGAGCAATCCAGCCACTTTCTACTGAATATAAATATATATAATACGTCAGAGGAGCAATCCAGCCACTTTCTACTGAATATAAATATATATAATACGTCAGCGGAGCAATCCAGCCACTTTCTACTGAATATAAATATATATAATACGTCAGAGGAGCAATCCAGCCACTTTCTACTGAATATAAATATATATAATACGTCAGAGGAGCAATCCAGCCACTTTCTACTGAATATATATATATAATACGTCAGAGGAGCAATCCGGCCACTTTCTACTGAATATAAATATATATAATACGTCAGAGGAGCAATCCAGCCACTTTCTACTGAATATAAATATATATAATACGTCAGCGGAGCAATCCAGCCACTTTCTACTGAATATAAATATATATAATACGTCAGAGGAGCAATCCAGCCACTTTCTACTGAATATAAATATATATAATACGTCAGAGGAGCAATCCGGCCACTTTCTACTGAATATAAATATATATAATAAGTCAGCGGAGCAATCCGGCCACTTTCTACTGAATATAAATATATATAATACGTCAGCGGAGCAATCCAGCCACTTTCTACTGAATATAAATATATAATACGTCAGAGGAGCAATCCAGCCACTTTCTACTGAATATAAATATATATAATAAGTCAGCGGAGCAATCCGGCCACTTTCTACTGAATATAAATATATATAATACGTCAGCAGAGCAATCCGGCCACTTTCTACTGAATATAAATATATATAATACGTCAGCGGAGCAATCCGGCCACTTTCTACTGAATATAAATATATATAATACGTCAGCGGAGCAATCCGGCCACTTTCTACTGAATATAAATATATATAATACGTCAGCGGAGCAATCCGGCCACTTTCTACTGAATATAAATATATATAATACGTCAGCGGAGCAATCCAGCCACTTTTTTGACTATATCAAACGTCAGCAGAGCTAAATATTTTAATTAAAGTTTACAACCTTATTCGTTCCGTAATTCCATTATAATGGCCCCCAAACGCCAGCACGTTCTTTCTGAGGAGAAAACTCAGGCAAAAAAATCAAAAAGGGCTGAAGCTCAAAAGGTTGGTAGAAGTAGGGGTAAAAAACAGCACCTTAAATTGCAGCGTGAAAAAAATACTGTCAGAAGAAAGGCTGCCCGTCATAATCTCACCCCAAAAAAGCCTCAACAGATGCGCAACGCTGACGCTGAGAGGCATAGGTCTGCTCCAGAGAGGCATAGGTCTGCCCCAGAGAGGCGTAGGTCTGCCCCAGAGAAGCATAGGTCTGCCACAGAGAGGCATAGGTCTGCCCCAGAGAGGCGTAGGTCTGCCCCAGAGAGGCATAGGTCTGCCCCAGAGAGGCGTAGGTCTGCCCCAGAGAGGCATAGGTCTGCTCCAGAGAGGCGTAGGTCTGCCCCAGAGAGGCATAGGTCTGCCCCAGAGAGGCATAGGTCTGCCACAGAGAGGCGTAGGTCTGCCCCAGAGAGGCATAGGTCTGCCACAGAGAGGCGTAGGTCTGCCACAGAGAGGCATAGGTCTGCCCCAGAGAGGCATAGGTCTGCCCCAGAGAGGCGTAGGTCTGCCCCAGAGAGGCATAGGTCTGCCACAGAGAGCCATAGGTCTGCCCCAGAGAGGCGTAGGTCTGCCCTAGAGAGGCATAGGTCTGCCCCAGAGAGGCGTAGGTCTGCCCCAGAGAGGCATAGGTCTGCCCCAGAGAGGCGTAGGTCTGCCCCAGAGAGCCATAGGTCTGCCCCAGAGAGGCATAGGTCTGCCCCAGAGAGGCGTAGGTCTGCCCCAGAGAGGCATAGGTCAGCCCCAGAGAGTGTGACAGATGCTGAGCTTCAGCAGCATCGCAGCGCCAATGCTGAGAGACACAGAGGAGCCCGTACTAAACAACCTGCCCGCTGGGGTTAAAAACGGAAGATCTCGCAACACTGCTTTGCTTACTGAAAACTTCAATGAAGACGACATTGAGGCATGCTATCTTGGCCCAATGAACAACAAATGCTCATTTTGTAATGCCAACCATTTCCAAAATGAAATTACAACAAACTGTTGTCATAGTGGAACCATCAAACTGGAAGAAGTGTGAATGCATCCCTATATTACTAATTGCATGAAGAGATCAGAACCAAACTCCAAGAATTTCATGGAAAACATAAGATCATACAATAGTGTAAACGCTTCTGCATCAATGGGCGCACAAATTGACCAATCAATTAACAGGCGATCAGGTCCTTTCTGTTACAGAATCCATGGGCAAATTTACCATGCAACATCTGCGTTGCACCCTAACCAAGGTGAATCACCAACATACGCCCAGTTATATATTCTGGATTCGGCACAATCCAGCCAACAGTGGATGCATTCGTAATCTTATGGAAAATCTACAAAGAATTCTGGAAGATATCAATCCTTTCTCCAGAGAATACAAAAATATGTTGCAATTTGAACAAGAAGAAATGCTAAAAGCAAATCTAGAAAACCGAATGCCAATTGAATATAGCATGACTTTCGTGAGAGAAAAAGTAAATACTATGCACCCCGGCAGAATCAATGCTCCAACTGCCAGAGGGGAAATTGCTGCCATTTCCCACAGCACAGATGGTGCACCCCCAGAAAACCGTGACATTACCATTCATCCAAAAAGTGGAATTTTACAAAATATATCTATTCTGAGTAGACTCTGTGACCCAATGAGCTACCCTTTGCTTTTCCCTTATGGGGACTCTGGGTGGACTACAGAACTAAAAAAAACAGTTGGTCGAGGAAATGTGACTCCACTTCAATGGTATTCATACCACTTTGCCATTCGTGATGGTACTTTTAACCAGTTCCTTAATGCAGGAAAGCTGACACACCAATTTATGGTTGATGCCTATTGCAAAACTGAGGCAAACCGTTTGAATTGGGTGTGCACAAATCAAAGTACTGTAAGAGCTGAAGAATATGACGTCCTTCACCAATTCATGACCAACCACCGTTTCATGAACATAAATATCCTACCTGGAAAAAAAGTCATATTGCCATCGACTTTCCAAGGAAGTCCAAGAAATATGGCACAAAACTACCAAGATGCCATGGCAATGGTCAGGAAATATGGCAAACCAGACCTATTTGTAACAGTAACGTGCAATCCAAAATGGAGGGAAATCAGGGAAAACTTACTTCCCAGTCAGCAACCATGCGACAGGCCCGATTTAGTAGCTCGAGTATTTAACATGAAACTAAAATTGCTACTTGGAGACCTAACCACATACCCCAGATTTGGACGTGTTAATGGTATGGTGTATGTAATTGAGTTCCAAAAAAGAGGGCTCCCTCATGGACACATATTGGCATTTATGGCCCCGGAATACAAAGCCTGGGAAAAAGAAAGAATTGACAAAATTGTTTGTGCAGAGCTCCCGCACAAAGACACGCATCCGAAGCTTTATGAAATTGTACAATCTTGCATGATGCACGGTCCATGTGGTCCACTTAATCCAAATGCACCATGCATGGACAATGGAAACTGTACTAAAGGTTTTCCCAAGGATTTCTGTTCCGAAACTAATAGCAATGTAAATGGATCCCCTAAATATCAACGCCGGGATGAGAACAACTTTGTTGAACTTGGTGGAAACAGGGTTGATAATAGATGGGTTGTACCTTACAATCCTTATCTTTCCTTAAAATACAATGCTCACATAAACGTTGAGATTTGCAGTTCTATACAAAGTGTAAAATATTTGTTCAAATATGTTTACAAAGGGCATGATTGTGCAAATCTACAGTGTGTTACTGCTGCCACAGAACAAGAAGCCACGGTTGAATGGGATGAAGTAAAAAATGACTTAGAAACGCGATATGTAAGTGCACCTGAAGCATGCTGGAGACTCAGGGAATATAAAATGCACCATCAACCTGACCATGTGGAAAGATGAAATGTCCACCTTGAGGACAAGCATACAATATGCTTCATAGCAGGTAAAGAAGCTGAAGCTGTGCAGCGGAAAAACACCAAGTCTAAACTTCTTGCTGGGTTTAAACTGAATCGGGAAGATCCTAATGCCCAACAATATTTCTACATTGAAATCCCTGAACATTTCACTTGGGATGAAAAAAACATTAAATGGAAACCACGTTGCAAATGTCATAAAACCACAATTGGCAGAATGTTTAACGTTAGTCCATTAGACAGAGAAAAATACTTTCTCCGAATTCTCCTTCTCAATGTTAGAGGCGCAACATCTTTTGAGGATCTCAGAACAACTGAAGGAAACCGTTTTGCTACTTTCCAAGAAGCCTGTATTGCAAGAGGGTTAACTGATGATGACTCTGAATGGGATACTCGCCTAACAGAAGCTGCCACTTATCAAATGCCAATACAACTTACACAATTGTCTGCATTTATTTGCATCATGTGTGAGCCGTCTAATGCTGCAGCATTGTTTCAAAGGCACAATAAAAATCTCATGGAAGACTACACCAGACGTTTCCCTCATGTAGAAAAGGCCGTCTATATGACATTACATGAAATTGAGCCTGTGTTACGGACACATGGAAAGTCATTACAAGATTTTGGCCTACAACTTCCTGTTGGCAAGTACGATGATCCAATCAATTCTGGCAAATATTACGACCCTGTTGCGGAAAAGGCTTTGTTTGAGGAGAAATTCAAAATGTTAAACCCAGGACAACGAAAGGCTTTCGAAAAAATCAGAGAAGCTTTTGAGATTCCAACTTGCAAAAACGTCTATTTTTTATTGACGGACCTGGTGGAAGTGGTAAAACATTCCTGTATAATACAATCATGCATTACATTCGGAGCAAAAATGAATTAGTCTTGCCATGTACATTTACAGGCATTGCTGCTACTTTGCTGGAAGGAGGCCGAACTTCCCATAATCTGTTCAAACTGCCTATACCAATTAATGAAACGTCGACGTGCAATATTCGTCATGGCAGCAATACTGCCAATGAGTTGAAAAACGCCAAACTCATAATCTGGGACGAAGCTTCTACGGCTCCAGCTCATGCTGTAAATGCAGTTGACACCTTCTACAAAGAACTCATGGCTGAAGATCCAAAAGTTCCCTCCAAAAAACGTTCGGAGGTGCAGTGTTTGTTTTTGGTGGAGATTTTCGACAAATCCTTCCTGTTGTTCCACATGGCAGCAGAACCGAAATAATTTCAGCATGCATGAAGAACAGCAATTGTTGGAGGAATATTGAAGTCCTCAAATTGGACCAAAACATGCGTACCAATGAGGACAATGTCCCCCAAGAACATCAAGGCTTTTCCCAATGGCTTTTAAACCTTGGAGATGGAAAACTTCAAGAACCAGGACTAGAGGAAGGTATCTTTGAAATTCCTTCTGTCTGCATTGAAAATGGATGTATTGTTGATGCTGTCTTTCCTCAAGTCATACAACCAGAAGATAAAAGCATTGCAAACCGTGCAATCCTAAGTCCAAAAAACCAACATTCACATGAACTGAATGAAAAAGTTCTTAGACGAATTCAGTCTGAATTGAAATGCTACACCAGTATTGATTCCATTCAGCAAGATACTGCAAATGCTGAGGAAGCAGCAAACTATCGATGGAGTTCTTAAACAGCTTAACGCCTGGTGGTATGCCTCCTCATAGATGACATTTGAAAGTTGGAGCAGTAGTCATGCTATTAAGAAACCTTAACTCAAGAAGAGGTCTTTGCAATGGCACCAGAATGGTTGTGAAGCAAATGATGTCAAAAGTCATTGACTGTGAAATCCTCAGCGGATCATTTAATGGTAGAAGGGTATCATTCCCAGAGTTATTCTGCCCCAAGCCATCCTCATCTTCCTTTTACTTTAAAACGAAAACAGTTTCCCTTAAGACTTGCTTATGCTATGACCATCAACAAAAGTCAAGGGCAAACACGGGATTCAGTTGGCATATATTTGCCATCTCCAGCCTTCAGCCATGGCCAACTTTATGTCGCCTCTTCAAGGACAAAATCCTTCCAACAAGTCAAAGTCAAAGTTTTTGCTACTGATCAACGAGGCAACTTAAAGAAAGACCACAGAGTTTACACCAAAAATGTTCTTTACACAGAAGATTTTGCACAATAATTTTTTTTTCCAGCTAATAGTTTAATAAAATGTAAAATGTTATATATAACAGTGAAAGTGTCTTTCTGTTCAAAGCCAAAATGGGTGGCGGCTGTGCAGTGTGGTGCCTGAGTCAGAGCGTGTGCACACTGCACTACGATGCCATTTTACTGAAGACACTGTGTGTGCAAATTCCCAGACACAGTGTCTTCAAGAAAATGGCGCCAGATATTGTGAGATGCGCACACGTTGACTCAGGCACTATTTTATGGGAACAGAACATGACCGGATGGGGGCACAGTATGGGAGCAGCACATACCAGGATGGGGGCACAGGATGGCAGCAGCACATACCAGAATGGGGGCACAGGATGGCAGCACATACCAGGATGGGGGCACAGAATGGCAGCTGCACATACCAGGATGGGGGCACAGGATGGCCGCAGCACACACCAGGATGGGGGCGCAGGATAGCAGTATATACCAAGATAGGGGCACAGGATAGCAGCACATACCAGGATAGGGGCACAGGATGGCAGCAGCACAAGACCGGATTGGAGCACAGGATTAGAGCTGCACATACCAGGATGGGGGCGCAGGACAGCAGCAGCACATACCAGGATAGGGGCACAGGATGGCAGCAGCACATACCAGGATAGGGGCACAGGATGGCAGCACATACCAGGATAGGGGCACAGGATGGCAGCTGCACATACCAGGATGGGGGCACAGGATGGCCGCAGCACACACCAGGATGGGGGCGCAGGATAGCAGTATATACCAAGATAGGGGCACAGGATAGCAGCACATACCAGGATAGGGGCACAGGATGGCAGCAGCACAAGACCGGATTGGAGCACAGGATTAGAGCTGCACATACCAGGATGGGGGCGCAGGATAGCAGCAGCACATTACAGAATGGGGGCGCAGGATAGCAGCACATACCAGGATAGGGGCACAGAATGGCAGCACATACCAGGATGGGGGCGCAGGATAGCAGCAGCACATGACAGGATGGGGGCGCAGGATAGCAGCAGCACATTACAGAATGGGGGCGCAGGATAGCAGCACATACCAGGATAGAGGCACAGGATGGCAGCACATACCTGGATAGGGGCACAGGATGGCAGCAGCACATATCAGGATGGGGGCGCAGGATAGCAGCACATGACAGGATAGGGGCACAGGATGGCAGCAGCACATTACAGAATGGGGGCGCAGGATGGCAGCAGCACATGACAGGATGGGGGCACAGGATAGCAGCACAAACCAGGATGGGGGCGCAGGATAGCAGCACATACCAGGATAGGGGCACAGGATGGCAGCAGCACATTACAGAATGGGGGCACAGGATAGCAGCACATACCAGCATGGGGGCGCAGGATAGCAGCACATACCAGGATGGGGGCACAGGATGGCAGCAGCACATTACAGAATGGGGGAGCAGGATGGGAGCAGCACATGACAGGATGGGGGCGCAGGATGGGAGTGACGCGCCCCCTGGGACATATTCCTTTTTGAGGGGAATACCCGGCACCGGATCAGATGGGGGTTGTAGTCTCCGAGCGGCTGTGACCCGGCCCGTGCCCAGGGCGTCAAACTCAGTGTTATGTGGCAGTCCTACAGATGTTATTAAGAGTTCTTTTGTGTCGACTACGCCACCCGTTGTGATGCGGTCACTGTGGCCGCCGCTGCAGCAGGGTCCGCTGAGGCTGATGGTGGGTGCGCAGCTTGGTGGGATAACCCCCAACGGGAGGGGTATAGCCTCAGGGGGGACAGGTGCAGAGGATTGGGGTTGTGGTGGTGCAGTGCAGACGGCAATTAAGACAGAGTCGGGTTGTGCAGTTAAGGGTGTTTACTTACTGCAGATGTTGTACTGGTCACTCCAGCTTTGAGTGACCACCCGAGCCGTGCTGCGTCCACCAGGTCCTGGATCCAGCCAACCCCCAAACAAGTCCGGAGCGTGGCCCTGAGCTCTCCTTCTGTCCCGTTCTCTGGCCGTCCCCACCAGTGATCCACCTAGGTCCAGCTCCCTCGGGCCTTCTGTTGGGACACCCTTGGCCTTGGGTTCCCTGACCCTTCATGTGGTATGCCTTCGGGGTGGATGTGGTGGGTGACCGTGGCAGATGCTGCCCACGGCCTCCGGTCTCTGGCTAGGGTGTGTTTTCTGCCCCCACCAGTTTGGGATCCGGTACCCTGTGCCGACTCTTCACCCGGGGATTTAATTTGGGTTCTTGGAGTCCTCTTTTCTGTTTCCCCCTCTGGGTCTCTCTTCTCCTCTCTCACTCTGGGTCTCTCTTCTCCTCTGCTCGCTGACTTGTTCTCTGCATCTGACCCTGATCTTAGTTGGTGCCCTCCTTATATATCCCTCTATGTGTGAGCTCAGGTGACCAGCACCCAATGAGCTCCTATCACTACCCAGACTGCACCCCCTATCTGCCCCTACACTACATGAGATGTTCCAACCCCCTCCCACTCCAGCCAAGGACAGACTCGGTCGTACCTGCACATTTCTAAGTGGGAGTACCGTTGGTCTGCCCTCCGGAAATGGGATGTGTGTAGTGCATGCAGCCTACCGAGCTCAGTCCCACTCTCCATCCTTGCCCGGGAGTGGAATATCACACCTCTGGGTTGAGGTGCAATACCCCTGTAGCAGCCGAATCCTCAGGGTGCTACATTCCCCCCTGGTAAATCACAGCACGTCCTCGGGCTGTAAAGACAAAACACCATACATGCAATTTTTTTTTTTTCAATATCAACATAATAAAACATATAAAACTTTATAAATATATGCAACATAAAACTTTTCATAAAAATAACTTTCTCGTCGCTTCTGGCTCCTCCTCCGGTCACTGTGCAACGTGTGACCAGGTAACACGCGACAGTCTCTGGAACACGTGGCTTTCCTATAAAACCAGTAGGGGGCGCTTTAGGAAGCGCAACTATATACAGGGGAATTTGGCCGCTCTCAGTCCTCGGCCAGGTAAAGGGAAGGGAATGGCTGCTCACAGTCCTCAGCCTGGTATGGATACGGGATAACGGGTAAACAGTTCACTCATGCTGGTCCCAACGGGGACTATATATGTAGCAACAGTTTCTTTGTTACCCGGTCGGGTAACTATTTACATCTACTGCTCTGCCGCACTCAACGGCGTCTTCCTCCTGCTCTTTGCTTGTAGCTGGTTGTAGCTTCAGACCCGTCCGGGTCCTCTTGCTCCTCCTCCTCGCACCGCAACTCCTCCTCCGTCAGGCGGTGTACGTGGAGGGCGTAAGGTCCTTTGGCACACTTGTGCCGGGTGAAGGTGACCTCGTCTCCGATGTAGAGGTCACGACCTCTGTGACCCTCCGGCAGATGGGATTCAACGTCTCTGCGCGTTACAAAAACGTCACCGAAGGTGTTGCGGTCTCGGATGAAGCCCCACGCATGCTGCTGGTTGAACTTGATCACTGTCCCGATGGTGCGGGGACAATGCGCTGCACGGGGGTCCCTCCTGGTCCGGCTCTTCTGCTCGGCACTCCGTACTTGGGCCTGTTGCTCTCGGACCCGCCTCTCTTCCCGCTCCCTTGCGAACTCCGCGAGCTGCTGACGGCAGCACTCAGCGCGCTCTGCCGCAGCTGCCCGGGTTTCCCCGGTGAACCCCATTAGATCTTCTCCCGTGGGGTCCCACGCAAATTGGGCTTCTTCCAGAGGAGGCGAGACCCGTGCCACGGGCTTCGGAGCCGGAATCAGGGGCTCACACAAGGGCCCTAGTCTCTGCTGCCGCTCCAGCTCATGGAATTCTTCGGGCCAGATGAAGGGCCGCCCGTCCGGCCATGTGAGCTGGCTGAACAAGTCCTCCCCCAGATGTGGCACCCTTGGTTTCGCGGGCGCGGTGTTGGCGACGCCCGGGTTGCCCAGGCCTTGCGGCCAGGCCTGGGGCATCTGGAAGGTGAAGGGCACCGTTAACACGGCGGCGCCCTGGGCTACCTGGCCTTGCGACCAGGCCGGAGGCTCCGCGGAGGTAGGGGGCGCTGTTGGTGATGCGGCGCCCGGGGGTACTAGGCCTTGCGACCAGGCTGGTGGTATTTCCTGCTTTGTCACGCTCCGGGTCGAGGCGTGTGACGTCACAGGGGTCGCTGCGGCGGCTTCCGGTCGGGGCCTAGTCCATAGCGGTGACATGGCGGCTACGGGCACAGCAGGGGGACTTTCGGGCTCTGCGACGGGGAGCTGGGGCAGGTGGGCGGTTTCCCGGCTTGGGGTATAGGCGTCCCCTTTACCTGCCTCCTTGCGTCCGGCTCCCTTCTCGGCGCCGTCTCCGGCCTTGGGTCCTCCCGCGCCATCCTCAGAGGCGGTCTGTTTCCTCTTCCAGGGTAGCGTGCTCCGTTGACTGGTCTCAGCTTGCTGGGCCATCTCCCGGCTCCATTCCGCCAATATCTCGCGCTGTACCCGGGCCATCCTCCGTGCAAGGCCCTCCAGGGCAGTCTGTGCACACTCCCGGTCTCGGGGGAGCTGTGCAAGGACCTCCACTAGGCCTAGTGGGGTCGTGGATTCTAGCAGGCTCCTGGCCAGCGGGCCGGTGCTGCTCTGCTCTCCTTTCTCGGTCTCTAGCAGACTCCTGGCCAGCGGGCCGGTGCTGTTCTGCTTTCTCTCCATCTCCGGGTAAGCTCCTCCGCTACTCTTCTCCAGGCTTCTTGCCTCCGGGTGCGCTCGCTCCAGCCTGCTCGTTAGACTTCTTGTCTCCGGGTGCGCTCGCTCCAGACTGCTCCAGGCGGCACCCATCTTCGTTCTTTTCTTTCGTCTCCTCCCACTTCGAGGGCGGTCCCGGGGCAACTCGGTGACTGTCAGCTCCAGGGGCAGTTCTTCCACGCTGACAGACACCTCCAGCATCACAGTCTCTGTTGGTGGGGGCGGTTTCCACTTTTGGCGCCATTTTCTGTCCTGGCCCACGATGGGAGGCGGCCTCTTGCCCTCCTTTGGCACGCCCATAATGGCGTCCGCTCTGCCAAGGCGGGAAATCTTCGGATTTGGCGGGAAGCGTCGCCCAGTGGCGGGAAACTCTGCAGATGGCGGGAACAAGCTGGAAATGGCGGACAATCGGCGCGAAACGACCTGTGATGGGGTCCGATGGCGTGGACCCTCCGGAACCGGCGGGAGACTTCTTTCTGAGGTAAACTTGCACTTTTCTTCAGGCACGCAGTACCCGGGTGTTGCGGGCACGTAATCCTGCCGACTACGCCAAAGTTGACGCGCCCCCTGGGACATATTCCTTTTTGAGGGGAATACCCGGCACCGGATCAGATGGGGGTTGTAGTCTCCGAGCGGCTGTGACCCGGCCCGTGCCCAGGGCGTCAAACTCAGTGTTATGTGGCAGTCCTACAGATGTTATTAAGAGTTCTTTTGTGTCGACTACGCCACCCGTTGTGATGCGGTCACTGTGGCCGCCGCTGCAGCAGGGTCCGCTGAGGCTGATGGTGGGTGCGCAGCTTGGTGGGATAACCCCCAACGGGAGGGGTATAGCCTCAGGGGGGACAGGTGCAGAGGATGGGGGTTGTGGTGGTGCAGTGCAGACGGCAATTAAGACAGAGTCGGGTTGTGCAGTTAAGGGTGTTTACTTGCTGCAGATGTTGTACTGGTCACTCCAGCTTTGAGTGACCACCCGAGCCGTGCTGCGTCCACCAGGTCCTGGATCCAGCCAACCCCCAAACAAGTCCGGAGCGTGGCCCTGAGCTCTCCTTCTGTCCCGTTCTCTGGCCGTCCCCACCAGTGATCCACCTAGGTCCAGCTCCCTCGGGCCTTCTGTTGGGACACCCTTGGCCTTGGGTTCCCTGACCCTTCATGTGGTATGCCTTCGGGGTGGATGTGGTGGGTGACCGTGGCAGACGCTGCCCACGGCCTCCGGTCTCTGGCTAGGGTGTGTTTTCTGCCCCCACCAGTTTGGGATCCGGTACCCTGTGCCGACTCTTCACCCGGGGATTTAATTTGGGTTCTTGGAGTCCTCTTTTCTGTTTCCCCCTCTGGGTCTCTCTTCTCCTCTCTCACTCTGGGTCTCTCTTCTCCTCTGCTCGCTGACTTGTTCTCTGCATCTGACCCTGATCTTAGTTGGTGCCCTCCTTATATATCCCTCTATGTGTGAGCTCAGGTGACCAGCACCCAATGAGCTCCTATCACTACCCAGACTGCACCCCCTATCTGCCCCTACACTACATGGGATGTTCCAACCCCCTCCCACTCCAGCCAAGGACAGACTCGGTCGTACCTGCACATTTCTAAGTGGGAGTACCGTTGGTCTGCCCTCCGGAAATGGGATGTGTGTAGTGCATGCAGCCTACCGAGCTCAGTCCCACTCTCCATCCTTGCCCGGGAGTGGAATATCACACCTCTGGGTTGAGGTGCAATACCCCTGTAGCAGCCGAATCCTCAGGGTGCTACAGGAGCAGCACATGACAGGATGGGGGCGCAGGATGGGAGCAGCACATGACAGGATGGAGGCCATATACCAATATAAATGCTCGCCACCCGGGCGTAGAACGGGTGGTTCAATAGCTAGTACATTATAGGTGAAGTAGACTCAAAAGACCAAGCAGATTCAACCTTAAAGAACGAGTCATTACTTCTTCTTTTACCCATGAGCCCCGCACGTCATGCCCAACTGCCCCAACGCACATTTTGAATCTTCCTCAGGGGGTGCCCCTGCGTGCGTTGGGGCAGTTGGGCATGACGTGCGGACTCACGGGTAAGTGCCTCATTCATTACCAGTATACTTATCTCTAACATTCAAGAAGTTGTCCACTACTTTATGTATCCCCCCCGGGCCCCTAAGACTTATTGTAAATACCTTCTGTTGCTGATAATGCCTGTGAGCGGCGCTATCGTTGCCTCTCACAGGCATCACGTGACTCCGCGCTGACGTCATGACAAGTGAGGCGTGACTCAGCACTGGGGTCCCCACGGTGGCCGCTGGGTTGTGGGTGGGGTTACCCCCGCGTCACACCTTGCATCCACCGCGCGCTTTCCCAATGAATGGAGAGAGGCAGAGCGCGTGGTGGATGCTGGGTGTGACGAGGAGGGGTCCCCCGCCCACAGCCTGGAGTCCACCCTGGAACCTGGAAGACAAAGACCCCCGGCTGCTGCCAGCACTTGTCGTGACATCAGCGGATGTCAGAGCCGGCTGCAGCCGGGGGTCACATGATGCCTGTGAGCGGCCAGTGATAGCGCCACTCACAGGCCGTATCTGCAACAGAAGGTATTTACAAGAAGTCTTAGGGGCCCCGGGGGGATACATGGGGGGATATAAAGTAGTGGACATCCCCTTTCAGCCATGGCGCTCTATTTTACCACCTGTGTGCCTGCTTTTATGTAATCTCCACCTATATGATGTGTGCTGCTCCTCTTTATTGATTTTGATTTAATTATACTGAGTTAGGACCTAAGCACTATAATACTGTTGTGGGGATCTATGTGATACTGCTATATCTATGTCAGATATGTAATTGGTCTGGCACCCCCACTAAAACCACGTCCCCTCCCCCACCCCCCACCCCCCGTCCAACTAATCTCATATATGTGTGTCTCTCTTGTGATTAATAAAATTGATGTTGATATTTACTTTATGATTGAAGTAGTAATGACTCGTTCTTTAAGGATGAATTTGCATTGTCATTGTATCATAACACAGGATAACAAAAAAAATGGTGGTAGCCCATGCAAGTGCTGCACTCACTATTCTGCTGGTGCAGTCACTGGGTACATACATTACATTACTGATCCTGTACTGATCCTGAATTATATCCTGTATAATACTCCAGAGCTGCACTCACTATTCTGCTGGTGCAGTCTCTGTGTACATACATTACATTACTGATCCTGAGTTACATCCTGTATTATACTCCAGAGCTGCACTCACTATTCTGCTTGTCCAGCCGCTCCCTCTCTCCTCACACACATATTATACATATATACACAATAATAACTACCTACACCATGACATCTGGTCCGGTTACCAAACAAATAATAACAATATAATAAACAATAACCGACAAATTATATACAAACTAATATATACATTCTTTTTTTTTTTTTTTTAAATAACATAAATACTAACTATACAAATATATACAAGACAAAACAAAACCCCCCACACTCAAGCCCACCAGTCCCTCCCCGGCACTGACCTGAGAGCTGGTCCTGCGCCTCATGCCTCAGTCCAACGTCCATAGGCCAGATCAGGCAGTGCCAGTTTTTCACCCAAATAACCAGTGTCCCACAAGATGAACCCACCTCCCCCCTTTTCCCTCCACCCAACCTAACAGCTACACCCAAACCCATATATACAATATATACAGAAACAAACAATACAATAACCACAACTGACAAAGCCCAAATTCGGCGCCTGCAGCCCTACATCACTGTCTACTGATCAAATACAAAAATCTATGGTGTCAGCAGCAGCCCACCACCAGGAGAGGAGATGACCACACTAGGGCACACTAAAAGAAAAGCCCCTCCAGAGGAGAGCGGCCCTCCGTGTACCCAGTCTCCCATACTCCAGAGAACGCACCTTCACCAGGTCACCGAGTATGGTCCTAAACACATCGTCCACTGGGAGGATTTTCCGTTGCGTCGATACTAAGCACCGCGCGTTCCACGTGTGATACCTAACCACTGCGCTAACTAGAAATAAGGTGCAGTGGTCCCGACCACCCAGGTCCCCGAATGCTCCATAGGCCAATTCCGCATAAGAGAGACCGACCAGCCGGGGCCAGCCAATGGAGGCGCCCATCCTGTTGTACACCTCTGTGTTAAAGGGACAACGAAGCAGGAAGTGGTCCATGCTTTCAAGCATGGTACCACAATGCTCCCGAGGACAGTTCCTGTCCTCAGAGCTCCTACACTTCAGATTGTCCCTCAAACACAGTTTCCCATGGAAGCAGCGCCAAGCCAAGTCCCAAAACTTCGAGGGATCCTGATAGAATTCAAAAGATGCAGACCCACCCCAACATCCCGACTTGGGCAATCCCTGCACACCAGAGGCCTCTGAAAATGAGTCAACAGAACCCTTTTGTCAAGGAGCTTCCTTGGCAGAGTCCTGACCTCCCACATTCCCAGACCCCACCGACGAATTACCTTCAGAACCACAGTAGCGTAAGCCGGTAGATGTCAATGTGGTGTGCGTAGATCTTTCACTTGCCCTCCTGTCTCCCATTCCTGGAAGAAAGGCTGAAACCATCCCTTACAGCAGAATACCCACGGGGGAGCCCTCTCTTTCCAGAGGTTTGCAATATTGATCTTAATGAAGGTATTCACAAGGAATACCACAGGGTTGACCATACCCAACCCTCCTAGTCTCCTCGTACGGTAAGTAACCTCCCTCTTGACCAGGTTCAGTCTATTCCCCCATAACAGTTGGAAGAACAAACTGTAAACCCGAGTCCAGAGAGGCTCCGGCAAGATGCACACACTGCCCAGATAGATCAGCAAAGGGAGCAGGTAAGTTTTGATCAGGTTTACCCTTTCCCTTAGGGTCAAAGACCAACCCTTCCATTGGTTCACCTTCTGAGTGGCGATCTCTAGCCTGCTGTCCTAATTTTGTTTGGGGCAATCCCCCTGGCCAAATTCGATGCCAAGAACTTTTGCGGAGACTTTGGGTCCTGGAAGGGTGTACGGGAGATCAAAACCAGAATCTCCTCCTCCCAGCCAGAGACTCTCACACTTATCCCGGTTGATCTTGGACCCGGATGCCTCCGAGTAGCTATTTACTTCTGATATCAGCCACTCTGCCTCCCCATCAGAGGAAACAAAAACGGTGACATCATCGGCATACGCCACCACTCTCAGAGTGGCTTCCGGTGCTGCTCGGTCCATCACGATCCCAGCCAATGGTCCACGCTCCACCCTCCTAAGAAGTGGGTCAATCGCAAACACGTACAGCAGCGGGCTCAAGGGACAACCCTGGCGAACACCACACCCAACCTCAAAAGAGCTGCCAATCCAACCGTTCACAAGCGGGAAACTCTCTGCCCCAGCGTACAAGGTCTTAAGCCAATCAACAAATCCCCCCGGCAGGCCATACCTCAGAAGGACAGACCAGAGGTACTCATGATTAACCCGATCAAACGCTTTTGCCTGGTCCAATGACAGCATGTACCCCTTCCAGTCACCAGCCCTACCCTGCTCCACCGCCTCTCGGACACAGAGTACAGCACTAATTGTACTGCGGCCCGGAACAGAGCAATGCTGGGCTCCCGAAAGGAGCCGGGGCGCAAATTTCACCAACCGATTAAACAGCACCTTTGCCAAAACCTTCCTGTCTGCATTGAGAAGCGCTATGGGACGCCAATTCTCAATGCAAGATGAGTCCTTACCCTTTGCCAAGATAATCAGGGCAGACCTCCTCATTGATTTTGGCAGAGTGCCCGATGAAAGACATTCATTGAATACCTCAGTCAACAGGGGAACCAAGGCGTCCTTAAAGGTCTTATAGAATTCAGATGTTAAGCCATCTGGACCGGGAGATTTCTTTAGGGCAAGCCCTTCAATCGCCAACTTAACTTCCTCTTCCCTGATCATCTCTGTCAAAACGCCAAGAGAGGGGTCTACCCCTGGTTCGGGGACGGCTTCAGCCAGAAAAGCCGACATCTCATCCCAATCCAGATCCCTCTCCCCCAAGAGGTGCGAGTAGAAGGATCTGACGACCTCCAGGATCCCTAATCTGGATCTTTTCAGGGACCCCGCAGTGTCAACCAGTCCTGTAACAACTTTACTATTCACTGACATCTTGCAGTTTCTGTAAGGGTCTGGCGAGCGGTACTTCCCATACTCCCTCTCAAAAACCAAAGATGCGTGTCTATCATACTGACACCTCATTAGCAAAGATTTCACTCTGGAGATCTCCTCACGGCTACCTCCAGTTGAGACAAGATGCTCGAGTTTCCTCCTCAGGCCCTGATACAGGTGGTACCTGTCCAGGCTCCAGAGGCTCGAGAGCTGGCGGAAGAATCTCGCCACCCTTTTCTTGAACATCTCCCACCACTCTGACTTACTACTACAAAGATCCAGTAAGGGTACCTGGCTCTGAAGAAAATCCTCAAAGGACTGTCTTATCTCCGCTTCTACCAAGAGAGACGAATTGAGCCTCCAAAAGCCTCTTCCTATCCGGCGAGTCTCTGTAACATTCAGAGAAAACAAAATCAAACAGAGATCAGAGAACTCCACCTCAACAGCAGATACTGCTGAAGAGACGGCTTCCTCCTTTAAATAAAACCTGTCTATCCTGGACCTACAGTTACCTCTATGATAGGTGAACCCCTCGTGGACTGCGGTGAGCCGGATGTGGACATCTACCAGGCGAGCTTCACTAGCTACAATATTAAGGGCGACGCCATCATAAGTCAGCTTGTCTCTGGAACCTCCTCTATCTCGGGGCCTCGTGACAGTGTTAAAGTCCCCTCCAAAGACGACCTGCCGACTCGTAAAAAGGTAGGGCTTGATCCTCATAAAGAGACACTTCCGGTCCCACTTAGATTGGGGACCATAGATGTTAATGAGCCAGAGCTCTTGTCCCTTCATGAGGACATCTAATATCAGGCACCTCCCCATTTCTAACTCAATAACCCGTCGGCATTCTACCGGTGCGGTAAAAAGGACCGCCACTCCGCTATACGGCTCGGCCGCAAGAGACCAATAGGAGGACCCAAGTCTCCACTCCCTCTGCCATATTTGGCAGCCTGGTCTCTTGCAAAAAGAAAACGTCAGCTTCAACCCGGCTGAGAAAATCAAAGGCCGCCAATCTAGCCATATTTGACTTAATGCTGGCGACATTAATGGACACCAGCGTCAACGGAGTGGGTACCGCCATCATTGGTGATTGAGTTAGATGGCTTTCTTCTTCCCACTCCCCTTATCCTCTGCCTCAGAGGAGGAATCCTTCCCCCTCTTTAATGATACAGAGGTGTCCATTCCCACATTTTTCCTTCTTTTTTCGTCCTCGTCTCCGGACTCTGGGCCAGTCCCTCCCCCCAAGGACCTTGCATCCCCAGGAGAAGGAGACTCGGCGCCCACTGTAAGCTCCGCCGAAGCCAGAACCTCACCCTCAGCCTCCTCTTCTGAGGAAGAGATGTTGTCAAGGGCTTGGAAGCGGTTAGAAAGACCAACTAGAGGGGAGTCAGTTTTACCTTCCTTAGGTACCTTGGTCAGAGCGGGAGAAGATGTTTTATCTCCCTTCTTTCTCTTCTTTTTGGTGCCGAGCTTACGCTTGTTCTCTAGCCACCGCTTATTATCCTCATCCATACTTTCATAATGGGAGGATTCTGAGGCAGAGGGGGTTTCCTCCCTGTGGATCCTCCTGATCTCCTCATCAAACTCATCATCCCTCGGGGCCTCAGCAGCAACACTGGCATCCAGGACAGGGGCCGCCCCCGTAGCCCGTGGCTCGCCCCACTCCCTCTCCTGTCTGCACTTGTCTAGACCCCTCAGCTGGGCAGGCATCTTTTTATTGTTTTTCTTCCCTGGCCCCTCAGCTACCCCACCCCTGCTAGTTCTCTCCCCAGCAAAATCGGCCTCACGGCTTTCTCCCACCGGGGTCTCGACTGCATTAGCGAAGGAGCGAGGACAACGGCTGACTGGGTGACCTAACTCACCACACAGGTGGCACCTAATCTCCACACAAGAGGCAGCAAGATGACCGACACCCCCACACAATGCACATTTCTGCACAGTGCAGTTTGCACTGAAGTGTGTAGGGTCGCCGTACCTGTGACAGAGCTTTGGTTGCCCCAGGTAGAAGACCAGGATACGATCCCTACCCAGGAAGGCAGATGATGGAATGTGGGCAACCGTACCACCTGAACACTTAAGTTTTACCATAAACGTCCAGGCCCCTGACCAGATACCAAACTCGTCACGGTTTTTATTTGGCATCTCCACCACCTCTCCACACTGACCAAGCCATAATCATCAACATTAACAGAAATAAACACTTGAAATAGATCACTCTGTGTGTAATGACTCTACATAATATATGAGTTTCACTTTTTGTATTGAAGAACTGAAATAAACTAACTTTTTGATGATATTCTAATTTAGTGAGATGCACTTGTATATTACCTCTCTTATCTGAGATTCGTGTACAGGAGACCTATATCAGTTGGGATAGCGTTTTACAGGCATCTAGTCAGGGATTATTGCATTGTACTCCGTGCTTAAAAAAAACTATTCCCTATTGAGAACGCTGTTAGCTGCTTTTAAAATAGGGACAGGTGCTAGATGGTATTATCAGCTGGAAATGAGTGTTCATTCTGGATGTGTTTGATCATATCTCATACACCACATGGCCAGATAAGGTAGCAAAATGTTAAAATGACATTTGCGGGTGAATGCATTTTTCACCGTTGAAAAAAATGCAAAAGTGCAAAAACGCATCAAAAACGATAAGTGTGAACTTAGCCCAAGGTCTGGAGGTGCATTTTTGCTTTTGGTTATTTATTTGGCTTTATATACAGTGGCAAATCCAACCAAAACAAAGCAACGAAAAAGGAGCCAACGGTTTTAAAGATATGCATCAAAATTTATTAGTACATAGATGATCAGACAAAAGCAGGAATCAGTGTGGAAAACACATGAGGAATAGAAACCCGCAACAACCCTCTCCACAATGGCGGACACATGCAGGACCAAACAGTACAATTTAAGTCGGATATAGACTATCTAAGTATTTGAGGAGTAACACCATACATAGATGATATGTCAATACATATTTTCAAGTACAGCACCTATACTGGACTAGAATACCCATGCTGTCCTATACTGCTGAGTGTACGTTCCCTATCATATGCCAGATATAACCATAAGTGACCTGCTAAGTCACTATATACATACCAGAGATATCAAGCTTCAGCAGAAGACAGTCAGGGAATAGTCAAAGATTTAGAGGTCCGTCTAAGGTCGGCACATGCGGAGCAGAGAAGTCCCGACGCGCGTTTCGGTGGTTCCCTTCGTCAGGGGGCATGTTTGCTGCCTCGCTGTCACTTGCTTATATTGGCGCCAGGCACATTTAAAGACCGGAAGTGATATCAGCGTCACTGCGGAGACCAGGACGCCAGCCGACATCCGCATCATGTGACAGCGGAGGGGCGGGGCTTAAGCCCTAACGCCACACACCGCTGAAACACACAGTGTCATTGCGGAGGTAGAACGCCGGCCGGCATCCGCGTCATGTGACAGCAGAGGGGCGGGGCATAAGCCCTGACGCCACACACCGCTAGAACACAAAGACCGCGGGACCAGAAGTGACGTGCGCATCACCATGGGGATCCGGACGCCGGCCAGCATCCGCGTCATGTGACAGAAGCGAGGGCTACAGAATAGCCACAACACCTCATGTCACTGGGACACGGAAAGCCGGCCGGCGCACAGACCCACATAGTCAGCACATTTGCCTGACTGTCTCCTTCACTAGGCCAGGTATCATCGCAGCCCTCTCATTGAAATAACGAGAGTCAGTTCTATAAGGCCATGATGCCACATATCAAAGATTGTCTAAAAGATAAAATAAAGAAAGAGGGGAAAGAAAACATGAACTGGGGGGGGGGGACCCAGAAATGTAGAAATTTTTCCAAATTTATTAAAAAAGAAAAACTTAAATATCACATGGTCATAAGTATTCAGACCCTTTGCTCAGTATTGAGTAGAAGCCCCCTTTAGAGCTAGTACAGCCATGAATCTTCTTGGGAATGATGCAACAAGTTTTTCACACCTGGATTTGGGGATCCTCTGTCATTCTTCCTTTCAGATCCTCTCCAGTTCCGTCAAGTTGGATGGTGAACGTTGGTGGACAGCCATTTTCAGGTCTCTCCAGAGATGCTCAATTGGGTTTAGGTCAGGGCTCTGGCTGGGCCAGTCAAGAATGGTCACAGAGTTGTTCTGAAGCCACTCCTTTGTTATTTTAGCTGTGTGATTAGGGTCATTGTCTTGTTGAAAGGTGAACCTTCGGCCAAGTCTGAGGTCCAGAGCACTCTGGAAGAGGTTTTCATCCAGGATATCTCTGCACTTGGCAGCATTCATGTTTCCTTCAATTGCAACCAGTCATCCTATCCCTGCAGCTGAAAAACACCCCCATAGCATGATGCTGCCACCACCATGTTTCACTGTTGGGATTGTATTGGGCAGGTGATGAGCAGTGCCTGGTTTTCTCCACCCATACCGCTTAGAATTATCACCAAAGTTATCAAAAAGTTCTATCTTCATCTCATCAGACCAGAGAATCTTATTTCTCATAGTCTGGTAGTCCTTCATGTGTTTTTGAGCAACTTCTATGCTGGTTTTCATATGTCTTGCACTGAGGAGAGGCTTCCATCGGGCTACTCTGTCATAAAGGCCAAACTGGTGGAGGGCTGCAGTGATAGTTGACTTTGTAAAACTTTCTCCCATCTCCCTACTGCATCTCTGGAGCTCAGACACAGTGATCTTGGGTTTGTTCTTTACCTCTCTCACCAAGGCTCTTCTCCCACGATTGCTCAGTTTGGCTGGACGGCCAAGTCTATGAAGACTTCTGGTGGTCCCAAACTTCTTCCATTTAAGGATTAGGGAGGCCACTGTGCTCTTAGGAACCTTGAGTAATGCAGAAATTATTTTGTAACCTTGGCCAGATCTGTGCCTTGCCACAATTCTGTCTCTGAGCTCCTTGGACAGTTCCTTTGAGCTCATGATTCCCATTTGGTCTGACATGCACTGTGAGCTGTGAGGTCTTATATAGACAGGTGTGTGCCTTTCCAAATAAAGTCCTATCAGTTTAATTAAACACAGCTGGACACAATGAAGAAGTAGAACCATCTCAAGGAGGATCACAAGGTAATGGACAGCATGAGACTTAAATATGAGTGTCTGAGCAAAGGGTCTGAATTCTTATGACCTTGTGATATTTCAGTTTTTTTCTTTTTTAATAAATTTGCAAAAATTTCTATATTTCTGTTTTTTTCAGTCAAGATGGGGTGCAGAGTGTACTTTAATGAGAAAAAAGAATGAACTTTTTAGAATTTACCAAATGGCTGCAATGAAACAAAGAGTAAAACATTTAAAGGGGTCTGAATACTTTCCGTACCCACTGTATATATTTGTTCAGGATGTGGGGGGGGCGCGGTCCCGGGCCCATTAGACTATAGTTGCCCCACTGTATGTACATATATATACAATATTCATTTTTTAGAGTTAGGCATATAACAATTTTTAACAACTGCATACCAATTCCGTCTTGTTTCATTGGCACTCTCATACATAAACAGCGATGGGTGACATTGATGCCTGTTCCCCAGGTAGCACATTTTAATCCCACAACTGGGGTTATAAAATCCTTGGGGATTAATTTCATAGTGTTTTTATGAATTTTTTTTATATAGTACTGTCCACACTGAGTATTTAATTCTCCCCTCTTTTCCTTCCTTTTTTTACTGTCCCATTTTACCATTCTTATTTGAATAAAAATGAATGAAAAACTAAAAATAAATACAATTGTTCACGTCCCCCACTCAGCAACAGCACTTCCGGCTGGAACATCACTCCGGACGGGCACAGGAGAGGGGCAGATTCGGGATGTTGCTCCCGCAACATTTCCACCTTGCCAGAGGACCCTACCATAGTCACTACCATGGAGTGGGAGCTGGAGGACTGCTAACATAATTGTATTCATCTGAATGCTTGAACCAACGGTGCTGTACATACCTAGTACAAATGAACTCAGCTGTCTCCCTGCGGTGGATCAGGGGATACCTTGTGTAATATTAAAGATTTTCCTGCAAAAATTGCTGTATATTCACAATTATTTTCTATTAGTCATTATTATAGGTGGAGATTGTCTTACTGACCCCACAGCCCTGGTGAGAAGGGTGGTCTCTAGAATACAGAAGGTCTTATTATGTCACAGTGGGGATGTGACCCCTGGGCTCCCCAGGACGCCCAGCACCGAATCCAATTGGTTCCTGTGCATAAAACTTAGGTCGAGCCACATTTAGGTAAAAGGGTCCGAGTCTATGGATAAAATCTATGGATCAGAACATGCTTTTCCTAGATTGACCGTCATTTCTAGGTGTAACAGAATCACTGGTCCTCTCCTCCACTTTTGGCCGAGGTCTGGAGGATTACTGGGAGACATGGAACAGATGTTCTCCTGTTTGTAGCCCACCCATCAGACATGTATGTCATAAACATCTGACACCCCATAAATGTCAGGAGGACTCTATTAAATACAAAGGGACATTAATCAATTTAAAAGTTTTATTTTTAAATTAAGAATTGCATGGAAGGACGAGGAGATGTTCTTGGAGGAGCCTCCTTCTTCAGCAGATGTTCCTTGCTGGTCAGGAGGCCACATGTAGATGGTACCAGTCCTTCCATACAGGTACAGCATTGATGGTGGACGCACTGTACTTTCCTCAGGGCGCTAGACGTGGCGGTTTTCTGCCCTCGCGATGTTTATGGAGCCGCGGTGACAGACACCAAATAAGCAGCTTTCTCGGATGGAGTGAGCAGCCCTGGATAGTCCACGCCGGCAGGATGAGATCACCCGGCGGAAGAGAGAACCTATGAGAAGAGACGTAACACTGATGTCAGTAACAGGACTCCATATCAGAGGACACGGCTGTGCGGTCACTGTGGCCGGACGGCAGAGGAATCATCCATACACAGGTACGGGGGGATTGTCCGCCATCATACATGTGACAATCCCACCACTGACAGATCTGCTCCACGGCCGACACCACACAACATGGGGCTTATTGTCACACTCACCTCTTCTCCTTTCCCCTTCTTCTTCTCTCTCTGGTTTTTGTTGTTTTTTCGGTTTTCTTTTCCCCTGAACTGGAAATTCGAATAAAAAACAAGAAAAAGATGTTGATTATAAACTCCTAAGAGATGAGCTTTGTATGGTTCTATAGGATGGTGTTATTCTCGTGGCTTGTAGCCCTGGTAATCGATTATTGCCCCATAATGGGGGAAATATGTCACATATACATAACATCAGCAGAGGGGTGAGAATTAGATTACCCAGAGAACTGATTAATATGAAACCTGCCAGGTGGGGTCTCGACAAGGAGCTATGTCCCTTCTTACCATGATATTACTTGTAATGTGCCTCAGTGTTGCCTTATAATCAGTTACATAAACCTCAGTGTAACATTGAGGCCATAAAGGGGTCAGTATGGGCCATATGGGGCCGTGGGCGCAGGATTCGGGTCAGTTTAGCAGAAGACTGAACGGCCCCTTAGAACTTTCAATGCATAAAAGAATGAAGATTTTTACAGAATGAACTGCTCATCGCTTTATAGGGAGAAAAAAGTAGTAATTTTCTGATCCTTTATGTGCACGTTCACATTACATGTTTTGACCACAGACTGTGAAAAGATGTCATATATACCTGTACACACCTGACAATGGGGAAGACTCTCTGTAATTAGCAGTGAAACACTGCTTGTCTCCATCAGGTTTAGAAGGGGAAGATTCTTGCTGCCTGTTTGGTAGAAAAAAAACATATAAATTACAAGCGAAAACAATAAAAAATGGACGAACACCCGTCTGCAAGGCCGGTTAGGACATTTGGATAACATGGAGGAGGCACCCTGCTCAGGACCCACTTCTATCACTAAGAATGGAGAATCGCTAGTAATATTGGCCTGTAATGAGCTGGAAATGATTGACTGGTCGCAATGATCGACTGTTATCGCTGGCGTTATCACAAGCCAGAACCACAGTGATCATCAATCATGGGGTGGTGGCGCTGGATATAGTGCTGAGTTACACTTATCTTACAGTTGATCTTCTGATATATCAGATCCAAACCCGATAATAATAATTTATTCACATGTCTGAGTGTTTTGCACTCTCTGGGGAATACACTGGAGGTGGCTTCAGTTCTTCATCGTTCATCACCCTGGTATTGGTGGAACAGAGCTAAAACATAGAGAAAAATAAAATAAATATATATTTAAACTTTATTTTAATTATAAGTTTTATAGATCTTACCGGTCACACTTACTTTAGAAAGCCTTTGAGACGATGATATAAAGTTCAGGCTTTCTGGCCAGTCATTGTCCTCGCTTGTGTCCCCCTCATCTGAATCAATAAGTTCGTAATTGCTACATTGAGCTGAAAAGCACAAGTGTTATTAGAGATTATTAGTATGAGACCGGATCACGGAAAGTTATCATTTGATCACTAATAATGATTGGGACTGATTGTCACAAAATATGAAAGACAAGACACACAAAAGCTTTCTGCAGATGACGTCTCCTTCTACTTACGGTCAAAGTAGCCAGTGTCCTCTTCTGACTCAAAGTTAGGAATGAAATGTGGCTCCTTACTTAGAAGTCTGTCAAAGTCTATGCCACATAGGAATGGATGCATTTTGATCTCTTTAGCTCCTCCTGGGAAAGGAAGACAATAAAAAGTGATATAGACATTATCAGACAGACAGCTCCATATCTGAACAGTTTATGTTACTCTGAACTGAAGACTGAAGGCGAACAGAGCTGATGTGAAGAAAAGTTGCTGAAAGTCAGAGCATGAAGTAAGGGAATGGAAAAGCAGGTAAAGCAGAGAACCTCAGTGCTGATCCTCAGGGGCGTGATCATTTATCTGGTCACAGATGTGTAATAATTCATTATTAATACTATTATATACATTACCTGTCCCAAGTCTATGTGCCGGATCTTTTCTGAGCAGCTCAGTGATGATGTCCTGAGCATCAGGTGGAGGAGTGCGATTATCAAATGTCCAAGTTATCTCATCTGTTATATTAAAAGAAAATGTTACAGAAAATAAAACCTCTTCATTTACTTTATTAAAACAAAAATCTTTTGTATTAACACAACAAGTAACTAAACCACAGAACCAATCTAAGCAAATAACAATGACACCACACCGCATTCAGATTATTTTACTTACCCCTTAATATACTGCAGTAAGTGTCATATTTGGAATCCCCATGAAATGGTACACGGAATAGAAGGAATTCGTGTAGGATGATCCCTACCGACCACCAGTCCACAGGCCGCCCATAGCCTTCCTGTAAGATGACTTCAGGGGCGATGTATTCAGGGGAGCCAGCAATCTGGAAAGCAACAGAAGAAGGAGATGAGGAGCTGAGAAAATAATTGTGACGAATAACATCAGAGGAAAACGTTTTCTAGATGAGAAGATATCAGAGAAGAAGAAATAGATGAGAAGAGTAAAGAACAAGATCCTGTAAGTAAAGCCGACCTCATCATCACGGAACTCTCTGGTGACGTCCTCGGTTGGAGCCTCGTAGGTTTCTGATGTTGGTCTCATGAGGCCGAGTTTGGAAAGTCCGAAGTCCGTGACTTTAATATGACCAGATGCCGATACCAGGAGGCTGTGAAAAAACAGACGGTGTCAGCCCCAAGTAATAACCCATAGACTTTATGACAATCTCTAACTTTCTTCCTCCTAGAGGGGGCACTTACTTCTCAGGCTTCAGGTCTCGGTGCACCACACCAAAACTGTGCAGGTATTCCACAGCCAGGACTGTTTCTGCAATGTACTTTCGGGCCAAGGGGACGGGTAAAGGTCCATAGATGTTCATAAGACTGCCACAGTCTCCTCCTACAGGAGAAAGCAAATATGACAGGAGAGGGTTTGTTACAATGTAAATTACACATGATGCGTGTGAATGAGAAATAAGCGGAGACATTGGGGCAGGATGTCACACAAAGAGATATACTGTGTAATAATGCAAAAGAAAAACAATGGAGCGTACCCTAATAGTAACTAGGACTGCGCTGAATGTCTATGAAGCAAAACCACAAATGTGCAAAAGCTGCAGAAATAAGTGCAAGGAAACAACGTCCCATATAAAAATGTGAAGTTATACTATGTATATTACAATAAATAACCTAAATAAATCTATAATTGATAGAAGGTGTCAGCCGTCTCATAGTATGGTGGAATATAACCTGACGGAGTATGAAACGCTTGTTGCAGCGCGGTACTCATACTTTTTTTCTTAAATATAGCTATCCACTCTCCTTCATGGCTGGATATTACCATCAACAAGAATATATTATATATACTACCCCATGCTATGAGATTGCTGACATCTTCTATGATTTATAGATTTATCTCGCTTATTTATTGTAAGACACTATACTTTTTCGGCCGTATTAGTATCCCTTTTTTCTATGAGTTACCTTGTTAGTTTAAGTTATTTATTCCATGGGACTAATAAAGATTCATATTTTATATAGGGGGTTGTTTTATTGCATTTATTTGTACAGCTTTTTCTCATTTGTGGCTTTGCTTTATGTACTGTACAATGTATAGCGTATACTATATACTGCAGAGCGACCCTATACAAAAAGACAGAGCTGGGCTTCATCTACGAGCCTCTGGTTCATTTCTCTATGAAATGCTCATCTACCGTGGTTCCCCAAAAATAACAACTACCCCGAAAATAAGCTCTAGGATTATTTTACAGGATTTTTGGAGTATGCTTGAAATATAAGTCCTACTCCAAAAATAAGCCCTAGTTACAGTCAGGGCCAGCATTAGGAGGGAGGGGGACACTTGGCAGTTGCCCAGGGCCCGCACTCTTTTAGGGGCTCCCAGCATTTCTATTCCGAGACTGCTTTATCTGACCATAATGTGACCATAGGTCCTTTAACTACAAGAGAGTCTAGATGAACTGAAGGGGAGGCAGGCTACTGTGTATCATTTATACTGTGTGTGTATAGGCATGTGTATGTATGTGCTGTGTGCATGTACATATCTATGTATGTGCTGTGTGTGTATATACATCTGTATGTGCAGTATATGTGTGTATAAACATGTGTATGTATGTGCTGTGTGTGCATGTACATATATATCTATGTATTTGCTGTGTGTGTATATACATGTGTATGTATGTGATGTGTGCATGTGCAGTGTTTGTGTGTATACAGTTGTGCTCAAAAGTTTACATACCCCGGAAGAATTTTTCTTTCTTTGCTTTGTTTCAGTATGAATGATAACAAAAAAAAATTTTCTCCACTCATGATTATTGGTTGGGCGAAGCCATTTATGGTCAAACTCAGCAAATACTGGAGGCAAATTTTCACTCATCAGCACGGAAGCTGCGGATGGGACGTACTTGGACGTTCCAACATGACAACGATCCAAAACACAAGGAAAAGTCGACCTGTCATTGGCTACAGCAGAACAAAGGGAAGGTCCTGGAGTGGCCATCTCAGTCTCCTGACCTCAATATCATTGAGCCACTCTGGGGAAATCTCAAGAACGCATTTCATGCAAGACATCACAGGAATTTACAGGAACTGGAGGCTTTTTGCCCAGAAGAATGGGCAGCTTTAACATCTGAGAAAATAGAGAACCTCATCCACAACTACCACAAAAGACTTCAAGCTGTCATTGATGTTAGAGGGGGCAATACACGGTATTAAGAACTGGGGTATGTGAACTGTTGATCAGGGTCATTTGGATGTTTTTGGTTGTCATTAAGATTTAAAAAGAGAAAACACAGGAGTTTGACAATAAATGGCTTCACCCAACCAATAACCATGAGTGGAGAAAAAGTTATCATTCATATTCTCTGAAACAAGAACAAGAAAGGAAAAATTCTGCCGGGGTATGTAAACTTTTGAGCACAACTGTACATGTGAATATGTAGTGTGTGTATGTGCAGTGTGTGTGTTTGATGATATAGTTATATTTGAAAAAATGTTTCTTTTTTTCAAGAATAAATGTGGATTGTTGTGCATGAGGAAGACAATAAGACATCCCCTGAAAAAAAACTAACCCATCTCTAACAGCAAAAAACTATAGACCCTGTGTTATTTTTGAGGAAACATGGTGCAAACTGTTAAAATTCAGTCAAATCCTCCTTTCTCCATAGTGGAGATTTCTGCCATGCTCAGTGAGGACATACCCTGAAGACTTTCACAGACAAATTCATTTTTCTGGCATTTTGATAACAGATAACTTATAGTAAAAGCAGTGTGGACATGTAACCATCTATGTGGTCACATTCTGCTTATGGAGAAGGTCCTAGAGATGAGCAGACCAGCGCTGGATATAGATACGATGGAGATGTCCTACCTGGTACATACTCCATGACCATGCACAGATGACGTGTGGATGGAAAGGAGCACAACATGGAGGCCACGAAGGGACAATCTGCGAATGTTAGGATGTCCCTCTCTAGAAAGGCCCGTTCAAGTCTTACTGGATCTTTCAGCTTCTGCTTGTCCAGTTTCTTCATGGCGTATAACTGTTTGGAGTCTTTTTGGCGCACTAAGTGGACGGTTCTGAAGAGGAAGAAAATCGGTGGTTTATAATGTATTCTTACTAACAGTCTGTCTATAGACCTCATCACATCTCCTGTACTAATGGTGAATACTAGATATGCTGTCATCGCTACATAGATGATCTCCACTGGGAGGTCCTCATCCATGCCCCATCGTAAATGAACTGAATAATGACAATTAGATGTGCACAGAAGAGATGAGAGAATTAATTACAGTGAAATAGAATTCTACTCATATTTTACAAAGATCTGTATTCACCAAAATGGCGATTTTATTTTGTAATTAGCTTCCTCATGGATTCAGCAAAATGATGAGCGAGTGGACACTATTTTCTAAACCTTAAAAGGCCTTCAAAATGTTAGAAAAACACATTCTTATCCTCACCTCTCCGGCCCCTCTGCCTCAACTGCCTGGTCCGCTCTTTCAAATCTCTGCTGCCAGTGCAGAAGTCCAAACATGTCTAAGGCTGAGACAGGACTTCTGGCATTGAGGAGGTCTAGGAGGATTCTGCACAAACGCATGAAAGGTCACGGTGTCGTGGCATTGGGAACCTTCATGAGCTTGCATAGAATCCTCCTGAAGCTCCTCAAAACTAGAAGTTCTGGCCCAGCATGAGCAGCGGCAATCTGAAGATGTGGTGAGGACTGGACGGATGTCGGTAAAAAGCAGAGGGGTCGGAGAGGTGAGCAGTGAGGTCAGTATAAGTCTATTGTCCACTTTTTACATCTTACATTTATTAGGCTCTGGGGTCTGGAGAGAACCCAGACCATAACAAAAGACATTCAATTCGTGAATCACATTTCCCAGGGAAGTCTGCATGCACAGGCGAATGTGAATTATGCCAGATCCGCTCTTCTCTAGAGAACAGGGATGTGGACTCCAATAATTCCTCTATGGTAACACTGTACGGGCACAGAGACAGAGGGATCGTCATAAGGAGCCCTAGAAAACATATATTATGCCGACATCAAGCTCACCCAAAAGCTCCACAGCTGAACTGTTTGATCTGGTTGTAGTCGCTCTTACAAGGATTTCTCCCTGGGTTCAATGATCCGATCAAGGCCTAGAAATAATAAGAAATGGCATTAAAGCATAAAATCTGCAGAAAGATAACATCTATGGATGCAGGAACTTCTCCTGTATATTATGTGGACGTGATACAAGCCGGACCCCCATAGACACCATTATATACAGGGGATATCCCCCATACACAGACATCACTGTACTGCAGGAGAGGAGACGGGAGATCACACAGCGGGGGCGGGAATAATAATGCCGCCATCACACACAATAGATCTGATCTACATGAAGAATAGGGATATCCCCTCGTCATATGGGGGATAATATTATATGTGTAATTTACCCCCGTTACCTGATGATACACAGACGTCTCCGCTGATACTTACACTGACAGATTCCTGGACCTCGGGGGTCTCACATATTCCACCATCAGTAATTGCCGGCACAGATATTCCTATAATAATGAGGAAACGTTTTGTATTAGACGATATCAGTACATAATATATAACATCCATATTAAGAAGGAGATGACACGGGCTCTGTACACGGTGTAATACTGGTATATGGGATTCTGCACACAACGTATATATTTATGGCTCCTCCATAGATGGATATTCTGGACCATAAATGGCCATTGTTCAGGATCTGATTCATCCTAGAACAATTACATGATCGGGGACCTAGGAGCCTCCTTGTACATGATGAAGAAGAGCACAGAGGAGAGAAGCAGAATTACCTGCGCCCCCTCCATTATAGTCTATGGGGGGCTCCGGAGCCGTCACCGGCCTCATACAGAGGATGGAGAGTAAATCTACATGTTCTCTGCCGTTCTCTATAATATCCAGATATGTGAATGTAAGAATATTAGATGATTGCTCACCTTCCATCAGATCAGTGTTCAGCCCCTGCTGACTGGTATTAGGGTCCGGGATAGTCAGGTTTTCCCCCTCTTCGGAGTCACCTTCTGATGTTTCCTGATGGGTTTAATATGTGCAATTAATATAACATTTCACAAATACTAAATTACCGTATACAGTCCATCCTCGACTTATGAACTTCTGACTTACAAACAACTCCAAGATAGAAAGGGTTGATGTTGAAAAAAAGCTAATATTCACCACTCTCCTCTCCAGCCGCCCCGCTGCTCACCACCTGCCGTCCAGTCCTTTCCACTGTCATTTGCCGTTTCTCTGGTCTCTTTACTATAGTCTAGGACTTCCAGCCGCATTCAGAACCCAGAGGTCACTGCTCATCATAAGGTCATGAGGATGAGGCTGGAAGTCCGGCCCCATAGTGAAGAGGCTGGAAATGTGGTGCACTATGATGGAAAAAGGAAGACCGGGCGGCAGGCACCGAGCGAAAAATTATTGTTTTTTTTTACCCTGTTTTAACTTATATACAAATTTGGGTTACAAACAAACCTATAGGATTTATCTAGTTTATGACAAGGGGACGACCTGTACATAAGTCAGGAAGTACTAAACCAGGACCTAGGGGATAAGCTCAGTATTGGACGGACTATGCATAAGGCAGGAAGTACTAAACCTGGATCTACGGGACAATCTCAGTATTGGATGGACCATAAATGGCCGCTCCCTCCAGAAAATCCACATGAATTTATAAGGGACTTATATCTACAGCTGTTTTCTAATAACTTCTATTATCAGAGCTGCAGCATTTACAAGATGGAAGTTTGTGATGATGGAATGAGACAGAGACGGAAACACAACCTCTGCAGCCGTAGAGACAGGCGGCCATAGAATATCCTGCACCTCTGACATCATAAATCTGCCCCTCTGCTATATGACGGCTAATCTGGAGAAGATCAGACCAGGACGTGTGATATAGAAGGTGATGGATCCTTACCAGACGCTCCAGTGAGCCGGCCGGACGCTCCAGTACATACAGGACATTTTGGGCCAGTTGTATAATAAAGGCCAATTCTCCACTTGTGGATTTTTCTTCAGCCTATAAAGATGGAAATAAATAGAAAGGGAAAATCATGAGAGAACATGGAGGAAGCCGGTTATGTCACCACATTACTCCTTCGATCTACTCTACAATTACTACATATCTGGTGACTTGGTGCCAGTTGTCTATAATATAATCAGGGATGTGTCCTTCTGTCCGAAGCCTCTGTAGACTGCGCCTGCACAGTCTGGCCCCAGACAGAAGAATGCATCCAGCCATTACAGGTGACAGATAAGATGAGTATATGGCACTGGAGATCGCAGTATGCGTAGGCACTGTAGGCATACTGCGTTCAGAGCCTACGCATACCTAGGCCGGGGGAGGAGTGCAACGTCGGAATCGGCGCTTGTGCATAGCGCACTATCTGGCGCCATTTTAGTGAAAGCAGATTTACAGTGTGTCTTCAATAAAATGACACTGGACCGTGCTGTATGCGCACGCGAGTACTCCGGCGCCTTTTTGTTGAATACATGCGATAAATGTGTCTTCACTAAAATGGAGCCAGATTCCGATTGCCATTTCAGTATGATAACACAGGTGACGCGCTTCCAGGGAGCGATGGAAAGGTGAGTAGGATGGGGAGCACAAAACAGGATGGGGGAGCACATAACAGGATGGGGGAGCACATAACAGGATAGAAGAGCACATAACAGGATGGGGAGCGCAAAACAGGATGGGGGAGCACATAACAGGATGGGGTGCACATAACAGGATGGAAGAGCACATAACAGGATGGGGGAGCAGGATGGCGGAGCACTTAACAGGATGGGGGCAGAACATAGGATGGGGGCAGCACATAACAGGATGGGGAGCACTTAACAGGATGGGGGCAGAACATAGGATGGGGGCAGCACATAACAGGATGGGGAGCACATAACAGGATGGGGAGCACATAACAGGATGGGGAGCACATAACAGGATGGGGAGCACATAACAGGATGGGGGAGCAAGATGGAGCACAAAACAGGATGGGGGAGCACATAACAGGATGGGGGAGCACATAACAGGATAGAAGAGCACATAACAGGATGGGGAGCACAAAACAGGATGGGGGAGCACATAACAGGATGGGGAGCACAAAACAGGATGAGGGAGCACATAACAGGATGGGGTGCACATAACAGGATGGAAGACATAACAGGATGGGGGAGCAGGATGGAGAAGGACTTAACAGGATGGGGGCAGCACATAACAGGATGGGGAGCACATAACAGGATGGGGAGCACATAACAGCATGGGGGAGCACATAACAGGATGGGGGCAGCACATAACAGAAAGGGGGAGCACATAACAGGATGGGGGAGCACATAACAGGATGGGGTGCACATAACAGGATGGAAGAGCACATAACAGGATGGGGGAGCAGGATGGCGGAGCACTTAACAGGATGGGGGCAGAACATAGGATGGGGGCAGCACATAACAGGATGGGGAGCACTTAACAGGATGGGGGCAGAACATAGGATGGGGGCAGCACATAACAGGATGGGGAGCACATAACAGGATGGGGAGCACATAACAGGATGGGGAGCACATAACAGGATGGGGAGCACATAACAGGATGGGGGAGCAAGATGGAGCACAAAACAGGATGGGGGAGCACATAACAGGATGGGGGAGCACATAACAGGATAGAAGAGCACATAACAGGATGGGGAGCACAAAACAGGATGGGGGAGCACATAACAGGATGGGGAGCACAAAACAGGATGAGGGAGCACATAACAGGATGGGGTGCACATAACAGGATGGAAGACATAACAGGATGGGGGAGCAGGATGGAGAAGGACTTAACAGGATGGGGGCAGCACATAACAGGATGGGGAGCACATAACAGGATGGGGAGCACATAACAGCATGGGGGAGCACATAACAGGATGGGGGCAGCACATAACAGAAAGGGGGAGCACATAACAGGATGGGGGAGCACATAACAGGATGGGGTGCACATAATAGGATGGAAGAGCACATAACTGGATGGGGGCAGCACATAACAGGATGGGGGAGCAGGATGGCAGAGCACTTAACAGGATGGGGGCATCACATAGGATAAGGGCAGCACTTAACAGGATGGGGGCATCACATAGGATAAGGGCAGCACATAACAGGATGGGGGAGCACGTAGCAGGATGGGATGCACAAAACAGAATGGGGGAGCACATAACAGGATGGGGGCAGCACATGACAGGATGGGGGCAGCACATAACAGGATGGGGGAGCACATAACAGGATGGGGAGCACATAACAGGATGGGGGGGCAGGATGGTGGAGCACATAGCAGGATGGCAGAGCACATAACAGAATGGGGAGCACATAATAGGATGGGGGAGCACATAACAGGATGGGGGAGCATGGAACAGAATGGGGACAGCACATAACAGGATGGAGGAGCACATAACAGGATGGGGGAGCACATAACAGGATAGGGGAGCATATACCAGGATGGGGGAGCATATACCAGGATGGGGGAGCAGATACCAGGATGGGGAAAGCACATAACAGGATGAGGAAGCAGGATGAGGGGAGCATGGACCAGGATGGGGGAGCATGGACGAGGATGGGGGAGCATTGACCAGGATGGGGGATCATGAACCAGGATAGGGGACCATATACCATGAAAAATGCTCCCCACTCGGGCGTAGAACGGGTTCAATAGCTAGTATACTATATTACTGTCTGCCTAAAGAACAATTTTATGTGAATAAACTTATTATTCCATCCTTATTACTTTTATATGTTTTGTGCAGAATTCTGCTGCTTACCTGTTGCACCAATGTCCTGATGTTCTTCTGTAAATGCTCAAGATATGCTGAGCTTATACGACCTTGCTTGTATTTGGTCAGGCATTCTCTCACTAGCTCCATAACCAGCCGGTAAGTGAAGCTGAGGACACCATCGGGTAGTGGTAGCACAATGTCAGGGGCATAGGTGGTAAGAATCCCCTGCAGCAGTGCTAACATCTGAAAATTGTCTGAAGGAATTTCAGACATTTCAAGTAAATCCAAATCGCAGTTAGTAAATCACTAGCTATGTAGCTAATCACCAACAACAATGACACCGGAATGTCAAAGTGACACTGTAGCTGTAAACACTGGCACAAGTATTGGTGGTGCATTATGATGTCATAATAGCAGTGATATCATCACGGAATGTTGAGATGTTACCATATATGGAGCTTCTCACCTTATAAGGAAGTTGCCTAGCAACAGTGAGGATGGTAAAACCATAGGGTGAGCATCAGTGCTTGTATGTAAGAGGGAGCTGTGGGCACCGGGCTCTTCTCATCAGTGAGGGGATTTATAAATATATTTATTAATATCTGTATACACAATAAAAATCATAATTACGTATTTATAAGAAATCCGGATTCAGGATCTAAAAGAAGTATCTTTATCTGGGGGGTCCAAGGAATGAAGATCAGAAGCCCACGCCTCACCATCTCCCCCAATCTCCCAAGATGGGGGTCTCTATTACAAATATAACCCTGCCTGACATTTGAGAAAATCTAAATTTTGTTACTTAATTATTACTAATTGTTATTATGAAACAGAAAAAAGAGTCGGAATCAGGAGAATTCAGGGATGTTTAGATATTTAGCTCAAATTTTGAACAGGTGACAGATCCTCTATAATCTTGGTGAATAAAACACTTGTCCTAATAAATCTCCTCCTACGTTCTCCGATCACCACCATATTTGTATTCCAAGAGCCTCAAAGCACCGGAAAGAGAAAGTAAGTGAAGAATCAGGCGCATTCTAATCTGTAACCATGGAGACACATAGGCTGCATAAGAGCTGTATACACTACACAAGATTTACAAATTTGTTTCATTTTTTATTTTAAGGAACCAAGTGAAAAAAAATACTGTAAAAGATCTTCTAACAACGAGAAATGATTCCAGGATTGTCTTTCCACTATATATACAGTATATACTCACAACACAAAGGTTAACTAATAGTTTTAATGATTTTCTGTAATAAATATTTGTATAAATATGAGAAACATTTATATAAAAATACAACAAATGATAATAAATATTTCAATTATAAAACAAGAAATACGTCTTATAATAATATTACTCAGCGATTTATAAAAGTAACAAAGTTCTTGTCGCTGCTGCTCCTGACGACCAATCAGATTTCTGCCGTTTTGCCTCTTGCAGTGCGGAATCGATGGCTGGAATCTGACTGGTTGCTACGGGCAACACTTTCATTATTCTCTACACTGTTTGTATAAATAATCCTTGAACTTTCGTTGTCGATAGCAACCGATTAGAATTCAGCTTTTACATTTGTAATTTACACGAGATAAATAAACGTGATTTCTGATTGGTCGCTAGGAGTAACAAAGACGCTACATGACAGCTGAGGCTCCGTGACAATGGCGTCTGTTACTCCAGGTACTGGATGATGGGCCGGACACAGGTGCAGCCCACCGTCACCAGCTGCTTCTCCAGCCTATAGGTGGGACACATCCTCTCATCTCACCACGCAGGACCAGGATCTCCTGTCTGATGGGGACTGAGTTCATGCTGAGGTCCACATGACCCTCCGGGTCCAATCATCCGCGGTGGAGACATCGGGCCTCGCTGATGACCGCAGGGAATCTGTTATTGTCCACATTAGAGCTGGTGGAAGGAGATGAGAGAAATCAGGACACAGCAGTAACCATGTTTAGTCCCCCATACTCCGGCCTGCTGACCCCCATATATCATTATTATTATTTCTGCCATTACTCCATGTACATTCACCTGTATTCCCATGGAGAGATGGAGCGGCTCCTCACACTGTCCGCCATTACTTGTGCAGAACTCCGACTGCCGACCTTCATATCCACCTTCACACGTGGAGGAAATGTGGTGTCCGGTGTGAAGAGACATCCCCCGCCGGACACTAGAGGGGCCTCCCAGCCATCAGCGCCAGGGACCTGCCCTTCTCCTCCATGGACACAAGAGATGAAGATCAGAAGAAGCAAAGTGGAGAAAACCTGAGGACAGAAGATGTCACACATGTGATAGGGGACATTGTGGAAGTGTCAACATTATGTAGTGATATAAGTAAGGGTTAAATAATGGATCAATAATATACACTAATAATATTCATACTCGTATGGACCTATCCCAAAGATATGCAACAGCGCTCAAGCCAAGAGCAACCAGATATGACTATATAACACATATAAGAAATTGCAACATTTTAAGTGGAATTCATTCAACAATCTATTATATTGTCATTGAATCATAACCCAGGATAACAAACAAAATGGTGGTGGCCCCATGCAAGTGCGGCACTCACTATTCTGCTGGTGCAGTCACTGTGTACATACATTACATTACTGATCCTGAGTTACATCCTGTATTATACTCCAGAGCTGCACTCACTATTCTGCTGGTGCAGTCACTGTGTACATACATTACATTACTGATCCTGAGTTACATCCTGTATTATACTCCAGAGCTGCACTCACTATTCTGCTGGTGCAGTCACTGTGTACATACATTACATTACTGACCCTGTAGTGATCCTGAGTTACCTCCTGTATTATGCTCCAGAGCTGCACTCACTATTCTGCTGGTGCAGTCACTGTGTACATACATTACTGATCCTGTACTGATCCTGAGTTACATCCTGTATTATACTCCAGAGCTGCACTCACTATTCTGCTGGTGCAGTCACTGTGTACATACATTACATTACTGATCCTGTAGTGATCCTGAGTTACCTCCTGTATTATACTCCAGAGCTGCACTCACTATTCTGCTGGTGCAGTCACTGTGTACATACATTACATTACTGATCCTGAGTTACATCCTGTATTATACTCCAGAGCTGCACTCACTATTCTGCTGGTGCAGTCACTGTGTACATACATTACATTACTGATCCTGAGTTACATCCTGTATTATACTCCAGAGCTGCACTCACTATTCTGCTGGTGCAGTCACTGTGTACATACATTACATTACTGACCCTGTAGTGATCCTGAGTTACCTCCTGTATTATGCTCCAGAGCTGCACTCACTATTCTGCTGGTGCAGTCACTGTGTACATACATTACTGATCCTGTACTGATCCTGAGTTACATCCTGTATTATACTCCAGAGCTGCACTCACTATTCTGCTGGTGCAGTCACTGTGTACATACATTACATTACTGATCCTGTACTGATCCTGAGTTACATCCTGTATTATACTCCAGAGCCGCACTCACTTTTCTGCTGGTGCAGTCACTGTGTACATACATTACATTACTGATCCTGTACTGATCCTGCGTTACATCCTGTATTATACTCCAGAGCTGCACTCACTATTCTGCTGGTGCAGTCACTGTGTACATACATTACATTACTGATCCTGCGTTACATCCTGTATTATACTCCAGAGCTGCACTCACTATTCTGCTGGTGCAGTCACTGTGTACATATATTACATTACTGATCCTGTACTGATCCTGCGTTACATCCTGTATTATACTCCAGAGCTGCACTCACTATTCTGCTGGTGCAGTCACTGTGTACATACATTACATTACTGATCCTGCGTTACATCCTGTATTATACTCCAGAGCTGCACTCACTATTCTGCTGGTGCAGTCACTGTGTACATATATTACATTACTGATCCTGTACTGATCCTGCGTTACATCCTGTATTATACTCCAGAGCTGCACTCACTATTCTGCTGGTGCAGTCACTGTGTACATACATTACATTACTGATCCTGCGTTACATCATGTATTATACCCCAGAGCTGCCCTCACTATTCTGCTGGTGCAGACACTGTGTACATATATTACATTACTGATCCTGTACTGATCCTGAGTTACATCCTGTATTATACTCCTGAGCTGCACTCACTATTCTGCTGGTGCAGTCACTGTGTACATATATTACATTACTGATCCTTTACTGATCCTGAGTTACATCCTGTATTATACCCCAGAGCTGCCCTCACTATTCTGCTGGTGCAGTCACTGTGTACATACATTACATTACTGATCCTGTACTGATCCTGAGTTACATCCTGTATTATACTCCAGAGCTGCAGTCACTATTCTGCTGGTGCAGTCACTGTGTACATACATTACATTACTGATCCTGTACTGATCCTGAGTTACATCCTGTATTATACCCCAGAGCTGCACTCACTATTCTGCTGGTGCATTCACTGTGTACATACATTACATTACTGATCCTGTACTGATCCTGCGTTACACCCTGTATTATACCCCAGAGCTGCACTCACTATTCTGCTGGTGCAGTCACTGTTTACATACATTACATTACTGATCCTGTACTGATCCTCAGTTTCATCCTGTATTATACTCCAGAGCTGCACTCACTATTCTGCTGGTGCAGTCACTGTGTACATACATTACATTACTGATCCTTTACTGATCCTGCGTTACATCCTGTATTATACTCCAGAGCTGCACTCACTATTCTGCTGGTGCAGTCACTGTGTACATACATTACATTACTGATCCTGTACTGATCCTGAGTTACATCCTGTATTATACTCCAGAGCTGCAGTCACTATTCTGCTGGTGCAGTCACTGTGTACATACATTACATTACTGATCCTGAGTTACATCCTGTATTATACTCTAGAGCTGCACTCACTATTCTGCTGGTGCAGTCACTGTGTACATACATTACATTACTGATCCTGAGTTACATCCTGTATTATACTCCAGAGCTGCACTCACTATTCTGCTGGCGCAGTCATTGTGTACATACATTACATTACTGATCCGAGAGAATTATGAATACAGCTCTGGAGTATTATACTGGTTGTAATGATAAGTAATACAATATATTTAAGCAGTAATATGCGTCTCACAATTCGACAAACCCTTTCTAACAACATTCCCTCTTGAACATTGGAGAAACCTCACTGTCCTGTAATATTACAGTATATTATATATAACGCTCTGGATTCATTGTAGCGTTTGTTCTGTTAGTAAATAACAATGTAACATTAATAGACCCCAGATGTGGTGATCAGAGAGGGGCCGCTGCTCTTACCAGGGATGGTGCGGCCATTGTTCTCCTGGATGTGCTCTGCTGCGGTTCTGCTGCTGGACTGGGCTGTGACCCCGACTCCAGGACACATTATATAAGGGTCACACTTGTTTCTGGCCTTTCCTGGAAAGTTCATTACCTGATATTCAGGCTTCAATGACTTTGTGTATTTTTTATGATTTATTTTTCCTAATCTTTAGTAATGGGAAACACTGGGAGAATGGAAAGGTCCGGATCATCTCCGCTGTGGAATCCCTTAATCACTAATTAACCTGCAGAGCGGACACAGAAATAATATTCCCTGATGAAGATAAGAAGAGTCATAATCCCGAGCGCGGACTTGTAATAACAGGTGTGAGAAGCAGAAGACGTTCTGTCCCTCCATATACTCAGAGGGGCATCTGCGGACTGCGGGGGATGTCAGATGTAGTAGACTGCCTTTGGCTGTGTGCCCACGATGCGTTTTTTAAGCATTTCCGCAGCGGCAAAAACGCTGCAGAAACCCTTAAAAACTCATGGTAGAAGGCCTGCCATGTCCCCCAATGATAATCCGCATGTGCTGTGCACATGCTGCGGAAATTTCCGCTGCGGATTATCATTGCGGAAAAAAACGTAGCACTACCAATTATTTTGCGGAAGTGCTGCGTTTTCGCCGCCATTGACTTGCATTAGACCGCATGGATTACCCATCACTGTATATGTAGATGCGTAATCCAAGCGTTCTAATGTGCGGATGGTACCCGGGTGTAGATGAGAGGAGAGTCTCCTCCGGACCCAGGTACCATTAAAAAATCTGTAAAAAAAGAATAAAATAAAAAATAAATGTATATTTACCTTCCGGCGGCCCGCGCTGCGCTCCTCCTTGCTTCCCGGCACGTCGCGATGGAATGAAGGACCTGCGCTGACGTCAGAGTCATGTGACGGGTCACGCGACGCTGACGTCGGCAGGTCCTTCAATCCACCGCTGCCGGCAGCCGGGACCGAGCGAAGCAAGACAGCGCGGGCCATCGGAGGGTAAGTATACATTTATTTTTTTATTTTTTGACATTCTGTCAGTCACACTATATATGCCGGTTGCCGGTTGTATGGATTTATATAGTGTGACCAAGTTGTCAAGCACTTTCCAAGTGATGTTAAAATCTCTAGGAAAGTGCTTGATAACCCACATGCGGAAATGCATATGAACAACGCTTCACATCCGCATGTCCCTGGCAGGAAAAACATATGTATAATCCGCATGTACAATCCACATGTACAATCCGCATGTACAATCCACATGTACAATTCGCATGTACAACCCGCATGTACAATCCGCACGTACAATCCGCACGTACAATCCGCATGTACAATCCGCATGTACAATCCGCACGTACAATCCGCATGTACAATCCGCATGTACAATCCGCATGTATAATCCGCATGTACAATCCACATGTACAATCCGCATGTATAATCCGCATGTATAATCCGCATGTACAATCCGCATGTACAATCCGCATGTATAATCTGCATGTACAATCCGCATGTACAATCCGCACGTACAATCCGCATGTACAATTCGCATGTACAATCCGCATGTATAATCCGCATGTACAATCCACATGTACAATCCGCATGTATAATCCGCATGTATAATCCGCATGTACAATCCGCATGTATAATCCGCATGTACAATCCGCATGTATAATCCACATGTACAATCCGCATGTACAATCCGCATGTATAGTCCACATGTACAATCCGCATGTACAATCTGCATGTACAATCCGCATGTACAATCCGCATGTACAATCCGCATGTACAATCTGCATGTACAATCCGCATGTATAATCCGCATGTACAATCCGCATGTACAATCCGCATGTACAATCCGCATGTATAATCCGCATGTACAATCCGCATGTACAAGCCGCATGTACAATCCACATGTACAATCCGCATGTACAATCTGCATGTACAATCCGCATGTATAATCCACATGTACAATCCGCATGTATAATCCGCATGTATAATCCGCATGTACAATCCGCATGTATAATCCGCATGTACAATCCGCATGTATAATCCACATGTACAATCCGCATGTACAATCTGCATGTATAGTCCACATGTACAATCCGCATGTACAATCTGCATGTACAATCCGCATGTACAATCCGCATGTACAATCCGCATGTACAATCTGCATGTACAATCCGCACGTACAATCCGCACGTACAATCCGCACGTACAATCCGCACGTACAATCCGCACGTACAATCCGCATGTACAATCCGCATGTATAATCCGCATGTACAATCCACATGTACAATCCGCATGTACAATCCGCATGTATAATCCGCATGTACAATCCGCATGTATAATCCGCATGTACAATCCGCATGTATAATCCACATGTACAATCCGCATGTATAGTCCACATGTACAATCCGCATGTACAATCCGCATGTACAATCCGCATGTACAATCCGCATGTATAATCCGCATGTATAATCCGCATGTACAATCTGCATGTACAATCCGCATGTATAATCCGCATGTACAATCCGCATGTACAAGCCGCATGTACAATTCACATGTACAATCCGCATGTATAATCCGCATGTATAATCCGCATGTACAATCCACATGTACAATCCGCATGTATAATCCGCATGTACAATCCGCATGTACAATCCGCATGTACAATCCACATGTACCACCCGCATGTACAATCCGCATGTATAATCCGCATGTACAATCCACATGTACAATCCGCATGTACAATCCGCATGCGTTTTTTTCTGCCAGGGAGATGCAAAAACGCTCAGGAAAAAATCCTGAGCAGTTCTGCATCGTGGGCACGTAGCCTTATAGGCGTGTGAGTGGTGTGACGGGGGTAATTCTGGGTATAATTAATTGGGGAAACAATATATAAAACACCATAAATGAGGGGTGTCAGTGCTTTATGTATGATTGTATGAATGCTCGGCGGTCTTTCCCCGCTCCACCCCGACTCATGGAGAAAGCCTGACAGTCCTGCTGCTTCCACCTAATTAAACAGAAAGCCCATAAAGCCAATTCATCATTGCCTTGGGTCTGTTTTTGGTTTGTGCCATATTCATCTTTTCATTTGCCCTTTTTTATCGCCACTGTTTTATTTCTTCATCTGTTGTTTTTTATGTTCTCCGTTGCCGGTGAGGTTTTGCCTTTCCAGATGTTTTCATCCGGTTCATCATTTACGACTTTCTGAAAAGTTACAAAAGTTTTGCAGATATGCACGTGTGGCGCCCCTGCGGGTGGTTCAGTCTCCACAGGGGTACTGCATCTCAGCCAGAGGTGTGGTACCCCACTCTCAGGTAAGGAGGGAGCACTACCCGGGACCCACACACTCACATCCAACACTACACCACCTCATTAGGGAAGGGCAAGATTGCTCCTGAGGGAGAGCACAGCCCCTGTCCCTGTGTAGAGGTACACAGGGGGTCCGTTCAAGTGCACCCAAATTAACTGAGAGTCTGCTGGATCACTTCCCCGGAGGACACAGGACGACGTGGGCAGTTATAATTCAGCAGCTGTAACCTGGAGCATCTTGACAACTGTAAGTAAAACCTGAAGACTGCACCCGCTGTGTCCTTGACTAATTGCTGCACCACCTGCCTTGCACTACACCAACATCTACCTCATCAAATACTATATCCTGCCCTGGAGCTGAGCTCTGCCGGTGGAGAGCTGCACTATCTCTGCTGCGTCACCATCAGCTCCAGAGGATCTGCACCGCAGCGGCGCCCCCTATAGCTGCATACCACGGGTGGCGTCACAAATTTTATTCCCCTTTTCTTTATTCCCAAATTGACTTTCACTGTTCTTCATTTGACCGCCCTGGGCCATGGACCGGGTCACCGCCACCGTGACAATACAGGACCGGCCCGGCTACCGAGTACCCCACGGCCCATGGGGCGCGTCACTCCTCTCTCCTCTCCCTCCCTTGAGTGATTTTATGTATGCTAGTTTATTTTTTATTTTGGGGGGGGGGTGAGTGCAAAATGTGCAACTTATTGTGCTGAAGAAAGGCAAAAAAAAAGTTTTAATAAAAATAAAGGAAATGTTTTTCTTTAGTGCAGAGTTCATGAATCATTGATATAAAGTTACTAGAGATGATGGAATCTGCCAGGATTTCTATTTGTCAAAACGTGTGAATTTTACAGGGAAATTTGATTTGCCGCAAAGTTATTCTCTGCTAATTGAATCTTCCTCATTATGGGGTCTCTATTGTAATATCTTTAATCTATTGTAACCGTTTGCCCTCTATGGTTCAGCAAGATGGCGGCTGCAGCCGGCTGTCGTTATGTTGAATATGCAATAAAACTTATATTCTGGAGAAAACGGAGTTTTGTACAATTCAAAATTCGATGAGAATTCCAGTCGAATAAATTTAATCATCTTTAATAGTTACATTACAGGAAAGCAATGATGGGGGGATAGTTATATTAGGAAACCCCGAGGTCCGTCACTGCTGTGAGCTGTTATCTCTGTGGCCCCAGATAAGCGGAGAGTTCAGATAAACGATGGCCGTGATTTAGGGAAGTGCTGGGGTCTTACGCTGGTTTCTCTCTTTTATAATCGGACATTATAGGGCAGAGTCGGACAGTCCACAGTGACGGCCTCCATTCCTCACCGGTCACAGACACTGCGGGAACTTACACAAACTTTTAGGAAAACTGATTCCTGGGATGGAGACTCCACCTGGAGCAAAAAGTGGTATAAATAGCGAGAGGGACGGGGATGGAAGGATCAGACACAAGATCCACCGGAATATAGAGCGACCGGAAGAAGCAGGATGGTCCTTACAAGGACATCTCTCATCCTTGTGAGTATTATAGAGACCATGTTATACTATTGTGTTCAGTGGGGGAGATGATAACAGAATTCCATTTATCCAGAATTCAAATATTAATTCGAATAGTTTGGAAAAAGTTCCATGATTTATAGCACTTGCAGGTATTTGATAAAATAATAGTTAAAGGAATTTTTCTATGAAGAGGTAAGATTATATTGAATGATTTTATGAAATCAGAAGAGGAGAAAGGCAGGACTCTGATCCTAAATAGTTATTTTAAAATGATTTTTCAGCTCGGGGTTTATAAAACAGTTTATAAATGAAAAGTTCTATATCTGTCTATTATACTTTGGAGCCGATTCTTTGCTGATTGTTTTTTTTGCCGAGTTTTTGGTGTTCGGCACCTTTTATTTTTGTTTGTGGCGTATTCATCTTAACATTTACACCTTTTGTTTCAGTCCCTTTTTTATGTTTTCGTCCTTTTTTTGTTTGTTCGCTTCTTTTTTTCGCTATATTGCGGAGTTTAGGGTTTCCAGATGTTTTCATCTGATTTATCATTTGTGACTTTTCAGAAGGTCACACATTTTGTTGCTAATTTTCTCCAACCTCTCGGAGTGATTTGATGCATGACTAAATTCTTGCCCATATTTTGCAACATTTTAGCAGAACATTCAACTTTTTAAGCTAAAAAGTTGCAAGACAGGTTAAAGTAAAAAGCATTTTTTGATTTTGCGCAAAGTTGATGAAACGTTTGGGCCATTTTGATGACTTTGGCGCAATGAAAACCAAAGGACAAAAAAAAGAAAAAAAATGCAAATGATAAACTGGACCCTTTATGTTTCAATTGCTCCCTATTTTAAAGATATTAGTTTGCTGTCAGTGAATGAGAACACTGCTGTTTCCATTCAGAGGCAGTAAACCTGTCTGTATCTAGTTGAGAAGCGGATACAATTGTATCCAGTGCAGACAATGCTCTGTAAGCAAAACTCCAGACTGATACATTGTAACAAGCTATTAGATTGTGGCTGATATATATTTTGCTCAGGAGCATTTTCTAGACTGGATACAATGTATCCGCTGAGAGCAGGAGCAGCAATGTGCAGGATTACGGCCTCCGAATGGAAACAGAACCGTCCTCATTCACTGACATCAAGCAGATCCTGAAGATGGTGAGAGATGAAACACAAAGTGTAATAACACAAAGATGGAGAAGATTTCATTTATTCACTGATTTACCGCTGCTCCCATCACTAGTGGTGACGTTACATTTCAGGACAGGACACATAATAATTGCAATTCCCCCTTTAAAGGAAGATAATAGACTCAGCCTTGTTAAACGGGTTATAAGAAAGAGTTATATATATATATATATATATATAATAAGAAAACAAACCAAGTATTGCTCACCCTCCCCAGGTCTAACTCCAGCTTTCCGACACTGCCTGGTCTGTGCTGATTGTCTGCAGTGCTGACATCAAGTTGACAGCATTGCAACCAATCAGTGAGCTGAACACAGCCATGATTCCCTGCAGAGTTGTCGATGTGATGTCAGTGCTGCAGACAATCAGCAGAGATCCGGCAGCAGCGGAGAGCTGGAGTTAGACCCAGGGAGGGGGAGTAATACTCAGTTTGTTTTGTTACAGCCACTGTAGCCCATGATAGTCACTATTCTGAAAGGGGACAACCCCTTCAAGGCAAACGTCATCTGCACAAGACAAGTTTCCCCTCTTCTCCTGTTTGCAATGATGTGAATCATTCTCCATGTTCTCCCCATCTTTCCCTATCTCTCAGGCGGCCGTCCTGGTCTCCTTCAGCTCATCGGCCTTTCTACCAGAGGAAGATTTGCCCCATGATCAGGAAGGATCTAGGGGTGAAGAGCTCCCTCTAGAGGGCAGACAGAGATGTCCTGGAAGAAGGAACCGGCGCCTGCCGACCAGTATGACAGTGGACACCAGTCTGATTGACAGCAGCTCTATGGACGGCTCGGTGCAGATGGGGGACGGTCACACCCGCTCTCTGTCCCCCTGGGAATACAGGTAATATCACAACCTGTCACATTACAAGCAGCGCTGAATAGTGATACAGTCCGGTGGAGATTCCCGGAGTCTCCTATAGAAGGACGTCTAGTAAAGTATAGAAAGAAAATAATCTTTTCAGTAGAGTTACAATAGCAGGGAATAGCTTGTCGGGATGTTTTTATAACCCTTTAGTGGAGAATAACGTCTTCCCACCTTCTAGCCGCCTCTCGTTCTTCTTTTCCTGCCTACAAGCTCCCAGTAACCGTTCAGAAATCTCCCCTGTCCCCAAATAGACTTCAGGGGAGGAGGGAGATGCAGCTGCAGTTATTAGGAATGAAACAAGAAGGAGAGAAGCTGAGAGCGCACGGCGCGGCTCTGACATCACCCAGAATAACCTTGTATGGAGGGAGAAACTGGAGATTTATAGAAGACTGAAGAAAAAGCCTCGAGAATCTGCAGGATGAGAACAAGGAGCGCGGACATGGACCAGGTGTTACACAGCTTCTCTCACTGTGTATTTTTATTCCCAGTCTCAGCACAGATCCCAGCAGGTTCCCTGTCGTCATTGCCGAGGCCGATTGTCTGACTTTTGCTTGTGTAGACGCTGATGGCCATGAAAGTCCAGACCTGATCTCCTTCCCCATCCAGCAGGAGGTGATGGTCCTACGACGGGAGCAGAAAGGCTGCAGCTTCTCCTACAGACTGGAGGGCGAGGTGGTGACTCTGGGCTGCACATGTATCAGATCGACCAAAATTTCTTCAGAATTTTTTATTTAAATAATAAAATAAAAGCAACTTTAATTTTTTTATAGTGTTATCTCTGGTTACAATAGGTTTTGAGGTTTGGTAGTACCTACTTGTCTATTACACAGGTCCATGTTATGGTGGAACATACTGGTATCATCAGAGGACACATGCCGTATATTCTCATTGTATAGGGCCATGCTGCTCCTTCAGGTGTCCTCAAGTTCATATGGAGGCGTCTTTTCTTCTTTAGATTCCAATACAATGTTTCTAGGGAAAGTTCCTCCATAAAAAGAAATCTAATATGGCAGAACGTCTGCAGCTCTGTAATATGAGGGAATCTGTGTGACGCTCTACAGGCAATGGGCAAATGGGCCTTCACCTTAAAGGTTTGGAACAAGATGGTGAGTTATCACTTATCCATAGGATAGGGGATAATTACTGATCGCTTGGGGCCCAATCACTAAAGACCCCACTAATCCCAAATGTGGGCTCCATAATGAATGGAGTGGAGGTCAAGTATGCGGACCCCTCATTGTGTATGGAATTGTTGGATTGCCGAGACTAGCGCTCATTCTCAGGATTCCAAGACACGGACAAGATGGCGGATGAGACTATAAATTATCTTGAAAGTTTCTGACATGGCTGAAAATCAGTTTTTTGGCCAATTATAAAATACTGTGAGGCCGATATATTAAGACTAAAGTTGTGCACAGACTGAAGTAGCATTACTGGCAGAAGAAACGCCAACGCTCTTGCAGAATTTGACAGGTGGACATAGCCATGTCCCATCCAGTCCCGGCTCCTCTCTAGCTCTGCCCAATTTGGCGGAGTTTCTTCAAACTGACGAAAAAAAATTTAAAAGTCGGAATATTTCTGTACAACTCCTCTTTGCTCAATTTTTTTTAATACCTTTCAAAGCAGATTTCTGATAAAAAAAGCTATGATGAAAGTTTTTGGTAAGTCCATTACTGCACACCACCAAAAACCCACTTCTCCCAGCGGCTTACCTATAATAAGTGCAGGGTTTACTGTCTCCTTCGTGCCCTAGAGACTAGGGGAGCCAAAAAGGTCCCTTTATCCCATATATAAAGAGTCTAGATTATTACTACTAAAGACCTGTGTCAGTTGGAGGAACTGATGGAGATTTAGCATCTGGGCCCTCGAGCTTCTGGATACATCACTGATCACCCTTATACTAAAATAAGGATATGGCAGCATCATGTTCTGTCTCAGGCTCTGGAAGACGTGTGAAGGTAAGGAGTAAAATGGGTTCTGAGGAAAACAGGGAAATCCTGGAGAAAACCTTCTGCAGGTGACGACTCGTGAGCAGATTTATCTTCCAGCAAAGTGAGAACTCAGACCGTAAAACCAAAACTACACAGAATGGACTGAAAAACAACAATGTGGTGGGGTCACTGACCAAATCAACCCAATAAAGGACGCGTGGATAAACCTGAAGCTTAAGTGAGGATTGGGGAACATGGCAGGGATTGTCCAGACCTATAGACTTATCCAGGACTCAAGACAATGACTGAGAAAAAGTCCACCAATGTCTTCACTTACGTGTGTCTATATTATGACTCTTTTCAGGGTCATCTGTTTGGTCTCCGACATGTCTCCTGGTTCATGTATTGCCCGTATTGTGTTATTATATAAAACACTGCGTCATTGAGAGGAAGAGGAATCGGAGCTATAATGTGCACCAGGGCTAAGGAACAATTAGGCCACGTGAGCGCAACATGCAGCCCGGGCACCACGGTATGTAGATGGCCGTGCCACACTCTCTGCCCTGAAGTCCTTGTGAGATCCGGGTCAGCACCCGCTATCGACTGCTCCCATGTATCTTCTCTGGCTTGTGGCTTAAAGTGATGCCCAGCTTGAACAAGACAGCGCTAATGGCACACAATGTGGCTAGCATGGCATCAACGGCAATGTTATGGAGGCACTGTGTGGCTGACACTGTTATGGGGGCATTGTGTATGAAATGGTCAGTCATCAGCACTGGAGGTCCTATGTAAGTAGATCCCACCATTTACCAGGCACCTAAATCAGAGGAACGTACCGCCCCCTACTCCAGGTGGAAAAATGTAAAACCGTCCATGTTGTTAATATTGTGTAATATAAATGATTTTCCGGCATAAGTTGCTGAATATTCTTTATTATTTGCTGTTATAAATTTGTTATTAGTCATTATTACAGGTGGAGATTGTCTTACTGACCCCACAGCCCTACTGAGAAGGGTGGTCTCAGAAGTGATCACTAGAATACAGAAGGTAATGTGACAGTGGAGATGTGACCCCTGGGCTCCCCAGGACGCCCAGCACCGAATCCAACTGGTCCCTGTGCATAACACTTATGTAGAGCCATATTAGGTAAAAAGGTCCAAGTCTATGGATAAAATCTATGGATCAGAACATGTTTTTTCTACATTGACCGTCATTCTTAGGTGTAACAGAATCACTGGTCCTCTCCTCCACTTTCGGTTGAGGTTTAGAGGATTAATGGGAGACATGGAACAGATATTCTCCTGTTTGGAGCCCACCCATCAGACATGTATAACGTATAGTACTGACGCCCCATAAATGTCTATTAAATCCAAAGGGACATTAATCAATTTGAAAGTTTTATTTTTAAATTAAGAATTGCATGGAAGGACGAGGAGATGTTCTTGGAGGAACCTCCTTCTTCAGCAGATGTTCCTTGCTGGTCAGGAGGCCACATGTAGATGGTACCAGTCCTTCCATACAGGTACAGCATTGATGGTGGACGTGCTGTACTTTCCTCAGGGCGCTAGACGTGGCGGTTTTCTGCCCTCGCGATGTTTATGGAGCCGCGGTGACAGACACCAAATAAGCAGCTTTCTCGGATGGAGTGAGCAGCCCTGGATAGTCCACGCCGGCAGGATGAGATCACCCGGCGGATGAGAGAACCTATGAGAAGAGACGTAACACTGATGTCAGTAACAGGACTCCATATCAGAGGACACGGCTGTGCGGTCACTGTGGCCGGACGGCAGAGGAATCATCCATACACAGGTGACCCTTATTAACATGACATTACTTGTAATGTGCCTCAGTGTTGCCTTATAATCAGTTACATAAACCTCAGTGTAACATTGAGGCCATAAAGGGGTCAATATGGTCCATATGGGGCCGTGGGCGCAGGATTCGGGTCAGTTTGGCAGAAGACTAAAAAGCCCCTAATAACTTTTAATGAATAAAACAATGAAGATTTTTACAGAATGAACTGCTCATTGCTTTATAGGGAGAAAAAAGTAGTAATTTTCTGATCCTTTATGTGCACGTTCACATTACACGTTTTGATCATAGACTGTGATAGGATGTCATATAGACCTGTACACACCTGACAATGGGGAGGACTCGCTGTCCTTAGCAGTAAAACACTGCTTGTCTACATCAGGTTTGGAAGGGGAAGATTCTTGCTGCCTGTTTGGTAGAAGAAAAACATATAAATTACAAGTAAAAACAATAAGAACACCCGTCTGCAAGGCCGGTTAGGACATTTGGATAACATGGAGGAGGCACCCTGCTCAGGACCCACTTCTATCACTAAGAATGGAGAATCGCTAGTAATATTGGCCTGTAATGAGCTGGAAATGATTGACTGGTCGCAATGATCGGCTGTTATCGCCAGCGTTATCACAAGCCAGAACCACAGTGATCATCAATCATGGGGTGGTAGCGCTGGATATAGTGCTGAGTTACACTTATCTTACAGTTGATCTTCTGGTATATCAGATCCAAACCCGATAATAATAATTTACTCACATGTCTGAGTGTTTTGCACTCTCTGGGGAATACACTGGAGGTGGCTTCAGTTCTTCATCATTCATCACCCTGGTATTGGTGGAACAGAGCTAAAACATAGAGAAAAATAAAATAAATATTTATTTAAACTTTATTTTAATTATAAGTTTTATAGATCTTACCGGTCACACTTACTTTAGAAAGCCTTTGAGACGATGATATAAAGTTCAGGCTTTCTGGCCAGTCATTGTCCTCGCTTGTGTCCCCCTCATCTGAATCAATAAGTTCATAATTGCTACATTGAGCTGCAAGGTATAAGTGTTATTAGAGATTATTGGTATAAGATCCAGTCATGGAAAGTCACCATTTTATTACTAATAATGATGGGGTCTGGTTGTCACATAAAATGAAAGACAAGACACACAACAGCTTTCTGCAGATGATGTCTCATTCTACTTACGGTCAAAGTAGCCGGTGTCCTCTTCTGACTCAAAGTCAGGAATGAAATGCGGCTCCTTACTTAGAAGACTGTCAAAGTCCATGCCACATAGGAATGGATGCATTTTGATCTCTTTAGCTCCTCCTGGGAAAGGAAGACAATAAAAAGTGATCTAGACATTATCAGATAGACAGCTCCATATCTGAACAGTTTATGTTACTCTGAACTGAAGACGTAACAGAGCTGATGTGAAGAAAAGATGCTGAAAGTCAGAGCATGAAGTAAGGGAATGGAAAAGCAGGTAAAGCAGAGAACCTCAGTGCTGATCCTCAGGGGCGTGATCATTTATCTGGTCACAGATGTGTAATAATTCATTATTAATAATATTATATACATTACCTGTCCCAAGTCTATGTGCCGGATCTTTTCTGAGCAGCTCAGTGATGATGTCCTGAGCATCAGGTGGAGGAGTGCGATTATCAAATGTCCAAGTTATGTCATCTGTTATATTAAAAGAAAATGTTACAGAAAATAAAACCTCTTCATTTACTTTATTAAACCAAAAATCTTTTGTATTAACACAACAAGTAACTAAACCACAGAACCAATCTAAGCAAATAACAATGACACCACACAGCATTCAGATTATTTTACTTACCCCTTAATATACTGCAGTAAGTCTCATATTTGGAATCCCCATGAAATGGTACACGGAATAGAAGGAATTCGTGTAGGATGATCCCTACCGACCACCAGTCCACAGGCCGCCCATAGCCTTCCTGTAAGATGACTTCAGGGGCGATGTATTCAGGGGAGCCAGCAATCTGGAAAGCAACAGAAGAAGGAGATGAGGAGCTGAGAAAATAATTGTGACGAATAACATCAGAGGAAAACGTTTTCTAGATGAGAAGATATCAGAGAAGAAGAAATAGATGAGAAGAGTAAAGAACAAGATCCTGTAAGTAAAGCCGACCTCATCATCACGGAACTCTCTGGTGACGTCCTCGGTTGGAGCCTTGTAGGTTTCTGATGTTGGTCTCATGAGGCCGAGTTTGGAAAGTCCGAAGTCCGTGACTTTAATATGACCAGATGCCGATACCAGGAGGCTGTGAAAAAACAGACGGTGTCAGCCCCAAGTAATAACCCATAGACTTTATGACAATCTCTAACTTTCTTCCCCCTAGAGGGGGCACTTACTTCTCAGGCTTCAGGTCTCGGTGCACCACACCAAAGCTGTGCAGGTATTCCACAGCCAGGACTGTTTCTGCAATGTACTTTCGGGCCAAGGGGACGGGTAAAGGTCCATAGATGTTCATAAGACTGCCACAGTCTCCTCCTACAGGAGAAAGCAAATATGACAGGAGAGGGTTTGTTACAATGTAAATTACACCTGATGCGTGTGAATGAGAAATAAGCGGAGACATTGGGGCAGGATGTCACACATAGAGATATACTGTGTAATAATGCAAAAGAAAAACAATGGCGCATACCCTAATAGTAACTAGGACTGCGCTGAATGTCTATGAAGCCAAACCACAAATGTGCAAAAGCTGCAGAAATAAGTGCAAGGAAACAACGTCCCATATAAAAATGTGAAGCTATACTATGTATATACATGTGTATGTATGTGCTGTGTGTGTATAGGCATGTGTATGTATGTGCTGTGTGTGCATGTACATATCTATGTATGTGCTGTGTGTGTATATACATCTGTATGTGCAGTATATGTGTGTATAAACATGTGTATGTATGTGCTGTGTGTGCATGTACATATATATCTATGTATTTGCTGTGTGTGTATATACATGTGTATGTATGTGATGTGTGTATGTGCAGTGTTTGTGTGTATACAGTTGTGCTCAAAAGTTTACATACCCCGGCAGAATTTTTCTTTCTTGGCGTTGTTTCAGTGAATATGAATGATCACATATAAACTTTTTCTCCACTCATGGTTATTGGTTGGGCGAAGCCATTTATTGTCAAACTCAGCAAATACTGGAGGCAAATTTGCACTCATCAGCACGGAAGCTGCGCATGGGACGTACTTGGACGTTCCAACATGACAACGATCCAAAACACAAGGCCAAGTCGACCTGACATTGGCTACAGCAGAACAAAGTGAATGTTCTGGAGTGGCCATCTCAGTCTCCTGACCTCAATATCATTGAGCCACTCTGGGGAAATCTCAAGAACGCATTTCATGCAAGACATCACAGGAATTTACAGGAACTGGAGGCTTTTTGCCAAGAAGAATGGGCGGCTTTACCATCTGAGAAAATAGAGAACCTCATCCACAACTACCACAAAAGACTTCAAGCTGTCATTGATGTTAGAGGGGGCAATACACGGTATTAAGAACTGGGGTATGTGAACTTTTGATCAGGGTCATTTGGATGTTTTTGGTTGTCATTAAGATTTAAAAAGAGAAAAGACAGGAGTTTGACAATAAATGGCTTCACCCAACCAATAACCATGAGTGGAGAAAAAGTTATCATTCATATTCTCTGAAACAAGGCCAAGAAAGGAAAAATTCTGCCGGGGTATGTAAACTTTTGAGCACAACTGTACATGTGAATATGTAGTGTGTGTATGTGCAGTGTGTGTGTTTGATGACATAGTTATATTTGAAAAAATGTTTATTTTTTTCAAGAATAAATGTGGATTGTTGTGCATGAGGAAAACAATAAGACATCCCCTGAAAAAACTAACCCATCTCTCACAGCAAACAACTATAGACCCTGTGTTATTTTTGAAGAAACATGGTGCAAACTTAAAATTCAGTCAAATCCTCCTTTCTCCATAGTGGAGATTTCTGCCATGCTCAGTGAGGACATACCCTGAAGACTTTCACAGACAAATTCATTTTTCTGGCCTGTTGCTAACAGATAACTTATAGTAAAAGCAGTGTGGACATGTAACCATCTATGTGGTCACATTCTGCTTATGGAGAAGGTCCTAGAGATGAGCAGACCAGCGCTGGATATAGATACGATGGATATGTCCTACCTGGTACATACTCCATGACCATGCACAGATGACGTGTAGTTGGAAAGGAGCACAACATGGAGGCCACGAAGGGACAATCTGCGAATGTTAGGATGTCCCTCTCTAGAAAGGCCCGTTCAAGTCTTACTGGATCTTTCAGCTTCTGCTTGTCCAGTTTCTTCATGGCGTATAACTGTTTGGAGTCTTTTTGGCGCACTAAGTGGACGGTTCTGTAGAGGAAGAAAATCGGTGGTTTATAATGTATTCTTACTAACAGTCTGTCTATAGACCTCATCACATCTCCTGTACTAATGGTGAATACTAGATGAGCTGCCATCACTACATAGATGATCTCCACTGGGAGGTCCTCATCCATGCCCCATCGTAAATGAACTGAATAATGACAATTAGATGTGCACAGAAGAGATGAGAGAATTAATTACAGTGAAATAGAATTCTAGTCATATTTTACAAAGATCTGTATTCACCAAAATGGCGATTTTATTTTGTCATTTGCTTCCTCATGGATTCAGCAAAATGATGAGCAAGTGGACACTATTTTCTAAACCTTAAAAGGCCTTCAAAATGTTAAAAAAAACCACATTCTTATCCTCACCTCTCCGGCCCCTCTGCCTCAACTGCCTGGTCCGCTCTTTCAAATCTCTGCTGCCAGTGCAGAAGTCCAAACATGTCTAAGGCTGAGACAGGACTTCTGGCATTGAGGAGGTCGAGGAGGATTCTGCACAAATGCATGAAAAGTCACGGTGTCGTGGCGTTGAGAACCTTCATGAGCTTGCATAGAATCCTCCTGAAGCTCCTCAAAACTAGAAGTTCTGGCCCAGCATGAGCAGCGGCAATCTGAAGATGTGGTGAGGACTGGACGGTTGTTTGTAAAAAGCAGAGAGGTTGGAGAGGTGAGCAGTGAGGTCAGTATAAGTCTATTGTCCACTTTTTACATCTTACATTTATTAGGCTCTTGGGTCTGGAGAGAACCCAGAGCATAACAAAAGACATTCAATTCGTGAATCACGTTTCTCAGGAAAGTCTGCATGAACAGGCGAATGTGAATTATGCCAGATTCGCTCTTCTCTAGAGAACAGGGATGTGGACTCCAATAATTCCTCTATGGTAACACTGTACGGGCACAGAGACAGAGGGATCGTCATAAGGAGCCCTAGAAAACATATATTATGCCGACATCAAGCTCACCCAAAAGCTCCACAGCTGAACTGTTTGATCTGTTTGTAGTCGCTCTTACAAGGATTTCTCCCTGGGTTCAATGATCCGATCAAGGCCTAGAAATAATAAGAAATGGCATTAAAGCATAAAATCTGCAGAAAGATAAAATCTATGGATGCAGGAACTTCTCCTGTATATTATGTGGACGTGATACAAGCCGGACCGCCACAGACACCATTATATACAGGGATATCCCCCATACACAGACATCACTGTACTGCAGGGGAGGAGACGGGAGATCACATAGCGGGGGCAGGAATAATAATGCCGCCATCACACACAATAGATCTGATCTACATGAAGAATAGGGATATCCCCTCGTCATATGGGGGATAATATTATACATGTAATTCACCCCCGTTGCCTGATCATACACAGACGTCTCCGCTGATACTTACACTGGCAGGTTCCTGGATCTCGGGGGTCTGACATATTCCACCGTCAGTAATTGCCGGCACAGATATTCCTATAATAATGAGGAAACGTTTTGTATTAGACTATATCAGTACATAATATATAACATCCATATTAAGAAGGAGATGAGACGGGCTCTGTACACGGTGTAATACTGGTATATGGGATTCGGCACACAACGTATATATTTATGGCTCCTCCATAGATGGACCATAAATGGCCATTGTTCAGGATCTGATTCATCCTAGAACAATTACATGATCGGGGAACTAGGAGCCTCCTTGTACATGATGGAGAAGAGCACAGAGGAGAGAAGGGGAATTACCTGCGCCCCCTCCATTATAGTCTATAAGGGGCTCCGGAGCCGTCACCGGCCTCATACAGAGGATGTAGAGTAAATCTACATATTCTCTGCCGTTCTCTATAATATCCATATATGTGAATGTAAGAATATTAGATGATTGCTCACCTTCCATCAGATCAGTGTTCAGCCCCTGCTGACTGGTATTAGGGTCCGGGATAGTCAGGTTTTCCCCCTCTTCGGAGTCACCTTCTGATGTTTCCTGATGGGTTTAATATGTGCAATTAATATAACATTTCACAAATACTAAATTACCGTATACAGTCCATCCTCGACTTATGAACTTCTGACTTACAAACGACTCCAAGATACAAAGGGTTGATGTTGAAAAAAAAGCTAATATTCACCACTCTCCTCTCCAGCCGCCCCGCTGCTCACCACCTGCCGTTCAGTCCTTTCCACTGTCATTTGCCGTTTCTCTGGTCTCTTTACTGTAGTCTAGGACTTCCAGCCGCATTCAGGACCCAGAGGTCACTGCTCATCATAAGGTCATAAGGATGAGGCTGGAAGTCCTGCCCCATAGTGAAGAGGCTGGAAATGTGGTGCACTATGATGGAAAAAGGAGACCCGGGTGGCGGGCAGCGAGCGAAAAATTATTGTTTTTTTTACCCTGTTTTAACTTATATACAAATTTGGGTTACAAACAAACCTATAGGATTTATCTAGTTTGTGACAAGGGGACGACCTGTACATAAGTCAGGAAGTACTAAACCAGGAGCTAGGAGTTAAGCTCAGTATTGGACGGACTATGCATAAGGCAGGAAGTACTAAACCTGGATCTACGGGACAATCTCAGTATTGGATGGACCATACATGGCCGCTCCCTCCAGAAAATCCACATGAATTTATAAGGGACTTATATCTACAGCTGTTTTCTAATAACTTCTATTATCAGAGCTGCAGCATTTACAAGATGGAAGATTGTGATGATTGAGTGAGACAGAGACGGAAACACAACCTCTGCAGCAGTAGAGACAGGCGGCCATAGAATATCCTGCACCTCTAACATCATAAATCTGCCCCTCTGCTGTATGACGGCTAATCTGGAGAAGATCAGACCAGGACGTGTGATATAGAAGGTGATGGATCCTTACCAGACGCTCCAGTGAGCCGGCCGGACGCTCCAGTACATACAGGACATTTTGGGCCAGTTGTATAATAAAGGCCAATTCTCCACTTGTGGATTTTTCTTCAGCCTATAAAGATGGAAATAAATAGAAAGGGAAAATCATGAGAGAACATGGAGGAGGCCGGTTATGTCACCACATTACTCCTTCGATCTACTCTACAATTACTACATATCTGGAGACTTGGTGCCAGTTGTCTATAATATAATCAGGGATGTGTCCGTCTGTCGAAGACTCTGTAGACTGCGCCTGCACAGTCTGGCCCCAGACAGAAGAATGCATCCAGCCATTACAGGTGACAGATAAGATGAGTATATGGCACTGGAGATCGCAGTATGCGTAGGCACTGAAGGCATACTGCGTTCAGTGCTTACGCACACCTAGGCCGGTGGAGTAGTGCAACGTCGGAATCGGCGCTTGCGCATAGCGCGCTATCTGGCGCCATTTTAGTGAAAGCAGATTTGCAGTGTGTCTTCAATAAAATGACACTGGACAGCGCTGTATGCGCACGCGACTACTCCTGCGCCTTTTTGTTGAATACATGCGGTAAATGTGTCTTCACTAAAATGGAGCAAGATTCCGATTGCCATTTCAGTATGATAACACAGGTGACGCGCTTCCAGGGAGCGATGGAAAGGTGAGTAGGATGGGGAGCACATAACAGGATGGGGGAGCAAGATGGGGGAGCACGAAACAGGATGGGGGAGCACATAACAGGATGGGGGAGCACATAACAGTATAGAAGAGCACATAACAGGATGGGGAGCACAAAACAGGATGGGGGAGCACATAACAGGATGGGGTGCACATAACAGGATGGAAGAGCACATAACAGGATGGGGGCAGCACATAACAGGATGGGGAGCAGGATGGCGGAGCACTAAACAGGATGGGGGCAACACATAACAGGATGGGGAGCACATAACAGGATGGGGAGCACATAACAGCATGGGGGAGCACATAACAGGATGGGGGCAGCACATAACAGAATGGGGGAGCACATAACAGAATGGGGGAGCACATAACAGGATAGGGTGCACATAATAGGATCGAAGAGCACATAACAGGATGGGGGCAGCACATAACAGGATGGGGGAGCAGGATGGCGGAGCACTTAACAGGATGGTGGCAGCACATAGGATAAGGGCAGCACATAACAGGATGGGGAGCACATAACAGGATGGGGGAGCACATAACAGGATAGGGGAGCACATATAGGATGGGGTGCACATAACAGAATGAGGGAGCACATAACAGGATGGGGGCAGCACATAACAGGATGGGGGCAGCACATAACAGGATGGGGGAGCACATAACAGGATGGGGAGCACATAACAGGATGGGGGGCAGGATGGTGGAGCACATAACAGGATGTCAGAGCACATAACAGGATGGGGAGCACATAACAGGATGGGGGAGCACATAACAGGATGGGGGAGCATGGACCAGAATGGGGGCAGCACATAACAGGATGGAGGAGCACATAACAGGATGGGGGAGCACATAACAGGATAGGGGAGCGTATACCAGGATGTGGGAGCATATACCAGGATGGGGGAGCACATACCAGGATGTGGGAGCATATACCAGGATGGGGGAGCATATACCAGGATGGGGGAGCACATAACAGGATAGGGGAGCATATACCAGGATGTGGGAGCATATACCAGGATGGGGGAGCATATACCAGGATGGGGGAGCACATACCAGGATGGGGGAAGCACATAACAGGATGAGGAAGCAGGATGGGGGAGCATGGACCAGGATGGGGGAGCATGGACGAGGATCGGGGAGCATGGACCAGGATAGGGGATCATATACCATTAAAAATGCTCCCCACCCGGGCGTAGAATGGGTTCAATAGCTAGTATACTATATTACTGTCTGCCTAAAGAACAATTTTATGTGAATAAACTTATTATTCCATCATTATTACTTTTATATGTTTTGTGCAGAATTCTGCTGCTTACCTGTTGCACCAATGTCCTGATGTTCTTCTGTAAATTCTCAAGATATGCTGAGTTTATACGACCTTGCTGGTATTTGGTCAGGCATTCTCTCACTAGCTCCACAACCAGCCGGTAAGTGAAGCTGAGGACGCCATCGGGTAGTGGTAGCACAATGTCAGGGGCATAGGTGGTAAGAATCCCCTGCAGCAGTGCTAACACCTGAAAATTGTCTGAAGGAATTTCAGACATTTCAAGTAAATTCAAATCGCAGTCAGTAAATCACTAGCTATGTAGCAAATCACCAACAACAATGACACCGGAATGTCAAAGTGACACTGTAGCTGTAAACACTGGCACAAGTATTGGTGGTGCATTATGATGTCATAATATCATCATTAGTGTTGAGCGATACCTTCCGATATCAGGAAATATCGTATCGGATTGGATCGGGCCGATACCCAAAAAGTATCGGATATCGCCGATTCCGATACCGGAAACCAATGCAAGTCAATGGGACACAAATATCGGAATGAAAATAAACCCTTTCTTTCCTTGTAGGTTAATTCTACATGAAGTAAAACAACTAAGAATAATGTAGAATGACATGAAAAGCCGGCAATTCATCAGCGGCATTCACCGGTACCCGACAATTTACAACAGAAAGAATAGAGCTTCACACATAGATTAGATAGATAGAAACATGTCAGTCACATATATATGAAGTACAGTGACAGTGTTGCTTACTGTACTTGTCATTTAGTGTAAAGGATTTATTAAAAAAAATATTAGTGTTTTCGTGCACCGTCTCTTTAAAAAAGCCGGCCGGCAATTCAGCATCTGTACCCGACAATTTATAACAGAAAGAATAGAGCTTCACACATAGATTAGATAGATAGAAACATGTCAGTCACATATATAAGAAGTACAGTGACAGTGTTGCTTACAGAACTTGTCATTTAGTGTAAAGGATTTATTTAAAAAAATAATAGTGTTTTCATGCACCGTCTCTTTAAGAAAGCCGGCCGGCAATTCAGCATCTGTACCCGACAATTTAGAATAGAAGGAATAGAGAATCACACATAGATTAGATAGATAGAAACATGTCAGTCACATATATATGAAGTACAGTGACAGTGTTGCTTACAGAACTTGTCATTTAGTGTAAAGGATTTATTTAAAAAAATAATAGTGTTTTCATGCACCGTCTCTTTAAGAAAGCCGGCCGGCAATTCAGCATCTGTACCCGACAATTTAGAATAGAAGGAATAGAGAATCACACATAGATTAGATAGATAGAAACATGTCAGTCACATATATATGAAGTACAGTGACAGTGTTGATTACTGTACTTGTCATTTAGTGTTAAAATAAAGGATTTATTTAAAAAAAAATTGGCGTGGGGTTCCCCTTAATTTTAGGCTCTAGCGGAGGTTAAGCAGACAGCTGGGGCAAATGATTGAAGCCTGGGAAGGGGGTAATACCCACGGAGCTTCCCAGGCTACTAATATCAGCCCCCAGCTGAATACTTAGCCTTTACTAGCTATTAAAATGGGGGACCCCCCAAAAAAAATGACGTGGGGTCCCCCCTAATTTAATAGCTAGCACAGGCTAGGCAGACAGCTGGGGGCTGATATTAATAGCCCAGGAAGGGTGCCATGAATATTGGCCCCCTCCCAGGCTAGAAACACCAGCCGTCAGCCGCCCCAGAAATGGCGCATCCATAGGATGCGCCAATTCTGGCACTTAGCCTCGCTCTTCCACGCTGCCCTGGTGCGGTGGCAGGGGGTAATAGGGTTGGGGTTGATGTCAGCTTATAATGCCAGCTGACATCAAGCCCAGGTTAGTAATGGAGAGGCGTCTATAAGACACCCCCATTACTAACCCCATAGTCAAAGTTAAAAGAAAACACAAACACCCAGAGTAAAGTCCTTTAATTGAAATAAAGACACAATTCTTTATTGTTCTAAATTAAACCATACTTACCATCACGCCCATTCCAGCTGAAGCCAACGATCTCCTGCAATAAAGGAAAAATAATAAAGCAACCTCATCCTTACCTTTCGATGGTTCCCAGGACAGCTCCAGCTCTGCTACATCGAGATGACAGGCTGGACAGCAGCAGAAAGCTGCCATCCAGCCTGTCATCCCGCAGACACTGAGAAGCGCAGGCATGCTTGCGCTCCTCAGTGTCTCTCTGTGACGTCATCCAGATGAGCCGAGGTCATGTCCAATGAACTCAGCTCACCTCATGCACGTCACTGACAGCGTGGGAAAATTCTCCTGCACTCAGCGCTTCAGCGTGAGAATTCTCCCACGCTGTCAGTGACATACATGAGGTGAGGTCATGTCCAATGAACTCAGCTCACCTCATGCACGTCACTGACAGCGTGGGAAAATTCTCACGCTGAAGTGCTGAGTGCAGGAGAATTTTCCCACGCTGTCAGTGACGTACATGAAGTGAGCGGAGTTCATTGGACATGACCTCGGCTCATCTGGATGCCGTCACAGCCAGACACTGAGGAGTGGAAGTATGCCTGCGCTTCTCAGTGTCTGCGGGATGACAGGATGGATGGCAGCGTTCTGCTGCGGTCCAGCCTGTCATCTCGATGTAGCAGAGCTGAAGCTGTCGTGGGAGCCATGGAAAGGTAAGGATGAGGTTGCTTTATTATTTTACTTTTATTGCAGGAGATCGTTGGCTTCAGCTGGAATGGGCGGGGTGGTAAGTATGGTTTAATTTAGAACAATAAAGAATTGTGTGTTTATTTCAATTAAAGGACTTTTTTCTTGGTGTTTGTGTTTTTTTAAATACTTTACTAGAAATTCATGGTGGTCATGTCTAATATTGGCGTGACCCCATGAATTTTGGGCTTAGGGCCAGCTGATAATGCCAAGCTGGCCTTAACCCCTTTATTACCCAGTGAGCCACCGCACCAGGGCCCTGGATGAGTTGGGTACAGCGCCAGAAGATGGCGCTTCTATGAACGCGCCATTTTCCGGGGCGGCTGCGGACTGCAATTTGCAGCGGGTGGGGCCCAGAAAGCTTGGGTCTCCCTGCGCTGCAGATTCCAGCCCCCAGCTGCCTAGTTGTACCTGGCTGGACACAAAAATAGGGCGAAGCGCCACACATTTTTTTTTTTAATTATTTCATGAAATTCATGGAATAATTAAGAAAAAAAGGGCTTCCCTATATTGTTGTGTCCGGCTAGGTACAAATAGGCAGCTGGTGGTTGGGGGCAGCCCGTTCCTGCCTGCTGTACCTGGCTGGACACAATTATAGGGCGAAGCCCCACATAATTTTTTTTTAATTATTTCATGAATTTCCTGAAATAATTAAAAAAAAATTGACGTGGGGCTTCACACTATATTTGTGTCCAGCCAGGTACAGCAGGCAGGAACGGGCTGCCCCCAACCACCAGCTGCCTATTTGTACCTAGCCGGACACAACAATATAGGGAAGCCCTTTTTTTCTTAATTATTCCATGAATTTCATGAAATAATTAAAAAAAAAAAACGTGGAGCTTCTCCCTATTTTTGTGTCCAGCCAGGTACAACTAGGCAGCTGGGGGATGGAATCTGCAGCGCAGGGAGGCCCAAGCTTTCTGCCCTCCCCCCCCCCGCTGAAAATTGCAGTCCGCGGCCGCCCCGGAAAATGGCGCGTTCATAGAAGCTGGATGCTGTACCTGGCTGGCATACAAAAATATGGCGAAGCCCACGTCAAAAGTTTTGGGAAAAATTTATTAAAAAATAAATAATAATTTAGGGACTGCATCTTTATTAAGTCCTCAAATGTCATTTAGTGTTAAAATAAAGGATTTATTTAAAAAAAAAATGGCGTGGGATCCCCCATAATTTTAGTCTCTAGCGGAGGTTAAGCAGACGGCTGGGGCAGATGTTTGAAGCCTGGGAAGTGGGTAAAACCCACGGAGCTTCCCAGGCTACTAATATCAGCCCCCAGCTGAATACCTAGCCTTTACTAGCTATTAAAATGGGGGACCCCCCCAAAAAAAATGACGTGGGGTCCCCTCTATTTTAATAGCTAGCAAAGGCTAGGCAGACAGCTGGGGGCTGATATTAATAGCTCAGGAAGGGTGCCATGAATATTGGCCCCCTCCCAGGCTAGAAACACCAGCCGTCAGCCGCCCCAGAAATGGCGCATCCATAGGATGCGCCAATTCTGGCACTTAGCCTCGCTCTTCCACGCTGCCCTGGTGCGGTGGCAGGGGGTAATAGTGGTGGGGTTCATGTCAGCGCCAGCTGCCATGAAGCCCAGGTTAGTAATGATGGCCGTCTATATGACACCCCCATTACTAACCTACAAAGTGTTAAAAAGAAAAAACACACTACACCCAGAAAAAAATAATTTATTTGAAATAAAACACCATTTTATTTAATTCTTAGTTTACTAAAAAAAAAATAGTTACCTGTCCACGTTCCTGCGCTGATCTCCCATGCACAGCTGTCACATCTGGAGATGGTGACAGCTGTGCATGGCTGCTGTAAGCTCACGCTGCCGGGAACACGTCCGCTCCCGGCAGCGGGAGCCACTGACTGAGGTCACCGGAGTGCATTCAGGCAGCGCAGCTCCGGAGACCTCCTTTACGGCAGTGCTGTACCGTGGGAATTTCTCACGATACAGCAGTGCCGTAAAGGAGCTAACCGGAGCAGCGCTGCCTGAACTCCGGTGAACCCTTACGGCCCCGTCATTCTAGCGGCGGCAGCGGTTCAGAGCGGTCACATTCTATGTGGCTGCTCTGAACTGGAGATCTTCGTGGGACACTCGTGGACTACTACAGAGGGGTAAGGATAAGGTTGTGGTTTATTATTTTATATTTTATTACAGGAGATCGATGGCTTCGGGGAATTAGGTGTCTTGGTGAGTATAGGTGTAGTTTTTTATTTTTTACTTTATTTTAGGTGGCGATCGGCGGGGACAGGTAATGTATGAACTAATTTCTTTTAGGTAACCACTGGCCACCAATGACATGTATTTAACATTTATTGGGGACACAGTAGGGCAATTTAAATAGCAGGATCAGGCTGATGGGAACTACTGCTCCCATCGAGCTGATCCTGCTGGCAGGAGTGGACGGGGGACAGACATAGGCCGATGGGAGTAGTAGTGTCACATCGGCCTATGTCTGCCCGCAGACACACCCGCACACACACCCGCACACACACACCCCGCACACACACCCGCACACACACCCCGCACACACACACACCCCGCACACACTAATCATGACGGGTCCGGGAGGTGAGGCTGACCTGTGCGGCCGTGGGAAAGTTGATGTGAGTTCATGCAGTCAAGCATGAACTCACATGAACCCTCTGAGGGCACCGCGGCTACTTCAAATGAACAGCTGATCGGCATCACCTGATACCTCAGCTGTTCATTTGAAATAACCGGCGGGAAAGCGCAGCACAGAACGGGAAAGCCGGCGGTGAAGTCTTTTCACTGCCGGCTTCCCCGCCCGGGTCCTTCGCTCCTTGGTGCTGCGCTCCCCGTCCGGTCCTAATTTACGATCGGGATGGGAGGTGGCGAGGGGAGCGGAGGATCGGGGTGGGAGGCTGCGGGGAAGCAGTATGGGGCTGCGTGATTGTTTAAAAGCCGGCGGCTTTTTACCGCGCCGGCTTTTAAACAATCAGGAGAATTCTCCCACGCTGGGATGGCATTCTGATGACAAGCTGGATCGCAGCTGAGCGCTGCCATCCAGCTTGTCATCCTTCAGAGACACTGCAGAGCGCAGGCATTATGGGAACTTCCGATTCCGGTATTCGATATTATAAAAGTATCGGAATTAAGTATCGGAATTCCGATACAGTGAATATCGGCCGATACCCGATATTTCAGTATCGGAATGCTCAACACTAATCATCATGGAATCTTGTGATGGAATCTTATATGGAGCTTCTCACCTTCTAAGGAAGTTGCCTAGCAACAGTGAGGATGGTAAAACCATAGGGTGAGCATCAGTGCTTGTATGTGAGAGGGAGCTGTGGGCACCGGGCTCTTCTCATCAGTGAGGGGATTTATAAATATATTTATTAATATCTGTATACACAATAAAAATCATAATTACGTATTTATAAGAAATCCGGATTCAGGATCTAAAAGAAGTATCTTTATCTGGGGGGTCCAGGGAATGAATATCAGAAGCCCACGCCTCACCACCCCCCAACTTCCCAAGATGGGGGTCTCTATTACAAATATAACCCTGCCTGACATTTGAGAAAATCTAAATTTTGTTACTTAATTATTACTAATTGTTATTACGAAGCAGAAAAAAGAGTCGGAATCAGGAGAATTCAGGGATGTTTAGATATTTAGCTCAAATTTTTTGAGCAGGTGACAGATCCTCTATAATCTTGGTGAATAAAACACTAGTCCTAATAAATCTCCTCCTACGTTCTCCGATCACCACCATATTTGTATTCCAAGAGCCTCAAAGCAGCGGAAAGAGAAAGTAAGTGAAGAATCAGGCGCATTCTAATCTGTAACCATGGAGACACATAGGCTGCATAAGAGCTGTATACACTACACAAGATTTACAAATTTGTTTCATTTTTTATTTTAAGGAACCAAGTAAAAAAAAATACTGTAAAAGATCTTCTAACAACGAGAAATGATTCCAGGATTGTCTTTCCACTATATATACTGTATATACTCACAACACAAAGGTTAACTAATAGTTTTAATGATTTTCTGTAATAAATATGAGAAACATTTATATAAAAATACAACAAATGATAATAAATATTTCAATTATAAAACAAGAAATACGTCTTATAATAATATTACTCAGCGATTTATAAAAGTAACAAAGTTCTTGTCGCTGCTGCTCCTGACGACCAATCAGATTTCTGCCGTTTTGCCTCTTGCAGTGCGGAATCGATGGCTGGAATCTGACTGGTTGCTACGGGCAACACTTTCATTATTCTCTACACTGTTTGTATAAATAATCCTTGAACTCTCGTTGCCGATAGCAACCGATTAGAATTCAGCTTTTACATTTAGAATTTACACGAGATAAATAAACGTGATTTCTGATTGGTCGCTAGGGGTAACAAAGACGCTACATGACAGCTGAGGCTCCGTGACAATGGCGTCTGTTACTCCAGGTACTGGATGATGGGCCGGACACAGGTGCAGCCCACCGTCACCAGCTGCTTCTCCAGCCTATAGGTGGGACACATCCTCTCATCTCACCACGCAGGACCAGGATCTCCTGTCTGATGGGGACTGAGTTCATGCTGAGGTCCACATGACCCTCCGGGTCCAAACATCCGCGGTGGAGACATCGGGCCTCGCTGATGACCGCAGGGAATCTGTTATTGTCCACATTAGAGCTGGTGGAAGGAGATGAGAGAAATCAGGACACAGCAGTAACCATGTTTAGTCCCCCATACTCCGGCCTGCTGACCCCCATATATCATCATTATTATTTCTGCCATTACTCCATGTACATTCACCTGTATTCCCATGGAGAGATGGAGCGGCTCCTCACACTGTCCGCCATTACTTGTGCAGAACTCCGACTGCCGACCTTCATATCCACCTTCACACGTGGAGGAAATGTGGTGTCCGGTGTGAAGAGACATCCCCCGCCGGACACTAGAGGGGCCTCCCAGCCATCAGCGCCAGGGACCTGCTCTTCTCCTCCATGGACACAAGAGATGAAGATCAGAAGAAGCAAAGTGGAGAAAACCTGTGGACAGAAGATGTCACACATGTGATAGGGGACATTGTGGAAGTGTCAACATTATGTAGTGATATAAGTAAGGGTTAAATAATGGATCAATAATATACACTAATAATATTCATACTCGTATGGACCTATCCCAAAGATATGCAACAGTGCTCAAGCCAAGAGCAACCAGATATGACTATATAACACATATAAGAAAGTCCAACATTTTAAGTGGAATTCATTCAACAATCTATTATACTAGTTATTGAACCCGTTCTACGCCCGGGTGGCGAGCATTTTTATTGATATATCGTCTCCCATATATCGTATGAGTATGTGTTTCCCCCTCCTAGTATTTGTGCTGCCCCCATCCTGTCCCCACGATCCTATCCTGGTATGCATGGCACACCTCAACCCCAATCCTGGTATGCATGGCACTCCTCACCCCCAATCCTGGTATGCATGGCACTCCTCACCCCCAATCCTGGTATGCATGACACCTCTTACCCCAATCCTGGTATGCGTGGCACTCCTCATCCCCCATTCTGGTATGCATGGTACCCCTCATCCCCAATCCTGGTATGCATGGCCCCCTCATCCCCAATCCTGGTATGCATGGCCCCCCTCATCCCCAATCCTGGTATGCATGGCACCCTTCATCCACAAATCCCGGTATGCATGGCACCACTCATCCCCAGTCCTGGTATGCGTGGCTCCCTCATCCTCAATCCTGGTATGCATGGCTCCCTCATCCCCAATCCTGGTATGTATGGTCCCCTCACCCCCCAATCCTGATATGTGTAGTACCCCTTATCCTGGTATGCATGATCCCCTCACCCCCCAATCCTGGTATGTGAGGCCCCCTCACCAACCCAGTCATGGTATGTGTGGCCACCTCATCCCTTTCACGCTGTACACACATACAAAAAAATAATGACTTATACTCACCTTTCTTCCCTGTGCTCCAGCGCTGCTGTGCCCTGTTCTGCCGGAGGCCGGGGGAGGAGTGTGGCGCCGGAGTACGTGCATGACCATACCGCGCTGTCCGGCGCCATTTTTCTGAAGACAAACTGCAAATGTGTCTTCAGTAAAATGGCGCCGGATAACGCTATGCACATGCGCCGATCCGACGCCTCACTCCTGCCCCGGTCTCTGGCGAAGAGAGGTGCCGCAGCAACGCTCCTCCTGGTCAGGTAAGTATGTAAGTATGGCACCAGAGATCGCAGTATGCATTCAGTGTCTACGCATACCGCGATCTCCGGCGCCATACACACTCCTCTTACCTGTAACAGCTGGATGCGGCCTTCTGTCTGAAGCCAGACTGTGCGTCGCGCATGCGCAGTCTATAAAGGCATCAGACAGAGACACGCATCTCCCATTATATTATAGATTGTCATGTCATTGACCAAAAACCCAAGCTCAGGACAACAGTATCTATAATATAACGGCAGATGCGTGTCTCTGTCCGAAGCCTCGATAGACTGCGCATGCGTGACGCGCCTGCTGAGTCTATACCCCCCACAGAGGCACGCATCCCAATCCTAAACGAGGATGTGGATTGTGGCACCAGAAATCGCGGTACGCATAAGCACTGAACGCATACCGCGATTTCCGGCACCATAACAACTTACCTATCCTGGAGGTCAGTTGCCACGGCATCTCTTCAGGCAGAAGGCCGGGATCCACCGTCGGCATCGGAACATGCGCATAGAGCACTTCCGGCGCCGTTTTATTGAAGACACATTGCAAGGGTGTCTTCAACAAGATGGCGCCGGAAACCGCGGTCTGCGCAGGCGCTGATGCGGCGTCAGTGCTCTCCCCCGACCTCTTCTGACATCACTAATCATTTAAATATCTAACGCACCCCCACACTTCGCCGCCATTTTAAAGACAGAAGATTTCTGCGTCACACAGCGCCTCCAGTCTCTAGCTTAAAAAAACAAAAACATTTTGTAGTATATATAGATATATATATTACACATATATGTATATATATATATAAAGAAGATACTATATACAAATATATATATCTATATATACTATATAGAATAGTTATCAGAGTACTCCAACACAGTCAGCGGAGCAATCCCGCACAAAATACGTCAGCGGAGCAATCCCGCACAAAATACGTCAGCGGAGCAATCGCGCACCAAAAAACCTCAGCGGAGCAATCCCGCACAAAAAAACCTCAGCGGAGTAATCCCGCACAAAAAAACCTCAGCGGAGCAATCCCGCACAAAATATGTCAGCGGAGCAATCCCGCACAAAATACGTCAGCGGAGCAATCCCGCACAAAATACGTCAGCGGAGCAATCCCGCACAAAAAACCTCAGCAGAGCAATCCCACACAAAATACGTCAGCGGAGCAATCCCGCACAAAAAACCTCAGCGGAGCAATCCTGCACAAAATACGTCAGCGGAGCAATCCCACACAAAATACGTCAGCGGAGCAATCCCGTACAAAATACGTCAGCGGAGCAATCCCACACAAAAAACCTCAGCGGAGCAATCCCGCACAAAAAACCTCAGCGGAGCAATCCCGCACAAAAAAACCTCAGCAGAGCAATCCCGCACAAAAAACCTCAGCGGAGCAATCCCGTACAAAATACGTCAGTGGAGCAATCCCCCACAAAAAACTTCAGCGGAGCAATCCCGCACAAAATACGTCAGAGGAGCAATCCCGTACAAAATACGTCAGTGGAGCAATCCCGCACAAAATACGTCAGCGGAGCAATCCCACACAAAATACGTCAGCGGAGCAATCCCGTACAAAATACGTCAGCGGAGCAATCCCACACAAAATACGTCAGAGGAGCAATCCCGTACAAAATACGTCAGTGGAGAAATCCCGCACAAAATACGTCAGCGGAGCAATCCCGCACAAAAAACCTCAGCGGAGCAATCCTGCACAAAATACGTCAGCGGAGCAATCCCACACAAAATACGTCAGTGGAGCAATCCCGCACAAAAAACCTCAGCGGAGCAATCCCGCACAAAAAACCTCAGCGGAGCAATCCCGCACAAAAAAACCTCAGCAGAGCAATCCCGCACAAAAAACCTCAGCGGAGCAATCCCGCACAAAATACGTCAGTGGAGCAATCCCGCACAAAAAACTTCAACAGAGCAATCCCGCACAAAAAACCTCAGCGGAGCAATCCCGCACAAAAAACCTCAGCGGAGCAATCCCGCACAAAAAAACCTCAGCAGAGCAATCCCGCACAAAAAACCTCAGCGGAGCAATCCCGCACAAAATACGTCAGTGGAGCAATCCCGCACAAAAAACTTCAACAGAGCAATCCCGCACAAAAAACCTCAGCGGAGCAATCCTGCACAAAATACATCAGCGGAGCAATCCCGCACAAAATACGTCAGAGGACCAATCCCGCACAAAATACGTCAGCGGAGCAATCCCGCACAAAATACGTCAGCGGAGCAATCCCGCACAAAAAACTTCAGTTGAGCAATCCCTCACAAAACACCTCAGTGGAGCAATCCCGCACAAAATACGACAGAGGAGCAATCCCGCACAAAATACATCAGCGGAGCAATCCCGCACAGAATACATCAGCGGAGCAATCCTGCACAAAATACGTCAGCGGAGCAATCCCACACAAAATACGTCAGCGGAGCAATCCCGCACAAAATACATCAGCGGAGCAATCCCACACAAAATACGTCAGCGGAGCAATCCCGCACAAAAAACCTCAGCGGAGCAATCCTGCACAAAATACGTCAACGGAGCAATCCCACACAAAATACGTCAGCGGAGCAATCCCGCACAAAATACGTCAGCGGAGCAATCCCACACAAAATACGTCAGCGGAGCAATCCCACACAAAATACGTCAGCGGAGCAATCCCGCACAAAATACGTCAGCGGAGCAATCCCACACAAAATACGTCAGCGGAGCAATCCCACACAAAAAAACCTCAGCAGAGCAATCCCACACAAAAAAACCTCAGCGGAGCAATCCCACACAAAAAAACCTCAGCGGAGCAATCCCGCACAAAATACGTCAGTGGAGCAATCCCGCACAAAAAACTTCAACGGAGCAATCCCGCACAAAAAACGTCAGCGGAGCAATCCCGTACAAAATACGTCAGCGGAGCAATCCCACACAAAAAAACCTCAGCAGAGCAATCCCACACAAAAAAACCTCAGCGGAGCAATCCCACACAAAAAAACCTCAGCGGAGCAATCCCGCACAAAAAACTTCAACGGAGCAATCCCGCACAAAATACGTCAGAGGAGCAATCCCGTACAAAATACGTCAGCGGAGCAATCCCGCACAGAATACGTCAGCGGAGCAATCCCGCACAAAATACGTCAGCGGAGCAATCCCACACAAAAAACGTCAGCGGAGCAATCCCACACAGAATACGTCAGCGGAGCAATCCCGCACAAAATACGTCAGCGGAGCAATCCCGCACAAAATACGTCAGCGGAGCAATCCTGCACAAAATACCTCAGCGGAGCAATCCTGCACAAAATACGTCAGCGGAGCAATCCCGCACAAAAAAACGTCAGCGGAGCAATCCCGCACAAAAAACGTCAGCGGTGCAATCCCACACAAAAAACGTCAGCGGAGCAATCCCGCACAGAATACATCAGCAGAGCAATCCCGCACAAAATTCGTCAGCGGAGCAATCCCGCACAAAAAACGTCAGCGGAGCAATACCGCACAAAAAAACGTCAGCGGAGCAATCCCGCACAAAAAAACCTCAGCAGAGCAATCCCGCACAAAAAACTTCAGCGGAGCAATCCCGCACAGAATACGTCAGTGGAGCAATCCCGCACAAAAATCAGTGGAGCAATCCCGCACAAAAAACCTCAGCGGAGCAATCCCGCACAAAAAACATCAGCGGAGCAATCCCGCACAAAAAATGTCAGCGGAGCAACCCCGCACAAAAAACATCAGCGGAGCAATCCCGCACAAAAAAACATCAGCGGAGCAATCCCGCACAAAAAACATCAGCGGAGCAATCCCACACAAAAACCATCAGCGGAGCAATCCCGCACAAAAAAACATCAGCGGATCAATCCCGCACAAAATACGTCAGCGGAGCAATCCCGCACAAAAAACGTCAGCGGAGCAATCCCGCACAAAAAACGTCAGCGGAGTAATCCCGCACAGAAAACATCAGAGGATCAATCCCGCACAAAATACGTCAGCGGAGCAATCCCGCACAAAATACATCAGCGGAGCAATCCCGCACAGAATACGTCAGCGGAGCAATCCCGCACAAAATACGTCAGCGGAGCAATCCCACACAAAAAACGTCAGCGGAGCAATCCCGCACAAAATACGTCAGCGGAGCAATCCCGCACAAAAGACGTCAGCGGAGCAATCCCGCACAAAAAACCTCAGCGGAGCAATCCCACACAAAAAACTTCAACAGAGCAATCCGGCACAAAAAACATCAGCGGAGCAATCCCGCACAAAATACGTCAGCGGAGCAATCCCGTACAAAAAACGTCAGCGGAGCAACCCCGCACAAAATACGTCAGTGGAGCAATCCCACACAAAATAGGTCAGCGGAGCAATCCCGCACAAAATAGGTCAGCGGAGCAATCCCGCACAAAATACGACAGCGGAGCAATCCCGCACAAAATACATCAGCGGAGCAATCCCGCACATAATACGTCAGCGGAGCAATCCCGCACAAAATACGTCAGCGGAGCAATCCCACACAAAAAACTTCAGCGGAGCAATCCCGCACAGAATACATCAGCGGAGCAATCCCGCACAAAATACGTCAGCGGAGCAATCCCAAGCAAAAAACGTCATCGGAGCAATCCCGCACAAAAAACATCAGCAGAGCAATCCCGCACAAAATACGTCAGCGGAGCAATCCCGCACAAAATACGTCAGCGGAGCAATCCCGTACAAAAAACGTCAGCGGAGCAACCCCGCACAAAATACGTCAGCGGAGCAATCCCACACAAAAAACTTCAGCGGAGCAATCCCGCACAGAATACATCTGCGGAGCAATCCCGCACAAAATACGTCAGCGGAGCAATCCCAAGCAAAAAACGTCATCGGAGCAATCCCGCACAAAAAACGTCAACGGAGCAATCCCGCACAGAATACCTCAGCGGACCAATCCCGCACAGAATACGTCAGCGGAGCAATCCCGCACAGAATACGTCAGCGGAGCAATCCCGCACAAAATACGTCAGCGGAGCAATCCCGCACAGAATACGTCAGCGGAGCAATCCCGCACAGAATACGTCAGCGGAGCAATCCCACACAAAAAACGTCAGCGGAGCAATCCCGCACAGAATACGTCAGCGGAGCAATCCCACACAAAATACGTCAGCGGAGCAATCCCACACAAAATACGTCAGCGGAGCAATCCCGCACAAAAAAACGTTAGCGGAGCAATCCCGCACAAAAAACGTCAGCGGAGCAATCCCGCACAGAATACGTCAGCGGAGCAATCCCACACAAAATACGTCAGCGGAGCAATCCCGCACAAAAAAAGTCAGCGGAGCAATCCCGCACAAAAAACGTCAGCGGAGCAATCCCACACAAAAAACGTCAGCGGAGCAATCCCGCACAGAATACGTCAGCGGAGCAACCCCGCACAAAATACGTCAGAGGAGCAATCCCGCACAAAATAGGTCAGCGGAGCAATCCCGCACAAAATAGGTCAGCGGAGCAATCCCGCACAAAATACATCAGCGGAGCAATCCCGCACATAATACGTCAGCGGAGCAATCCCGCACAAAATACGTCAGCGGAGCAATCCCGCACAAAATACGTCAGCAGAGCAATCCCACACAAAAAACTTCAGCGGAGCAATCCCGCACAGAATACAGCAGCGGAGCAATCCCGCACAAAATACGTCAGCGGAGCAATCCCAAGCAAAAAACGTCATCGGAGCAATCCCGCACAAAAAACGTCAGCGGAGCAATCCCGCACAGAATACGTCAGCGGAGCAATCCCACACAAAATACGTCAGCGGAGCAATCCCAAGCAAAAAACGTCATCGGAGCAATCCCACACAAAAAACGTCAGCGGAGCAATCCCACACAAAAAACATCAGCAGAGCAATCCCACACAAAAAACGTCAGCGGAGCAATCCCGCACAAAATACGTCAGCGGAGCAATCCCGCACAAAATACGTCAGCGGAGCAATCCCACACAAAATACGTCAGCGGAGCAATCCCGCACAAAAAAACGTTAGCGGAGCAATCCCGCACAAAAAACGTCAGCGGAGCAATCCCGCACAGAATACGTCAGCGGAGCAATCCCGCACAAAATACGTCAGCGGAGCAATCCCGCACAAAAAAACGTCAGCGGAGCAATCCCGCACAAAAAACGTCAGCGGAGCAATCCCGCACAGAATACGTCAGCGGAGCAATCCCGCACAGAATACGTCAGCGGAGCAATCCCGCACAAAAAAACGTCAGCGGAGCAATCCCGCACAAAAAACGTCAGCGGAGCAATCCCACACAAAAAACGTCAGCGGAGCAATCCCGCACAGAATACGTCAGCAGAGCAATCCCGCACAAAATTCGTCAGCGGAGCAATACCGCACAAAAAAACGTCAGCGGAGCAATCCCGCACAAAAAACGTCAGCGGAGCAATCCCACACAAAAAACGTCAGCGCAGCAATCCGGCACAGAATACGTCAGCGGAGCAATCCCACACAAAATACATCAGCGGAGCAATCCCGCACAAAAAAACGTCAGCGGAGCAATCCCGCACAAAATACGTCAGCGGAGCAATCCCGCACAAAAAAACGTCAGCGGAGCAATCCCGCACAAAAAACGTTAGCGGAGCAATACCACACAAAAAACGTCAGCGGAGCAATCCCGCACAGAATACGTCAGCAGAGCAATCCCACACAAAATTAGTCAGCGGAGCAATCCCGCACAAAAAAAGTCAGCGGAGCAATCCAGCCACTTTATACTGAACATATATATATATATATATATAATACGTCAGCGGAGCAATCCGGCCACTTTCTACTGAACATATATATATATAATACGTCAGCGGAGCAATCCAGCCACTTTCTACTGAATATATATATATAATACGTCAGCGGAGCAATCCAGCCACTTTCTACTGAATATATATATATATAATACGTCAGCAGAACAATCCGGCCACTTTCTACTGAATATAAATATATATAATACGTCAGCAGAGCAATCCAGCCACTTTCTGCTGAATATATATAATACGTCAGCGGAGCAATCCAGCCACTTTCTGCTGAATATAAATATATATAATACGTCAGCAGAGCAATCCAGCCACTTTCTACTGAATATAAATATATATAATACGTCAGAGGAGCAATCCGGCCACTTTCTGCTGAATATAAATATATATAATACGTCAGCAGAGCAATCCAGCCACTTTCTGCTGAATATATATAATACGTCAGCAGAGCAATCCAGCCACTTTCTGCTGAATATATATAATACGTCAGCGGAGCAATCCAGCCACTTTCTACTGAATATATATATATATAATACGTCAGCAGAACAATCCGGCCACTTTCTACTGAATATAAATATATATAATACGTCAGCAGAGCAATCCAGCCACTTTCTGCTGAATATATATAATACGTCAGCGGAGCAATCCAGCCACTTTCTGCTGAATATAAATATATATAATACGTCAGCAGAGCAATCCGGCCACTTTCTACTGAATATAAATATATATAATACGTCAGAGGAGCAATCCAGCCACTTTCTACTGAATATAAATATATATAATACGTCAGAGGAGCAATCCGGCCACTTTCTGCTGAATATAAATATATATAATACGTCAGCAGAGCAATCCAGCCACTTTCTGCTGAATATATATAATACGTCAGCAGAGCAATCCAGCCACTTTCTGCTGAATATATATAATACGTCAGAGGAGCAATCCAGCCACTTTCTGCTGAATATATATAATACGTCAGCGGAGGAATCCAGCCACTTTTTTGACTATATCAAACGTCAGCAGAGATAAATATTTTAATTAAAGTTTACAACCTTATTCGTTCCGTAATTCCATTATAATGGCCCCCAAACGCCAGCAAGTTCTTTCTGAGGAGGAAACTCAGGCAAAAAAATCAAAAAGGGCTGAAGCTCAAAAGGTTGGTAGAAGTAGGGGTAAAAAACAGCACCTTAAATTGCAGCGTGAAAAAAATACTGTCAGAAGAAAGGCTGCCCGTCATAATCTCACCCCAAAAAAGCCTCAACAGATGCGCAACGCTGACGCTGAGAGGCATAGATCTGCTCCAGAGAGGCATAGGTCTGCCCCAGAGAGGCGTAGGTCTGCCCCAGAGAGGCGTAGTTCTGCCCCAGAGAGGCGTAGGTCTGCCCCAGAGAGGCGTAGGTCTGCCCCAGAGAGGCATAGATCTGCCCCAGAGAGGCATAGGTCTGCCCCAGAGAGGCGTAGGTCTGCCCCAGAGAGACGTAGGTCTGCCCCAGAGAGGAGTAGGTCTGCCCCAGAGAGGCGTAGGTCTGCCCCAGAGAGGCGTAGGTCTGCCCCAGAGAGGCGTAGGTCTGCCCCAGAGAGTGTGACAGACGCTGAGCTTCAGCAGCATCGCAGCGCCAATGCTGAGAGACACAGAGGAGCCCGTACTAAACAACCTGCCCGCTGGGGTAAAAACGGAAGATCTCGCAACACTGCTTTGCTTACTGAAAACTTCAATGAAGACGACATTGAGGCATGCTATCTTGGCCCAATGAACAACAAATGCTCAATTTGTAATGCCAACCATTTCCAAAATGAAATTACAACAAACTGTTGTCATAGTGGAACCATCAAACTGGAAGAAGTGTGAATGCATCCCTATATTACTAATTGCATGAAGAGATCAGAACCAAACTCCAAGAATTTCATGGAAAACATAAGATCATACAATAGTGTAAATGCTTTTGCAACCATGGGCGCACAAATTGACCAATCAATTAACAGGCGATCAGGTCCTTTCTGTTACAGAATCCATGGGCAAATTTACCATGCAACATCTGCGTTGCACCCTAACCAAGGTGAATCACCAACATACGCCCAGTTATATATTCTGGATTCGGCACAATCCAGCCAACAGTGGATGCATTCGTAATCTTATGGAAAATCTACAAAGAATTCTGGAAGATATCAATCCTTTCTCCAGAGAATACAAAAATATGTTGCAATTTGAACAAGAAGAAATGCTAAAAGCAAATCTAGAAAACCGAATGCCAATTGAATATAGTGACGCGCCCCTGGGCCTGTGTCGCGCTGCGTTGCGCACGCGGGAGCTTACCCGGAGCCGGATCAGTGGAGGATTGTAGTCTCGTGGCGGTGACCCGGTCCGTGCCCAGGGAGTCAAACTAGACGGCAGTCTATTAGTAGTAAATAGTTGATGACTACGCCACCCGTTGAGTGCAGCCAGGGAGCTGCTGCTGCAGGGCAGACCGCTGAGGCCGGTGGTAGGATTGTGCAGCGTGATAGTATAACCCCCAACGGGAGGGGTATGGCCTCAGGGCAGCCGACGTGGATGATGGGGGTAGCAGGAACCACTCAGAGACGGTACGGTGTAGTTCAGGGTCTTTACTGGTAACAACGATAGACCCTCCCGGAGTACTTGCTAGCAAACGGGGCCTGGTCAGTCTTTGAGCAGATGGGATCTCCCCTGGCCAGGCGTAGTTGTAGGCCTCCCAAACTGACTGTACTCTTCTGGCTACCTTGCTAGAAGCTGATGTAAGTAGCCCACGTCCCTGAGTGTACCGTGTGGTGCTCACCCGTATGGCCGGTGACTCGGGGCCTTCTAATGGCTTCCGCTCCATGATGGCGGTGCTGGTCCCACGCGTGTGACCGTGCCTTCGGGCTTCTGGGCCAGAGGACCTGAAATCCCCTGCCTGACGGATTCTGCTGCTGGGTAGGAGTTAGTCCCCACAGCCTCGGACTCCGGGTCCGGTAAAGAATCTTCTTAGTCAGGGCGAGCTCTGCAGCTGCCAGCCCCTGACTCCTTGTAACTCTGCTGTTTCCTATGCTGCTTCTTGTCTCCACTCTCCTTGTCTGACTAACCCTGCCTCAGCCCAGGGTTTATACAGGGGAAGTTCTTCCCCTCCCAAGACTGGGCAGGAGGTGTGGCATGCACAGGATCCCTGACCAAAGGACCTCCCACCTTCTCTCAGACGTAATATCTCTATCACTGTGGCAACCAGACCCCTGGGGTGTCACATTCCCCCCTAGTGAAATTTAGTACTCCGGGACTAGACACTTTTTAGAAAAATATACCAAGGTATAACAATAACAATAAAATACAATAAGGAAACACAATAAGATGGTCACGGCATATCCGCAACCGGGTGTAGTCTTTGAAGAAAAGCAAAGGTGTCCATTTCACCAACACAGGGAGACGTAACCAGGTAGGGGTCTGTCCTACCCCGAGTCCTTAACAGTCTCTAGTCCATTCTGGGTTACGCTCCAACTATATACAAGGATTCCCGGTAAATCCACCAAGGTTTCCTAAAAACAACTGGAAACACAAAATTATACACAAGCAACAATACACAGATAAACATAAATAAAACTATTTTTACACTTCAAATTCTCCAGCGTGCGGGTAACTGGCCTCTAGTGGCCCTAGTGGACCTACGGAGCTGACTGTCTGGCCCTGAACTACAGGGTGTAGGAGCTGTCAAGGGTAAACTGGGCAGCTGTCTACCGGCTCTTTGTCTCACTAGGGGTACGGCAGGCTCACTATAAGCAGAGGGTTGATTCTCCTGTTCTACTTGTGTGGAGTCTTCTGCCTCCTGGACCGGCTGTTCTTCCAGCTCTACCCGTTGCTCCGTAGGTTCTTGGGATGATGGTTGGAGGAAGGTGAGTACGGGTACCACAACTGCACCATTGACTTGAGTCCAAGACCGAGGGAAGTCCCCGAGCACGGTACTAACCATATCTTCCCTTTCTCCCACGGGTCGATGGTCTTCTTGTTCCTCTTCAGGGTTCCTCAGTTGTTCGGGACACTTCTTCAGGTAGTCCCAGGATACAATGGCTGTGGTTTCCCCTCCGTCTTTACTGATGGTACAGACCTTCGGGTTCTCGTGGCTTGAGGGCAGTACGGTGTACGGGTCCTTCTCCCACTGGTCATCCAACTTGTGGAGCCGTCTTTTCCTCTTCAAGACCTGCTCTCCGGGTACCAGGGGAACAGCGGGAGCATACTGGTTGTAAGTCTTCTCTTGTCTTTCCCTAGCCTGACAGAGACTTCGCTCCACGCTCTCCTGTACTCTCCGGTACTGCTGCTGCCTCTCTGTGTCCCAGTCTGTTTCTGGTGAAGTGTCCTCAGGTGTCAGGACTCCCATTTCCAGGTCAACAGGTAACTTACCAGGTCTCGCCCTCATTAGGTAAGCCGGGGTACAGTTGGTGGAACCTACCGGGATGTGGTTGTATAGGTCCACCAGATCGGGCAACTTCTCAGGCCACAGACTGCGTTCTTCCAGGGGCAATGTTTTTAGAAGATCCATTACCACCTGGTTCATTTTTTCACAAAGTCCATTAGTTTGCGGATGGTAGGGTGTCGTCCTTATCTTCCGGCAGCCATACAGATTGCAGAATTCCTGGAAGACCTCCGCTTCAAAGGCAGGTCCCTGGTCCGTCAGCACTTGGTCCGGGTACCCGTGTGGACGGCAGAAGTGCTGCTGGAAGGCCCTAGCTGCTGTTTGAGCCGTTAAGTCCTTGACGGGGACGACAACCAAGAACCGGGAGTAATGATCCACGATGGTTAACGCGTAGACATAGCCACTTCTGCTTGGGGTCAGTTTTACATGATCCAAGGCTACCAGTTCCAACGGTTGCCGGGTGACGATGGACTGCAGGGGAGTCTTCTGGCTGGCCCGGTCCTTCCTTCTCAGATTGCACGGGCCACAGTCTCTGCACCACTTCTCGATGGTTCCCCTCATGCCTACCCAGTGGAACCGCTCGCGCAGCAGGAACTCCAGCTTTTTCCACCCGAAGTGTCCAGCTCCGTCGTGGTATGCCTCCATCACCATGGCTGCGTCTCTTCGTGGCACAACTACTTGCCAGAGTAGTTCATGCGTCCGGGAGTTGACCATTCTGCGGCACAACTTCCCCTTGTAAAGGAATAGTCGACTCGTCTCCGCCCATAGTTGTTTGGATTCCTCCGGAGCGTCTGGTTCAAGGCGAGCCTCCGGCCGAGTCAGCATCTCCTTCACCAGTCGGACGGCAGGGTCGCTGTCTTGCGTTTCCGCCCAGTTGTAGTGGGGTAAGGGGTTCAACGTAGCAGCCTGCTTACCCCTTACCCGGTGGGAATACTGGATAGTCCCATGACGGTGGAACGCAGGGAGTTCAACTTCTTCCAGTCCCTCCGGATCTTCTCCTTCGTCCGGCAGGTTGGGCATCCTGGACAGGACGTCCGCGTTAGTATTGGAGCGTCCTGCCCGGTATTTGATTGTGAACTCGTAGTTGGACAGACGGGCCATCCACCTCTGCTCCAGGGCACCGAGTCTTGCCGTGTCCAGGTGTGTCAACGGGTTGTTATCCGTGTATACGGTGAACCGGGAAGAAGCGAGGTAATGCCTAAAGCGCTCGGTAACTGCCCATACCACGGCCACGAACTCTAGCTTAAATGAGCTGTAATTCTCGGGGTTCCTTTCGGTGGGTCGCAGTTTTCGGCTGGCATAGGAGATTACTCGTTCTCTCCCCTGCTGAATCTGGGACAGTACGGCTCCTAGCCCGATGTTACTGGCGTCGGTGTAGAGGATGAAGGGCTGGCTATAGTCCGGGTACGCCAGGATTTCATCCCCCGTGAGGGCCATCTTCAGCTGGCGGAAGGACTCTTCTTCTAGCTCTTCCCATTTGAAGGGCGGCTTCTGGTTCTTGGCCTTCCGGGACTGGCCTATCAGGAGGTCCTGCATAGGCGCTGCCTTTTTGGTGAAACCGGGAATAAACCTTCGGTAGTAGCCTACCAACCCTAGGAACTGCCGCACTTCTTTTACGCTGGAGGGGCTTGGCCATCCCTTAATTGCGGTGATCTTATCGGGGTCGGGAGCCACTCCGTCAGCGCTCACCACGTGTCCCAGGTATTGCACCTTTGGTTTCAGGAGGTGACACTTGGAGGGTTTCACCTTTAGGCCGTAACTCGCCAGAGCTTCGAACACCTCCGCCAGGTGTTTCAGGTGGTCCTCATAAGTTTTGGAGTATACGATGACATCGTCCAGGTACAACAGGACCGTCTCGAAGTTTCTGTGGCCCAGACAGCACTCCATTAATCGTTGGAAGGTTCCTGGGGCGTTGCAGAGTCCGAACGGCATGCAGGTGAACTCGCTAAGTCCCATCGGGGTGGTGAATGCGGTCTTCTCCCGGTCCGCCTCTGCTACAGGAACCTGCCAGTACCCGCTAGTGAGATCCAAGGTAGAGAAGAAGTTAGCAGATCTTAAAGCAGCCAATGACTCCTCTATCCTTGGTAAGGGGTACGCATCCTTGTGTGTGATACGGTTGATTTTCCGGTAATCTACACACATCCTCATGGTGTTGTCTTTCTTTTTGACTAAAACTAGTGGGGCTGCCCAGGGGCTACAGCTATCCCGGATTACCCCAGCCTCCTTCATGTCCCTAAGCATCCCCTTGGCGTGTTGGTAATGTGCAGGGGGTACGGGTCGATACCTCTCTTTTATGGGAGGATGATCTCCCGTGGGGATGCGGTGTTCTACCCCCTTGACTCGCCCGAAGTCTAACGGGTGTTTACTAAACACTCTCTCATACTCTTGAACCACCCGATAGACTCCTTGTTTCTGGTGTGAGGGAGTGGAGTCAGTACCCAGATGTAGTTGCTGACACCAGTCCTCCATGTCTTTCTTAGAGCCGTTACCTTCCTCCGGGTGAGATGGAGGCAAGGGTTCCACAGATTGTATAGAATTTTGATTAGTGGTATATAATTTGGCTAGCGTGGCATACCGGGGCAGGTACACTTCCCTCTCCCCGATATTTATTATGCGAATGGGCACACTCCCATGGCGTACATTGACCACCCCCCGTGCTGTCAAAATGGTGGGCCTACTGTCTGAGTAAACTGGTTCTACCATTGCCTGGTAATCTCTACCTCTCAGACCAATAGCTGCCCGGCACCAAATCATCATTTCACTTTTTGGGGGCATGGCAATAGGAAAAGGGTCACACATTCTTACGCTACCAATCTCACCGCCGGAGAGTTCCACTTGTTGCCGTTGCATCAGTGCCCGGATCTCTTTCTGGAGCACCCGCTGCTCGCCGGAGCTGGCGTTCTTGGCAACCTGCTGTAAAAGGAAAATCACCTCTGCAAGACAATTTTCAATTACGTTAGTTCCTAGAGTTATTTTTGGGTGACTCTCATGTTTATCAATATCTACAATGATCAGTCCCTGTGCGGCCAGTTCGACCGATTTTGAGGGTCACCTCTTTAAATCCGATCTGTGGCACGGGCTGGCCATTGCTGGCGATGATACTCAAGTCGTCGTCAGGGTAGCGGGTAATATCCGAGTCATTCCAGTACTGCTTGAAGAGCACGTACGGGATGGTGGTGACCTGTGACCCGGTATCCAGTAGGGCACTCATGGGAATGCCATCCAGTACCACAGGCAAGACTGGACGTCCTCCCACATATCTGTCGCGCCAGTTCGATGGGCCTGGTGATCTTTTTCCTGGGGGTTGGCCCTCTACCCCAGGTTGTGCCCGTTTAAAGAACAGTACCTTTCCATATGTCCGGGTTGATTGCAGCGGCGGCAGATGGGTCGTCCGTCCTCGCTGTATCGGTCACTGGGTCTTCCTCTGGCCGGTGGGGTCCTCCTTGGTCGACGCCACGGGATGTCCTCCGGTCCGGATGCCAGCTGGATCTTCCCTGGGGTGGAAACCTGTAAAGACTGCACAGTTCGGGTTAGCGCAGCAACGCTCTTAGCTAGCTCTTGGACCTGATGGTGTAGGTCTGGAGCCGGGTCATTGTCCAAAGCCTGCGCATCAGCTCCCACAGGCCCTGCCGACAAGGGCGCCGCCTCCTGGTGGTAAGTGATAGCTGGGCGCCTGTGGGTCACAACGCCACCCGGTGCTGGCTCTCGGAGCACCCGGATAGCTCTATCCTTGAACTGTGCAAAGTCCAGATGGGGATCCTGTAAGGCCATTGCCCGCAACTGGGTTCGGTGGGCATTGCAATATAAACCCTCTATAAATTGTTCAGTCAACAGCCTGTCCTCGTTTCCCACCCCATCAGGGTCGGTCTGCTTTATGGCCCTCAGGGCCTCTTGTAGGTTTAGTGCATAGTCCCTTATACTCTCATGCGCTCGCTGCTTGCACCCGTAGAATCTAAGCTTAATCTCGGCTGAGGTGCGGGTATCAAAGGTGTCCTTCAGCCGGGTTAGTATCCCTGCGACAGTCTTCCTCCCAGGTGGCCAGGATTTTACTTCCCTTTTGGCTGCCCCGGTTAGTTGGGCCACCAGGATGCTCACTTTTTGCTCTTCTGTGAGGGGGTACACCTGGAAGAGGCTATCCAGCTTTTCTCTAAAGTCATGCAGGGTATGTGACTCCCCTGAGTACTGGGGTAGCCAAGCTGCTCCCGGGATATAGGGCATGGTGAAGGGCATAACTGCAGCAGCGGTAGCGCTGGCGGGGGTTGAGGCAGTGAAGCTCTCCTCCGTATCCGACATCTTCCTCCCCCCTAGTGGACCGTGGCCTACCTTGCGATGATCCTCTTCCGTAGGCCGCGGCTCCGCAGTGGATCGTCAGGGTTGAGGACCTTCCGTCGCGCTCCTGTGACGTCGGCGTCTGCTGGACTCCTTCCAGGACCTTACGCAACGTCCGGACGTGAGGCGGGGCTTCAGTTCTCGCGCGCTTTCGGAGTCCACGCCCCTCTTCTTCCCGCGCGGCGTCCTCAAGATGGCGTCCAATGGCGGGAAAACTCCACGGATGGCGGGAAGAAGGTCGAAGATGGCGCCGGATGGCGGGAAAACTTCGCGGATGGCGGGAAGAAGGTAGAAGATGGCGCCGGATGGCGGGAAACCTTCACCACTGGTAAGTTTGAACAGTCTTTTTTTTTTCAGGCACGCAGTACCCGGTGGTTGCGGGCACGAAATCCTGCCGACTACGCCAATGTTGACGCGCCCCTGGGCCTGTGTCGCGCTGCGTTGCGCACGCGGGAGCTTACCCGGAGCCGGATCAGTGGAGGATTGTAGTCTCGTGGCGGTGACCCGGTCCGTGCCCAGGGAGTCAAACTAGACGGCAGTCTATTAGTAGTAAATAGTTGATGACTACGCCACCCGTTGAGTGCAGCCAGGGAGCTGCTGCTGCAGGGCAGACCGCTGAGGCCGGTGGTAGGATTGTGCAGCGTGATAGTATAACCCCCAACGGGAGGGGTATGGCCTCAGGGCAGCCGACGTGGATGATGGGGGTAGCAGGAACCACTCAGAGACGGTACGGTGTAGTTCAGGGTCTTTACTGGTAACAACGATAGACCCTCCCGGAGTACTTGCTAGCAAACGGGGCCTAGTCAGTCTTTGAGCAGATGGGATCTCCCCTGGCCAGGCGTAGTTGTAGGCCTCCCAAACTGACTGTACTCTTCTGGCTACCTTGCTAGAAGCTGATGTAAGTAGCCCACGTCCCTGAGTGTACCGTGTGGTGCTCACCCGTATGGCCGGTGACTCGGGGCCTTCTAATGGCTTCCGCTCCACGATGGCGGTGCTGGTCCCACGCGTGTGACCGTGCCTTCGGGCTTCTGGGCCAGAGGACCTGAAATCCCCTGCCTGACGGATTCTGCTGCTGGGTAGGAGTTAGTCCCCACAGCCTCGGACTCCGGGTCCGGTAAAGAATCTTCTTAGTCAGGGCGAGCTCTGCAGCTGCCAGCCCCTGACTCCTTGTAACTCTGCTGTTTCCTATGCTGCTTCTTGTCTCCACTCTCCTTGTCTGACTAACCCTGCCTCAGCCCAGGGTTTATACAGGGGAAGTTCTTCCCCTCCCAAGACTGGGCAGGAGGTGTGGCATGCACAGGATCCCTGACCAAAGGACCTCCCACCTGCTCTCAGACGTAATATCTCTATCACTGTGGCAACCAGACCCCTGGGGTGTCACAATAGCATGACTTTCATGAGAGAAAAAGTAAATACTATGCACCCCGGCAGAATCAATGCTCCAACTGCCAGAGGGGAAATTGCTGCCATTTCCCACAGCACAGATGGTGCACCCCCAGAAAACCGTGACATTACCATTCATCCAAAAAGTGGAATTTTACAAAATATATCTATTCTGAGTAGACTCTGTGACCCAATGAGCTACCCTTTGCTTTTCCCTTATGGGGACTCTGGGTGGACTACAGAACTAAAAAAAACAGTTGGTCGAGGAAATGTGACTCCACTTCAATGGTATTCATACCACTTTGCCATTCGTGATGGTACTTTAACCAGTTCCTTAATGCAGGAAAGCTGACACACCAATTTATGGTTGATGCCTATTGCAAAACTGAGGCAAACCGTTTGAATTGGGTGTGCACAAATCAAAGTACTGTAAGAGCTGAAGAATATGATGTCCTTCACCAATTCGTGACCAACCACCGTTTCATGTACATAAATATCCTACCTGGAAGAAAAGTCATATTGCCATCGACTTTACAAGGAAGTCCAAGAAATATGGCACAAAACTACCAAGATGCCATGGCAATGGTCAGGAAATATGGCAAACCAGACCTATTTGTAACAGTAACGTGCAATCCAAAATGGAGGGAAATCAGGGAAAACTTACTTCCCAGTCAGCAACCATGCGACAGGCCCGATTTAGTAGCTCGAGTATTTAACATGAAACTAAAATTGCTACTTGGAGACCTAACCACATACCCCAGATTTGGACGTGTTAATGGTATGGTGTATGTAATTGAGTTCCAAAAAAGAGGGCTCCCTCATGGACACATATTGGCATTTATGGCCCCGGAATACAAAGCCTGGGAAAAAGAAAGAATTGACAAAATTGTTTGTGCAGAGCTCCCGCACAAAGACACGCATCCGAAGCTTTATGAAATTGTACAATCTTGCATGATACACGGTCCATGTGGTCCACTTAATCCAAATGCACCATGCATGGACAATGGAAACTGTACAAGGTTTTCCCAAGGATTTCTGTTCCGAAACTAATAGCAATGTAAATGGATCCCCTAAATATCAACGCCGGGATGAGAACAACTTTGTTGAACTTGGTGGAAACAGGGTTGATAACAGATGGGTTGTACCTTACAATCCTTATCTTTCCTTAAAATACAATGCTCACATAAACGTTGAGATTTGCAGTTCTATACAAAGTGTAAAATATTTGTTCAAATATGTTTACAAAGGGCATGATTGTGCAAATCTACAGTGTGTTACTGCTGCCACAGAACAAGAAGCCACGGTTGAATGGGATGAAGTAAAAAATGACTTAGAAACTCGATATGTAAGTGCACCTGAAGCATGCTGGAGACTCAGGGAATATAAAATGCACCATCAACCTGACCATGTGGAAAGATGAAATGTCCACCTTGAGGACAAGCATATGACTCGCCCCCTGGGCCTGTGCGGGGGAACCCGGAACCGGGACTGTTGTAGGATGCTGGGGGTTGTAGTCTCAGTGTGGCGTTGACCCGGTCCGTGGCTCAGGGTGGTCAAACCAGTGGCAGTCTTAGGTAATAACAATGTCCGACTACGCCACCCGTGGATTGCGGTCAGTGGGGACCGCCGCTGCGCTGCCGACCGCTGAGGCTGATGTTGTTTGCGCAGCCGAGTATGGGATAACTCCCCACGGGAGAAGTATTGCCTCAGGGCAGCTAATGTGAGAGATGATGGGAGTGATGGTGTGAGGGTCACAGTGCTAATGGTGCTGGTGCGGCAAGGAATCACAGAAACGTGCGGTGCAGTTCAGGGTTTTTACTGATGGTATAAGGCAGACCCTCCCGGGAGTACTGGCTAGTATAAGGGGCCTGGTCAGTCTGTGAGCAAGCAGGAGTTCCCCTGGCCAGGTGGAGTTGTATGCCTCCCTGTTTATCTGCACTCTTCCTGGCTACCTTGCTGTAAGCGTGTAGAAGTAGCCCACGTCCCTGAGTATACCGTGTGGTGCTCACCCGTATGGCTGGTGACTTGGGGCCTTCTGTTAGCCTCCGCTCCTGGATGGCGGCGCTGGTCCCTTCTTTGTGACTGAGCCTCCGGGCTTCTAAGGCCAGAGGACCTGGAATCCCCTGCCGGCTGGTTTCTGCTGCTGGGTGTATATCAGTCCCCACAGCCTCGGACTCCTGTGTCCGGTTTTAGTGACTTCAGCCAGGGCGAGCTATATCTCTGCTCAGCTCCAGCCCCTGGTCTTCAGCTGCTGCTCCTACAGAGCTCCTGATGTATCTTTCCCTGTGTCTGGAACTGTCCTAATCCCGCCCCAGACCCAGTTTAAAAGGGCAGATTCCTCCCCTCCCAGGTCTGGGCGGACCGTGTTGCATGTTTAGGGATCCTGACCAGAGAAACCTCCCACTTGCTCTCAGACATAATATCTCTATTACTGTGGCAACCAGACCCCTGGGGTGCCACATTCCCCCCTAGTAAATTTTAGTACTCCGGGACTAAACACATTTTTTTTTTTTAAAGAAACATAAATACAGGGTATAACAATAATATAATAACATATTTACAAGAAGCTTTAGTTCTTTAAAGGTCACGGCGTGTCCGCAACCAGGTGTCCATATCACCCAAGGTGAAGTTTTTGAAACAAGAGGGTGTCCATGTCACCCAAGGTGAAACTTTAAGCGAAGTAGGGGACCTGTCCAAAGCAAACCCCTTGCGTTGGCCTTGGGCGTGGCTGCAAGGGTAGACTAACTACTTTGGGCCGCAAGGAGGCCACGCCAGACAGGTTTTCTCTTCCGCGGCCGTCTTCGCAAGAGGCACCAAGGTGCAACTATCTACAAAACTGTTCCGGTTATCCAGTGTCCATAACCTGTTAGTCCAAATAAATCTGCAGGGTAACTGAGAAACATAATTAGTAACATGCAACAACAAAAACCATAAACAGTTAACAGATAAATTCACAGTGCATTAGTTATATTCTCCAGCGAGCGGGCATCTGACCTCTAGTGACTCTAGTGGACCTACGGAGCTCACTAACTGGTTCTGCACTACAGGGTGTAGGGGAGGTTGTAGGTAAGCTGGGCAGCTGTCTGCGCACTCTTTGGCTCACTAGGGGCACGGCAGCCTCGCTACTAGCAGAGGGTTGATTCTCCTGGACTGCTGGTGCGGACTCTTCTGCCTCTTGGGCCGGCTGCTCTTCCAGCTCTACCGGTTCCTCTGTAGGCACTTGCGGGGTTGGCTGGAGAAAGGTGAGGACGGGTACCACGACAGCGCCGTTTACTTGTGTCCAAGACCGGGGGAAGACTCCGAGTACGGTACTGATCATTTCTTCCCTTTCCTCTGCGGGTTGAGGGTTTTCTTGATCTTCTTCAGGGCTTTGCAGCTGCTCGGGACACTTCTTCAGGTGGTCTCTGGAGACAATGGCTGTGGTTTCTCCTCCATCCTTACTGATTACGCAGATTTTTGGGTTCTCATGGCTTGAGGGCAGTACGGTGTACGGGTCCTTCTCCCACTGGTCGTCCAACTTGTGGAGCCGCCTCTTCCTCTTCAAGACCTGCTCTCCAGGTACCAGGGGAACAACGGGATCATACTGGTTATAAGCCTTCTCTTGCCTTTCTCTAGCTTGAGACAGACTTCGCTCGACGCTCTCCTGTACTTTCCGATACTGCTGCTGCCGTTCTGTATCCCAGTCTGCCTCTGGCGAGGTGTCCTCAGGTGTCAGGACTCCCATATCCAGGTCAATAGGCAGCTTACCAGGTCTTGCTCTCATTAGGTAAGCCGGGGTACAGTTGGTGGAACCTACAGGGATGTGGTTATACAGGTCCACCAGATCGGGCAGTTTCTCAGGCCACAGACTGCGTTCTTCCAGGGGCAATATTTTTAGCAGATCTATCACCACCTGGTTCATCTTCTCGCAGAGTCCATTGGTTTGAGGGTGATAGGGCGTTGTTCTTATCTTCTTGCAGCCATACAGGTTGCAGAACTCCTGGAAGACCTCCGCTTCAAAAGCTGGTCCTTGGTCTGTCAACACTTGGTCCGGGTACCCGTGTGGACGGCAGAAGTGCTGCTGGAAGGCTCTAGCTGCTGTTTGAGCCGTTAAGTCCTTGACTGGGACCACCACCAGGAACCGGGAGTAATGATCTACGATTGTGAGGGCGTAGACATACCCAGATCTGCTTGGAGCCAGTTTCACATGGTCCAGGGCTACCAGTTCCAGTGGTTGTCTGGTGATGATGGGCTGCAGGGGAGTCTTCTGGCTGGCACGGTCTTTTCTTCTCAGGTGGCACGGGCCACAGTCTCTGCACCACCTCTCGATGGCTCCTCTCATGACTACCCAGTAGAACCGTTCACGCAACAAGAACTCCAGCTTCTTCCATCCGAAATGCCCTGCTCCGTTGTGGTATGCCTCTAGAACTATAGCCGCGTCTCGTCTTGGGACCACTACCTGCCAGGTCAACTCATGTGTTCGAGAGTTAACCATTCTCCGGCACAGCTTCTCCCTGTAGAGGAACAGCTTACTTTTCTCCTTCCACAGTTGCTTGGTCTCCTCCGGAGCATCTGGGTCAAGACGGGCATCGGCCTGGGTCAGCATTTCCTTCACCAAACGGACTGCGGGATCACTGTCTTGCGTTTCTGCCCAGTTGTAGTGGGGCAAGGGATTGAACGTCACGGAGCGCCTGTCCTTCACACGGTGGGAATACAGGGTAATCCCATGACGGTGGAACGCAGGGAGCTCGACTTCTTCCAGATCTTCTGGATCTTCCCCTACGTCCGGTAAGTTCGGCATTCTAGACAGGGCATCCGCGTTGGCATTTGAGCGTCCTTCCCGGTATTTGATGGTGAATTCAAGGTTGGACAGGCGGGCCATCCATCTCTGTTCCAGGGCACCGAGCCTTGCAGTGTCCAGGTGTGTCAACGGGTTGTTATCCGTGTACACGGTGAATTTGGAGGAGGCAAGGTAATGCTTGAAACGTTCGGTCACTGCCCACACTACTGCCAGGAACTCCAGCTTGAATGAGCTATAATTCTCAGGGTTACTCTCCGTGGGCCATAGCTTCCGCTGGCGTAAGCGATTACCCGTTCTTTCCCTTGCTGGATCTGGGACAGTACGGCTCCTAGTCCGATGTTGCTTGCGTCTGTGTGGAGGATAAAGGGCTGGCTGTAGTCTGGATATGCCAGGATTTCATCCCCCGTGAGGGCCATCTTCAGCTGACAGAAGGACTCCTCTTCCAGCTTTTCCCACCTGAAGGGCGGCTTCTGGTTTTTGGCTTTCCGAGATTGACCTATCAGGAGGTCCTGCATAGGGGCTGCCATTTTGGTAAAACCGGGAATGAATCTTCGGTAGTAGCCTACCAACCCGAGGAACTGCCGCACTTCCTTTATGCTGGAGGGTCTTGGCCAGTCTTTAATCACGGTGATCTTATCGGGGTCGGGAGCCACTCCGTCAGCACTCACCACGTGTCCCAGGTACTGCACCTTTGGTTTCAGGAGGTGACACTTGGAGGGTTTCACCTTTAGGCCGTAGTTTGCCAGAGCTTCAAACACTTCTGCCAGGTGTTTCAGGTGGTCCTCGTAGGTCTTGGAATAGACGATGACATCGTCCAGGTATAACAGGACCGTCTCGAAGTTCCGGTGTCCCAGACAGCATTCCATCAACCGTTGGAAGGTTCCCGGTGCGTTGCAGAGCCCGAATGGCATACAGTTAAATTCGCTGAGACCCATCGGGGTGGTGAATGCGGTCTTCTCCCGGTCCGCCTCTGCTACAGGAACCTGCCAGTACCCGCTAGTGAGATCCAAAGTAGAGAAGAAGTTAGCAGATTTTAATGCAGCTAAGGACTCTTCTATCCTTGGTAACGGGTACGCATCTTTGTGTGTGATACGGTTGACCTTCCTGTAGTCTACACACATTCTCATGGTGTTGTCTTTCTTTTTCACTAAGACTAGTGGAGCTGCCCAGGGGCTACAGCTGTCCCTGATTACCCCAGCCTCCTTCATGTCTCTAAGCATCCCCTTGGCGTGTTGGTAGTGTGCCAGGGGTACGGGTCAGTATCTCTCCTTTATGGGAGGATGGTCTCCCGTGGGGATGTGGTGTTCTACCCCCTTTACTCGCCCGAAGTCTAGCGGGTGTTTACTAAACACTCTCTCGTACTCTTGAACCACCCGATAGACTCCCTGTTTCTGGTGTGAGGGAGTGGAGTCAGTACCCAAATGCAGTTGCTGACACCAGTCCTCCATTGGTTTCTTAGAGCCGTTACCTTCCTCTGGTTGAGATGGAGGCAAGGGTTCCACGGCCTGTACCGAGCTCTGGTTGATGGTGAACAATTTGGCTAGCGTGGCATACCGGGGCAGGTGTACTTCTCTCTCCCCGATATTTATGATGCGAACGGGCACCCTCCCATGGCGTACATCGACCACCCCCCGTGCTGTCAAAATGGTGGGCCTACTGTCTGAGTAGACGGGTTCTACCATTGCTTGGTAGTCTCTACCTCTTAGACCAATAGCTGCCCGGCACCAAATCATCATCTCACTTTTTGGGGGCATGGCAATAGGGAACGGGTCACACATTCTCACGCTACCTATCTCACCACCAGATAGTTCCACCTGTTGCCGCTTCATCAGTGACCGGATCTCTTTTTGGAGCACACGCTGCTGGCCGGAACTGGCGTTCTTGGCAACCTGCTGTAAAATGAGAATCACCTCTGCAAGACAATTTTCAATCACATTAGTTCCCAAGGTTATTCTAGGGTGACTCTCATGACGGTCTATGTCCACTATAATCAGTCCTTGTGCCGCCAGTTCGACTTTACCGATCTTAATGGTCACCTCCTTGAATCCCACCTGCGGCACGGGCTGACCATTGCTGGCGATGATACTCAGGTCGTCATCTGGGTAGCGGGTTATGTCCGAGTCATTCCAGTACTGCTTAAAGAGCACGTACGGGATGGTGGTCACCTGTGACCCAGTGTCTAGTAGGGCACTCATAGAAATGCCATCCAGTACCACAGGCAAGATTGGACGTCCCCCTACGTATTTATCACGCCAGTTTGATGGGCCTGATGATCTTATGCCTGGGGGTTGGCCCTCTACCCCAGGTTGTGCCCGTTTAAATGACAGTACCTTGCCACATGTCCGGGTTGATTGCAGCGTCGGCAGATGGGTCGTCCGTCCTCGTTGTATCCGTCGCTGGGTCTTCCTCTGGCCGGTGGGGTCCTCCTCAGTCGGCGCCATGGGACGTCCTCCGGTCCGGATGCCAGCTGGATCTTTCCTGGAGAAGAGACCTGTAAAGACTGCACAGTTCTGGTTAGTGCGGCAACACTCTTAGTCAGCTCTTGGACCTGATGGTGCAGGTCTGTTGCCGGGTCATTGTTCAAAGCCTGCGCATCAGCCCCCACACGCCCTGCAGACAAGGGCGCCGTTTCCTGGTGGTAAGTGATAGCAGGGCGCCTGTGGGTCACAGCGCCACCTGGTGCCGGTTCTCGGAGCACCCGGGTGGCTCTGTCCTTGAACTGTGCAAAGTCCAGGTCAGGGTCCTGTAAGGTCATTGCCCGCAACTGGGTTCGGTGGGCATTGCAATATAAACCCTCTATAAATTGTTCAGTCAACAGCTTATCTTCATTTCCCACGCTGTCAGGGTCTGCCTGCTTAATGGCTCTCAGGGCCTCTTGTAGGTTTAGAGCATAGTCTCTTATACTCTCATGTGCCCGCTGTTTACACCCGTAAAATCTGAGCTTTATTTCGGCTGAGGTGCGGGTATCAAATGTGTCTTTCAGCCGGGCTAGTATTTCTCTGACAGTCCTCTTCCTCCCAGGTGGCCAGGACTTTACCTCCCTTTGGGCTGCCCCAATTAATTGGGCCACCAGGATGCTCACTTTTTGCTCTTCTGTGAGGGGGTACACCTGGAAGAGGCTATCCAGTCTTTCTCTAAAGTCATTTAGGGTATGTGACTCCCCTGAGTACTGGGGTAGCCAGGTTGCCCCCGGGATATAGGGCATGGTGAAGGGCATGACCGCAGCAGCGGTTGCGCTGGCGGTGGCTGTGGCAGTGGAGCTCCCCTCGGTATCCGGCATCCTCCTCCCCCCTAGTGGACCGTGGCCTACCTTGCGATGCTCTTCTTCCGTAGGCCACGGCTCCGCAGTCGATCGTCGGGGTTGAGGACCTGGCGTCGCGCTCCGATGACATCAGCGTCGCTCTTCCTCCCTTCCAGGACCTTGCGCAGCTTCAGTGCGTGGGGCGGAGCTTCGGATCTCGCGCGCTTTCGGCGTCCACGCCCCTCTTCTTCCTGTGCGGCGTCCCGAAGATGGCGTCCGAAGGCGGGAAGCAGCCGCGGATGGCGGGAAGAAGGCAGAAGACGGCGGGAAACGGTCCAAGATGGCGTCTGATGGCGGGAATCGGCTCTGGATGGCGGGAAACGACTCCGGACGGCGGGAAACTTCACCACAGGAAAGTTCAAAAGTCTTTTTCAGGCACGCAGTACCCGGTGGTTGCGGGCACGAAATCCTGCCGACTACGCCAAAGTTGACGCTCCCCCTGGGCCTGTGCTGGGGAACCCGGAACCGGGCCTGTTGTAGGATGCAGGGGGTTGTAGTCTCAGTGTGGCGGCGACCCGGTCCGTGGCTCAGGGTGGTCAAACCAGTGGCAGTCTTAGGTAATAACAATGTCCGACTACGCCACCCGTGGATTGCGGTCAGTGGGGACCGCCGCTGCGCTGCCGACCGCTGAGGCTGATGTTTGCGCAGCTGAGTATGGGATAACTCCCCACGGGAGAAGTATTGCCTCAGGGCAGCTAATGTGAGAGATGATGGGAGTGATGGTGTGAGGGTCCCAGTGCTAATGGTGCTGGTGCGGCAAGGAATCACAGAGACGTGTGGTGCAGTTCAGGGTCTTTACTGATGGTATAAGGCAGACCCTCCCGGGAGTACTGGCTAGTATAAGGGGCCTGGTCAGTCTGTGAACAAGCAGGAGTTCCCCTGGCCAGGTGGAGTTGTAGGCCTCCCCGTTTATCTGCACTCTTCCTGGCTACCTTGCTGTAAGCGGGTAGAAGTAGCCCACGTCCCTGAGTATACCGTGTGGTGCTCACCCGTATGGCTGGTGACTTGGGGTCTTCTGTTAGCCTCCGCTCCTGGATGGCGGCACTGGTCCCTTCTTTGTGACTGAGCCTCCAGGCTTCTATGGCCAGAGGACCTGGAATCCCCTGCCGGCTGGTTTCTGCTGCTGGGTGTATATCAGTCCCCACAGCCTCGGACTCCTGTGTCCGGTTTTAGTGACTTCAGCTATATCTCTGCTCAGCTTCAGCCCCTGGTCTTCAGCTGCTGCTCCTACAGAGCTCCTGATGTATCTTTCCCTGTGTCTGGAACTGTCCTAATCCCGCCCCAGACCCAGTTTATAAGGGCAGATTCCTCCCCTCACAGGTCTGGGCGGGCGGTGTTGCATGCTTAGGGCTCCTGACCAGAGAAACCTCCCACTTGCTCTCAGACATAATATCTCTATTACTGTGGCAACCAGACCCCTGGGGTGCCACACATACAATATGCTTTATAGCAGGTAAAGAAGCTGAAGCTGTGCAGCAGAAAAACACCAAGTCTAAACTTCTTGCTTGGTTTAAACTGAATCGGGAAGATCCTAATGCCCAACAATATTTCTACATTGAAATCCCTGAACATTACACTTGGGATGAAAAAAACGTTAAATGGAAACCACGTTGCAAATGTCATAAAACCACAATTGGCAGAATGTTTAACGTTAGTCCATTAGACAGAGAAAAATACTTTCTCCGAATTCTCCTTCTCAATGTTAGAGGCGCAACATCTTTTGAGGATCTCAGAACAACTGAAGGAAACCGTTTTGCTACTTTCCAAGAAGCCTGTATTGCAAGAGGGTTAACTGATGATGACGCTGAATGGGATACTCGCCTAACAGAAGCTGCCACTTATCAAATGCCAATACAACTTACACAATTGTCTGCATTTATTTGCATCATGTGTGAGCCGTCTAATGCTGCAGCATTGTTTCAAAGGCACAATAAAAATCTCATGGAAGACTATACCAGACGTTTCCCTCATGTAGAAAAGGCCGTCTATATGACATTACATGAAATTGAGCCTGTGTTACGGACACATGGAAAGTCATTACAAGATTTTGGCCTACAACTTCCTGTTGGCAAGTACGATGATCCAATCAATTCTGGCAAATATTACGACCCTGTTGCGGAAAAGGCTTTGTTTGAGGAGAAATTCAAAATGTTAAATCCAGGACAACGAAAGGCTTTCGAAAAAATCAGAGAAGCTTTTGAGAATCCGCACTTGGAAAAACGTCTATTTTTTATTGACGGACCTGGTGGAAGTGGTAAAACATTCCTGTATAATACAATCATGCATTACGTTCAGAGCAAAAATGAATTAGTCTTGCCATGTACATTTACAGGCATTGCTGCTACTTTGCTGGAAGGAGGCCGAACTTCCCATAATCTGTTCAAACTGCCTATACCAATTAATGAAAAGTCGACGTGCAATATTCGTCATGGCAGCAATACTGCCAATGAGTTGAAAAACGCCAAACTCATAATCTGGGACGAAGCTTCTATGGCTCCAGCTCATGCTGTAAATGCAGTTGACACCTTCTACAAAGAACTCATGGCTCAAGATCCAAAAGTCCCCTCCAAAAAAACGTTCGGAGGTGCAGTGTTTGTTTTTGGTGGAGATTTTCGACAAATCCTTCCTGTTGTTCCACATGGCAGCAGAACCGAAATAATTTCAGCATGCATGAAGAACAGCAATTGTTGGAGGAATATTGAAGTCCTCAAATTGGACCAAAACATGCGTACCAATGAGGACAATGTCCCCCAAGAACATCAAGGCTTTTCCCAATGGCTTTTAAACCTTGGAGATGGAAAACTTCAAGAACCAGGACTAGAGGAAGGTATCTTTGAAATTCCTTCTGTCTGCATTGAAAATGGATGTATTGTTGATGCTGTCTTTCCTCAAGTCATACAACCAGAAGATAAAAGCATTGCAAACCGTGCAATCCTAACTCCAAAAAACCAACATTCACATGAACTGAATGAAAATCATCTTAGACGAATTCAGTCTGAATTGAAATGCTACACCAGTATTGATTCCATTCAGCAAGATACTGCAAATGCTGAGGAAGCAGCAAACTATCGATGGAGTTCTTAAACAGCTTAACGCCTGGTGGTATGCCTCCTCATAGATGACATTTGAAAGTTGGAGCAGTAGTCATGCTATTAAGAAACCTTAACTCAAGAAGAGGTCTTTGCAATGGCACCAGAATGGTTGTGAAGCAAATGATGTCAAAAGTCATTGACTGTGAAATCCTCAGCGGATCATTTAATGGTAGAAGGGTATCATTCCCAGAGTTATTCTGCCCCAAGCCATCCTCATCTTCCTTTTACTTTAAAACGAAAACAGTTTCCCTTAAGACTTGCTTATGCTATGACCATCAACAAAAGTCAAGGGCAAACACTGGATTCAGTTGGCATATATTTGCCATCTCCAGCCTTCAGCCAGGGCCAACTTTATGTCGCCTCTTCAAAGACAAAATCCTTCCAACAAGTCAAAGTCAAAGTTTTTGCTACTGATCAACGAGGCAACTTAAAGAAAGACCACAGAGTTTACACCAAAAATGTTCTTTACACAGAAGATTTTCCACAATAATTTTTTTTTCCAGCTAATAGTTTAATAAAATGTAAAATGTTATATATAACAGTGAAAGTGTCTTTCTGTTCAAAGCCAAAATGGGTGGCGGCTGTGCAGTGTGGTGCCTGAGTCAGAGCGTGTGCACACTGCACTACGATGCCATTTTACTGAAGACACTGTGTGTGCAAATTCCCAGACACAGTGTCTTCAAGAAAATGGCGCCAGATATTGTGAGATGCGCACACGTTGACTCAGGCACTATTTTATGGGAACAGAACATGACCGGATTGGAGCACAGGATTAGAGCAGCACATACCAGGATGGGGGCACAGGATGGCAGCAGCACATACCAGAATGGGGGCACAGGATGGCAGCTGCACATACCAGGATAGGGGCACAGGATGGCCGCAGCACATACCAGGATGGGGGCACAGGATGGCAGCACATACCAGGATGGGGGCCCAGGACAGCAGCAGCACATACCAGGATAGGGGCACAGGATGGCAGCAGCACATACCAGGATAGGGGCACAGGATGGCAGCACATACCAGGATAGGGGCACAGGATGGCAGCACATACCAGGATAGGGGCACAGGATGGCAGCTGCACATACCAGGATGGGGGCACAGGATGGCCGCAGCACATACCAGGATGGGGGCGCAGGATAGCAGCATATACCAGGATAGGGGCACAGGATGGCAGCACATACCAGGATAGGGGCACAGGATGGCAGCAGCACATATCAGGATGGGGGCGCAGGATAGCAGCACATGACAGGATAGGGGCTCAGGATGGCAGCAGCACATTACAGAATGGGGGCGCAGGATAGCAGCACATACCAGGATGGGGGCACAGGATAGCAGCACATACCAGGATGGGGGCACAGGATAGCAGCACATACCAGGATGGGGGCGCAGGATAGCAGCACATACCAGGATGGGGGCACAGGATGGCAGCAGCACATTACAGAATGGGGGCGCAGGATGGGAGCAGCACATGACAGGATGGGGGCGCAGGATGGGAGCAGCACATGACAGGATGGAGGCCATATACCAATATAAATGCTCGCCACCCGGGCGTAGAACGGGTGGTTCAATAGCTAGTACATTATAGGTGAAGTAGACTCAAAAGACCAAGCAGATTCAACCTTAAATAACGAGTCATTACTTCTTCTTTTACCCATGAGTCCCGCACGTCATGCCCAACTGCCCCAACGCACATTTCGAATCGTCCTCAGGGGGTGCCCCTGCGTGCGTTGGGGCAGTTGGGCATGACGTGCGGACTCACGGGTAAGTGCCTCATTCATTACCAGTATACTTATCTCTAACATTCAAGAAGTTGTCCACTACTTTATCCCCCCCCCCAATGTATCCCCCCCGGGCCCCTAAGACTTATTGTGAATACCTTCTGTTGCTGATAATGCCTGTGAGCGGCGCTATCGGTTGCCTCTCACAGGCATCACGTGACTCCGCGCTGACGTCATGACAAGTGAGGCGTGACTCAGCACTGGGGTCCCCACGGTGGCCGCTGGGTTGTGGGTGGGGTTACCCCCGCATCACACCTTGCATCCACCGCGCGCTTTCCCAATGAATGGAGAGAGGCAGAGCGCGTGGTGGATGCTGGGTGTGATGAGGAGGGGTAACCCCACCCACAGCCTGGCATCCACCCTGGAACCTGGAAGACAAAGACCCCCGGCTGCTGCCAGCACTTGTCGTGACATCAGCGGATGTCAGAGCCGGCTGCAGCCGGGGGTCACGTGATGCCTGTGAGCGGCCAGTGATAGCGCCACTCACAGGCCGTATCTGCAACAGAAGGTATTTACAAGAAGTCTTAGGGGCCCCGGGGGGATACATGGTGGGGGGATATAAGGTAGTGGACATCCCCTTTCAGCCATGGCGCTCTATTTTACCACCTGTGTGCCTGCTTTTATGTAATCTCCACCTATATGATGTGTGCTGCTCCTCTTTATTGATTTTGATTTAATTATACTGAGTTAGGACCTAAGCACTATAATACTGTTGTGGGGTCTATGTGATATTGCTATATCTATGTCAGATATGTAATTAGTCTGGCACCCCCACTAAAACCACATCCCCTCCCCCACCCCCCACCCCCCGTCCAACTAATCTCATATATGTGTGTCTCTCTTGTGATTAATAAAATTGATATTGATATTTACTTTATGATTGAAGTAGTAATGACTCGTTCTTTAAGGTTGAATCTGCATTGTCATTGTATCATAACACAGGATAACAAAAAAAATGGTGGTAGCCCATGCAAGTGCTGCACTCACTATTCTGCTGGTGCAGTCACTGTGTACATACATTACATTACTGATCCTGAGTTACATCCTGTATTATACTCCAGAGCTGCACTCACTATTCTGCTGGTGCAGTCACTGTGTACATACATTACATTACTGATCCTGAGTTACATCCTGTATTATACTCCAGAGCTGCACTCACTATTCTGCTGGTGCAGTCACTGTGTACATATGTAGCACCCTGAGGACTCGGCTGCTACAGGGGTATTGCACCTCAACCCAGAGGTGTGGTATTCCACTCCCGGGTAAGGATGGAGTGTGGAACTGAGCTCAGCTAGCTGCATACACTACATACATCCCATTTCCGGGGGACAGAACTACTGTACTCCCACCAGATTTATGTGCAGGTACGACAGCGTCTGTCCCTGGCTGGAGTGGGAGGGGGGTGGAACATCCCAGTAGTGTAGGGGCAGATAGGGGGAGCAGTCTGGGTAGAGCTAGGAGCTCATTGGGTGCTGGTCACCTGAGCTCACACATAGAGGGAGTATATAAGGTGGGCACCATCTTAGAACAGGGTCTTTGTAGAGGAGAAGGGCAGAGAAGCTCAGCCAGCTCCAAGGCCAAGTCAGAGAGAGAGGAGAAAAGAAAGGCCCAGAGAGGGGAGAAGAAGGAACCCCAAGAACCCAGAAATCAAAGCAGAAGGGTGAAGGGTTGGCAACACGGGTACCGGATCCCAAGCTGGCAGAGGCCAAAACACACCTTAGCCAGGAACCGGAGGTCGTGGGCAGGATCTGTCACGACCCTCACCAAATCCACTAGAAAGGCACACCACGTATAGGGTCAGGGAACCCAGAAGAGGGACAACCAACAAGAGACCCGAGGGAGCCGGACATAAGTGGATCCCTGGTGGGAACGGCCAGTAAAAGGGAAAGTCAGAAAGGGAGCTCAGGATCACGCTCCAGAATTGCTTGGGAGTTGGCCGAGTCCAGGACCTGGTGGACGCAGCACGGCTCGGGTGGTCACTCAAGGCCAGAGTGACCAAAAGAACAGCAGTAAGTAAAAACCCTGAACTGCACAGCCCGACTCTGAGTCTTCTTACCATCCACACTGCACCTCCACAACCACCATCCTCTACATCTGACCCCCTGAGGCTATACCCCTCCCGTTGGGGGTTATACTACCACAGCTGCACAAACACCACCAGCCTCAGCGGACCCTTCTGCAGCGGCGGCCTTATTGACCGCAAATCAACGGGTGGCGTAGTCGACACTAAGAACACTCAAATAACATCTATCAAGACTGCCACACACTGAGTTTGACACCCTGGGCACGGACCGGGTCACCGCCACTCGGAGACTACAACCCCCATCTGATCCGGCTCCGGGTAATCCCCAAAACAGCACTGGCCCAGGGGGCGCGTCACATACATTACATTACTGACCCTGAGTTACATCCTGTATTATACTCCAGAGCTGCACTCACTATTCTGCTGGTCCAGCCGCTCCCTCTCTCCTCACACACATATTATACATATATACACAATAATAACTACCTACACCATGACATCTGGTCCGGTTACCAAACAAATAATAACAATATAATAAACAATAACCGACAAATTATATACAAACTAATATATACATTCTTTTTTTTTTTTTAAATAAAATAAATACTAACTATACAAATATATACAAGACAAAACAAAACCCCCCACACTCAAGCCCACCAGTCCCTCCCCGGCACTGACCTGAGAGCTGGTCCTGCGCCTCATGCCTCAGTCCAACGTCCATAGGCCAGATCAGGCAGTGCCAGTTTTCCACCCAAATAACCAGTGTCCCACAAGATGAACCCACCTCCCCCCTTTTCCCTCCACCCAACCTAACACCTACACCCAAACCCATATATACAATATATACAGAAACAAACAATACAATAACCACAACTGACAAAGCCCAAATTCGGCGCCTGCAGCCCTACATCACTGTCTACTGATCAAATACAAAAATCTATGATGTCAGCAGCAGCCCACCACCAGGAGAGGAGATGACCAGACTAGGGCACACTAAAAGAAAAGCCCCTCCAGAGGAGAGCGGCCCCCCGTGTACCCAGTCTCTCATACTCCAGAGAACGCACCTTCACCAGGTCACCGAGTATGGTCCTAAACACATCGTCCACTGGGAGGATTTTCCGTTGCGTCGATACTAAGCACCGCGCGTTCCACGTGTGATACCTAACCACTGCGCTAACTAGAAATAAGGTGCAGTGGTCCCGACCACCCAGGTCCCCGAATGCTCCATAGGCCAATTCCGCTTAATAGAGACCGACCAGCCGGGGCCAGCCAATGGAGGCGCCCATCCTGTTGTACACCTCTGTGTTAAAGGGACAACGAAGCAGGAAGTGGTCCATGCTTTCAAGCATGGTACCACAATGCTCCCGAGGACAGTTCCTGTCCTCAGAGCTCCTACACTTCAGATTGTCCCTCAAACACAGTTTCCCATGGAAGCAGCGCCAAGCCAAGTCCCAAAACTTCGAGGGATCCTGATAGAATTCAAAAGATGCAGACCCACCCCAACATCCCGACTTGGGCAATCCCTGCACACCAGAGGCCCCTGAAAATGAGTTGACGCGCCCTTGGGCCTTCTGTGTCGTGCGGCATCGCGCGCACGGGGGCTTACCCGGAGCCGGATCAGATGGGAGTAGTAGTCTCGTGGCGGTGACCCGGTCCGTGCCCAGGGAGTCAAGCTGAGCGGCAGTGTCTTGAATAGTAGGTGTTGTACGACTACGCCACCCGTTGAATGCAGCTATCGAGCTGCTGCTGCAGGACAGTCCGCTGAGGCCGGTGATATGGTTGTGCAGCGTAGATGGTATAACCCCCAACGGGAGGGGTATGGCCTCAGGGCAGCAGGTGTAGATGATGGTGGTGGTGATGGTGCAGCAAGGAGACTCAGAAACGTATGATGCAGTTTCAGGGTTTTTACTCACAGATGTTGCTTCAGTCACTTCGGCCGGGAGTGACCACCCAAGCCGTGCCGTGTCCACCAGGTGCGGGACTCGGCTAACCCCCAGGCAGTTCCGGAGCGTGGTCCTGAGCTCCCCTCTCTCTCTCTCTCTGCTGGCCGTCCCCACCAGGGATCCACCTTTGTCCGGCTCCCTCGGGCCTCTTGGTGGCAAAACCTTTTCTGGCTTTCCTGACCCTACTCGTGGTATGCCTTCCTGGTGGATATGGTGAAGGTCGTGGCAAAACTTGACCACGACCTCCGGTTCCTGGCTGAGGATCATTAGCCTCCACCAGTTTGGGTTCCGGTACCCGTTTTCCGCCAACCCTTCACCCTTCTGGTTTACTTCTGGGATCTCAGGGTTCCCTCTTGTCCTGCGTCTCTGGGCCTTTCTTCCTCCTTCTCTCCACTACAGGCCTGGCCCTGGAGCTGGGCCCAGCCGGAGCCACAGCTCCCTGTCAGCCCTCTTGGCTGAGCTCCTCTCTGAACTGACTCTCCCTGTCTCTAGATGGTGCCCACCATATATACTCCCTCTATGTGTGAGCCCAGGTGACTAGCACCCAATGGGCTCCTACCTCTATGCCCAGAGCCCCTCCCCTATCTGCCCCTACACTACTGGGATGTTCCTCCCCCCCTCCCACTCCAGCCAGGGACAGACGCTGTCGTACCTGCACATTCACCTAGTGGGAGTACCATTGATCTGTCCCCCGGAAATGGGATGAGTGTAGTGCATGCAGCTAGCTGAGCTCAGTCCCACACTCCATCCTTACCCGGGAGTGGAATACCACACCTCTGGTTTGAGGTGCAATACCCCTGTAGCAGCCGAGTCCTCGGGGTGCTACATTCCCCCCTGGTAAACCACAGCACGTCCTCGGGCTGAAAAAGAGTAAAACAAACAAACATACAACAATTTTAAAATGCTCTTACATATAAAATATAACTATAACTCATCCCTTTATGGGAGGTACTCTACTTTTCAATAAACACCATAAAATATCTGGCTAACGCCACCGGAACTCTTTTGTAAACATTTAACACTTCAGTTTCACATTATTAAACATTCTTGATCAACACGTCCTTGATCTCTGGCCACTGTGCAACTTGTGACCAGGTAAGGTGCCACAGTCACTTGTAGAAAAACAGTTCTCCTATAAAACCGGTAGGGGGCGCCTTAGGAAGCGCAACTATTTACAGGGTATGGCCGCTCTCAGTCCTCGGCCAGTGGGGATTTAGGAGTGGCTGCTCACAGTCCTCAGCCTGTGGGGGGTAAGGAATGGCTGCTCACAGTCCTCAGCCTGTGGGAATAAGGAATGGCTGCTCACAGTCCTCAGCCTGTTTAGAGATGGGGGCACACGGGGAACAGTTCACTAGTCCCAACGGGGACCATATTTTAATTAGCAGCAGTCCTTGTACCCTAACGGGTAATTATGTACAGTTCCACTTTACCGTACTTCAGTAACGGCGTCCTCCTGCTCCTTCTCGCGGGTAGCCTTCAGACCCGTCCGGGTCCTCTTGTTCCTCCTCATACCGCAGCTCTTTCTCCGTCAGCCGGTGCACATGAAGGGCGTATGGTCCTTTTGCACACTGATGCCGGGTGAAGGTGACCTCGTCACCCAGGTAAAGGTCACGTCCGCGGTGTCCCTCCGGCAGGTGAGACTCGACATCCCTGCGGGTGACAAAGACGTCGCCGGGGGTTCGGTGATCCCGGATAAAGCCCCAACCGTGCTCCAGTTGGAACTTGATTACGGTCCCGGTGGCGCGGGGACCGTGGGCTGCACGGGGGTTTCGCCGGGTCCGGCTTTTCTGCTCCGCACTTTGGACTTGCAGCCGCTCCTCGCGGACCCGCCTCTCTCGCCGTTCCCTGTCGAAGACCTCCAGTTGTTGCCGGCAGCACTCCGCACGCTGGGCTGCGGCCGCCTGGGTCTCTTGGGTGAGCCCGATGAGGTTTTCTCCAGTGGGGTCCCATGCGAACTGCGCCTCCTCCAACGGGAGTGGGGTGATCTTGGCGGGCGCCGGAGCCGGGATCAGGGGCTCACACAGGGGCCATACCTTCCGGAATCGGGGATTGATGTATTCCGGTGGCCACTCGAAGGGCTGCCCATCCGGGCAAATATGCTGGGCGAACAGGTCTTCACCCAAGGGCAGCACGGTGGAGGTTGAGGGCGCGGTGGTGACAGCGGCGCCCGGATTCACCAGGCCTTGTGACCAGGCCGGTGGCACCCTGAAGGTGAAGGGCACTGCGGAGACGGCGGCGCCCGGGGGTACTCGACCTTGCGACCAGGCCAGTGGCTTGGTGGAGGTAGAGGGCGCTGTTGGAACTGCGGCGCCCGGGGGTACTCGACCTTGCGACCAGGCCGGTGGCGTTTCCTGCTTGGCCGCGCTCAGGGTTGAGGCGCGTGACGTCTCAGGGGGCGTGGCCGCGGCTCCTGCTGCTTGAGGCCTAGTCTGGAACGGTGGCGGTGCAGCAACGGGCACGATCGGTGGGATTTCGGGCTCTGCGACGGGGAGCTGGGGCAGGCTTACGGCTACTAGGCTTGGGGTGGTGACGTCCCCTTTACCTGCTTCCATTTCTTCAGCTCCTTCCACGGCGTCGTCTCCGGCCTTCGTCCCTTCTGCACCATCTTCGGGGGCAGGCGTGCTCCTCGTTGCGGGTGGCGTCCTTTGCTGGCGGGTTCCAGCCTGCAGGGCCATCTCTCTGCTCCACTTGGCCAGTACTTCCCTCTGCACTCGGGCCATCTTCCGAGCCAAGCCCTCCAGCGCGGTCTGTGCATGCTCCCGATCTTTGGGGAGCTGTGCCAGGATCTCCACCAGGCCTTCTGGAGTGGCGGCCTGCAACAGGCTCCTGACCACAGGGTCGGTGCTGCCTGACTCTCCCTCCATCTCCGGGTGCGATCTCTCCAGACTCCTCCAGGCTGCACCCATCCTCTCTCTTTTGTTCTTGATCCGCCCACACTGAGGGTGGTCCCGGGGCAACTTGGTGATTGTCAGTTCCAGGGGCAGTCCCCCCACGCTGATGGACATCTCTATCATTGCAGTCTCTGCTGGTGGGGGCGGTCTTTGCTTTTGGCGCTCTTCTGGGACCAGGCCCACGATGGGAGGTAGTCTCTTGCCACCCTCTGGCACGCCCACAATGGCGTCCGCTCTGCCAGGGCGGGAAATCGTCTCAGATGGCGGGAATCGTCCCCCAATGGCGGGAAACTCTGTGGATGGCGGGAAAAGACTGCAGATGGCGGGCAAACGGCGGGAAACGATCCGAGACGGCGTCCGACGACGGGGACCCTCCGGAACTGGCGGGAGACTTCTTCTTACGGTACATGTAAACTTTTCTTCAGGCACGCAGTACCCGGTAGTTGCGGGCACGTAATCCTGCCGACTACGCCAAAGCTGACACGCCCCTGGGCCTTCTGTGTCGTGCGGCATCGCGCGCACGGGGGCTTACCCGGAGCCGGATCAGATGGGAGTAGTAGTCTCGTGGCGGTGACCCGGTCCGTGCCCAGGGAGTCAAGCTGAGCGGCAGTGTCTTGAATAGTAGGTGTTGTACGACTACGCCACCCGTTGAATGCAGCTATCGAGCTGCTGCTGCAGGACAGTCCGCTGAGGCCGGTGATATGGTTGTGCAGCGTAGATGGTATAACCCCCAACGGGAGGGGTATGGCCTCAGGGCAGCAGGTGTAGATGATGGTGGTGGTGATGGTGCAGCAAGGAGACTCAGAAACGTATGATGCAGTTTCAGGGTTTTTACTCACAGATGTTGCTTCAGTCACTTCGGCCGGGAGTGACCACCCAAGCCGTGCCGTGTCCACCAGGTGCGGGACTCGGCTAACCCCCAGGCAGTTCCGGAGCGTGGTCCTGAGCTCCCCTCTCTCTCTCTCTCTGCTGGCCGTCCCCACCAGGGATCCACCTTTGTCCGGCTCCCTCGGGCCTCTTGGTGGCAAAACCTTTTCTGGCTTTCCTGACCCTACTCGTGGTATGCCTTCCTGGTGGATATGGTGAGGGTCGTGGCAAAACTTGACCACGACCTCCGGTTCCTGGCTGAGGATCATTAGCCTCCACCAGTTTCGGTTCCGGTACCCGTTTTCCGCCAACCCTTCACCCTTCTGGTTTACTTCTGGGATCTCAGGGTTCCCTCTTGTCCTGCGTCTCTGGGCCTTTCTTCCTCCTTCTCTCCACTACAGGCCTGGCCCTGGAGCTGGGCCCAGCCGGAGCCACAGCTCCCTGTCAGCCCTCTTGGCTGAGCTCCTCTCTGAACTGACTCTCCCTGTCTCTAGATGGTGCCCACCATATATACTCCCTCTATGTGTGAGCCCAGGTGACTAGCACCCAATGGGCTCCTACCTCTATGCCCAGAGCCCCTCCCCTATCTGCCCCTACACTACTGGGATGTTCCTCCCCCCCTCCCACTCCAGCCAGGGACAGACGCTGTCGTACCTGCACATTCACCTAGTGGGAGTACCATTGATCTGTCCCCCGGAAATGGGATGAGTGTAGTGCATGCAGCTAGCTGAGCTCAGTCCCACACTCCATCCTTACCCGGGAGTGGAATACCACACCTCTGGTTGAGGTGCAATACCCCTGTAGCAGCCGAGTCCTCGGGGTGCTACAGAGTCAACAGAACCCTTTTGTCAAGGAGCTTCCTTGGCAGAGTCCTGACCTCCCACATTCCCAGACCCCACCGACGAATTACCTTCAGAACCACAGTAGCGTAAGCCGGTAGATGTCAATGTGGTGTGCGTAGATCTTTCACTTGCCCTCCTGTCTCCCATTCCTGGAAGAAAGGCTGAAACCATCCCTTACAGCAGAATACCCACGGGGGAGCCCTCTCTTTCCAGAGGTTTGCAATATTGATCTTAATGAAGGTATTCACAAGGAATACCACAGGGTTGACCATACCCAACCCTCCTAGTCTCCTCGTACGGTAAGTCACCTCCCTCTTGACCAGGTTCAGTCTATTCCCCCATAACAGTTGGAAGAACAAACTGTAAACCCGAGTCCAGAGAGGCTCCGGCAAGATGCACACACTGCCCAGATAGATCAGCAAAGGGAGCAGGTAAGTTTTGATCAGGTTTACCCTTTCCCTTAGGGTCAAAGACCAACCCTTCCATTGGTTCACCTTCTGAGTGGCGATCTCTAGCCTGCTGTCCAAATTTTGTTTGGGGAAATCCCCCTGGCCAAATTCGATGCCAAGAACTTTTGCAGAGACTTTGGGTCCTGGAAGGGTGTCCGGGAGATCAAAACCAGAATCTCCTCCTCCCAGCCAGAGACTCTCACACTTATCCCGGTTGATCTTGGACCCGGATGCCTCCGAGTAGCTATTTACTTCTGATATCAGCCACTCTGCCTCCCCATCAGAGGAAACAAAAACGGTGACATCATCGGCATACGCCACCACTATCAGAGTGGCTTCCGGTGCTGCCCGGTCCATCACGATCCCAGCCAATGGTCCACGCTCCACCCTCCTAAGAAGTGGGTCAATCGCAAACACGTACAGCAGCGGGCTCAAGGGACAACCCTGGCGAACACCACACCCAACCTCAAAAGAGCTGCCAATCCAACCGTTCACAAGCGGGAAACTCTCTGTCCCAGCGTACAAGGTCTTAAGCCAATCAACAAACCCCCCCGGCAGGCCATACCTCAGAAGGACAGACCAGAGGTACTCATGATTAACCCGATCAAACGCTTTTGCCTGGTCCAATGACAGCATGTACCCCTTCCAGTGACCAGCCCTACCCTGCTCCACCGCCTCTCGGACACAGAGTACAGCACTAATTGTACTGCGGCCCGGAACAGAGCAATGCTGGGCTCCCGAAAGGAGCCGGGGCGCAAATTTCACCAACCGATTAAACAGCACCTTTGCCAAAACCTTCCTGTCTGCATTGAGAAGCGCTATGGGACGCCAATTCTCAATGCAAGATGAGTCCTTACCCTTTGCCAAGATAATCAGGGCAGACCTCCTCATTGATTTTGGCAGAGTGCCCGATGAAAGACATTCATTGAATACCTCAGTCAACAGGGGAACCAAGGCGTCCTTAAAGGTCTTATAGAATTCAGATGTTAAGCCATCTGGACCGGGAGATTTCTTTAGGGCAAGCCCTTCAATCGCCAACTTAACTTCCTCTTCCCTGATCATCTCTGTCAAAACGCCAAGAGAGGGGTCTACCCCTGGTTCGGGGACGGCTTCAGCCAGAAAAGCCGACATCTCATCCCAATCCAGATCCCTCTTCCCCAAGAGGTGCGAGTAGAAGGATCTGACGACCTCCAGGATCCCTGATCTGGATCTTTTCAGGGACCCCGCAGTGTCAACCAGTCCTGTAACAACTTTACTATTCACTGACATCTTGCAGTTTCTGTAAGGGTCTGGCGAGCGGTACTTCCCATAATCCCTCTCAAAAACCAAAGATGCGTGTCTATCATACTGACACCTCATTAGCAAAGATTTCACTCTGGAGATCTCCTCACGGCTACCTCCAGTTGAGACAAGATGCTCGAGTTTCCTCCTCAGGCCCTGATACAGGTGGTACCTGTCCAGGCTCCAGAGGCTCGAGAGCTGGCGGAAGAATCTCGCCACCCTTTTCTTGAACATCTCCCACCACTCTGACTTACTACTACAAAGATCCAGTAAGGGTACCTGGCTCTGAAGAAAATCCTCAAAGGACTGTCTTATCTCCGCTTCTACCAAGAGAGACGAATTGAGCCTCCAAAAGCCTCTTCCTATCCGGGGAGTCTCTGTAACATTCAGAGAAAACAAAATCAAACAGAGATCGGAGAACTCCACCTCAACAGCAGATACTGCTGAAGAGACGGCTTCCTCCTTTAAATAAAACCTGTCTATCCTGGACCTACAGTTACCTCTATGATAGGTGAACCCCTCGTGGACTGCGGTGAGCCGGATGTGGACATCTACCAGGCGAGCTTCACTAGCTACACTATTAAGGGCGACGCCATCATAAGTCAGCTTGTCTCTGGAACCTCCTCTATCTCGGGGCCTCGTGACAGTGTTAAAGTCCCCTCCAAAGACGACCTGCCGACTCGTAAACAGGTAGGGCTTGATCCTCATAAAGAGACACTTCCGGTCCCACTTAGATTGGGGACCATAGATGTTAATGAGCCAGAGCTCTTGTCCCTTCATGAGGACATCTAATATCAGGCACCTCCCCATTTCTAACTCAATAACCCGTCGGCATTCTACCGGTGCGGTAAAAAGGACCGCCACTCCGCTATACGGCTCGGCCGCAAGAGACCAATAGGAGGGCCCAAGTCTCCACTCCCTCTGCCATATTTGGCAGCCTGGTCTCTTGCAAAAAGAAAACGTCAGCTTCAACCCGGCTGAGAAAATCAAAGGCCGCCAATCTAGCCATATTTGACTTAATGCTGGCGACATTAATGGACACCAGCGTCAACGGAGTGGGTACCGCCATCATTGGTGATTGAGTTAGATGGCTTTCTTCTTCCCACTCCCCTTATCCTCTGCCTCAGAGGAGGAATCCTTCCCCCTCTTTAATGATACAGAGGTGTCCATTCCCACATTTTTCCTTCTTTTTTCGTCCTCGTCTCCGGACTCTGGGCCAGTCCCTCCCCCCAAGGACCTTGCATCCCCAGGAGAAGGAGACTCGGCGCCCACTGTAAGCTCCGCCGAAGCCAGAACCTCACCCTCAGCCTCCTCTTCTGAGGAAGAGATGTTATCAAGGGCTTGGAAGCGGTTAGAAAGACCAACTAGAGGGGAGTCAGTTTTACCTTCCTTAGGTACCTTGGTCAGAGCGGGAGAAGATATTTTATCTCCCTTCTTTCTCTTCTTTTTGGTGCCGAGCTTACGCTTGTTCTCTAGCCACCGCTTATTATCCTCATTCATACTTTCATAATGGGAGGATTCTGAGGCAGAGGGGGTTTCCTCCCTGTGGATCCTCCTGACCTCCTCATCAAACTCATCATCCCTCGGGGCCTCAGCAGCAACACTGGCATCCAGGACAGGGGCCGCCCCCGTAGCCCGGGGCTCGCCCCACTCCCTCTCCTGTCTGCACTTGTCTAGACCCCTCAGCTGGGCAGGCATCTTTTTATTGTTTTTCTTCCCTGGCCCCTCAGCTCCCCCACCCCTGCTAGTCCTCTCCCCAGCAAAATCGGCCTCACGGCTTTCTCCCACCGGGGTCTCGACTGCATTAGCGAAGGAGCGAGGACAACGGCTGAGGTGACCTAACTCACCACACAGGTGGCACCTAATCTCCACACAAGAGGCAGCAAGATGACCGACACCCCCACACAATGCACATTTCTGCACAGTGCAGTTTGCACTGAAGTGTGTAGGGTCGCCGTACCTGTGACAGAGCTTTGGTTACCCCAGGTAGAAGACCAGGATACGATCCCTACCCAGGAAGGCAGATGATGGAATGTGGGCAACCGTACCACCTGAACACTTAAGTTTTACCATAAACGTCCAGGCCCCTGACCAGACACCAAACTCGTCGCGGTTTTTATTTGGCATCTCCACCACCTCTCCACACTGACCAAGCCATAATCATCAACATTAACAGAAATAAACACTTGAAATAGATCACTCTGTGTGTAATGACTCTACATAATATATGAGTTTCACTTTTTGTATTGAAGAACTGAAATAAACTAACTTTTTGATGATATTCTAATTTAGTGAGATGCACTTGTATATTACCTCTCTTATCTGAGATTCGTGTACAGGTAACCTATATCAGTTGGGATAGCGTTTTACAGGCATCTAGTCAGGGATTATTGCATTGTACTCCGTGCTTAAAAAAAACTATTCCCTATTGAGAACGCTGTTAGCTGCTTTTAAAATAGGGACAGGTGCTAGATGGTATTATCAGCTGGAAATGAGTGTTCATTCTGGATGTGTTTGATCATATCTCACACACCACATGGACAGATAAGGTAGCAAAATGTTAAAATGACATTTGCGGGTGAATGCATTTTTCACCGTTGAAAAAAATGCAAAAGTGCAAAAACGCATCAAAAACGATAAGTGTGAACTTAGCCCAAGGTCTGGAGGTGCATTTTTGCTTTTGGTTATTTATTTGGCTTTATATACAGTGGCAAATCCAACCAAAACAAAGCAACGAAAAAGGTGCCAACGGTTTTAAAGATATGCATCAAAATTTATTAGTACATAGATGATCAGACAAAAGCAGGAATCAGTGTGAAAAACACATGAGGAATAGAAACCCGCAACAACCCTCTCCACAATGGCGGACACATGCAGGACCAAACAGTACAATTTAAGTCGGATATAGACTATCTAAGTATTTGAGGAGTAACACCATACATAGATGATATGTCAATACATATTTTCAAGTACAGCACCTATACTGGACTAGAATACCCATGCTGTCCTATACTGCTGAGTGTACGTTCCCTATCATATGCCAGATATAACCATAAGTGACCTGCTAAGTCACTATATATACATACCAGAGATATCAAGCTTCAGCAGAAGACAGTCAGGGAATAGTCAAAGATTTAGAGGTCCGTCTAAGGTCGGCACATGCGGAGCAGAGAAGCCCCGACGCGCGTTTCGGTGGTTCCCTTCGTCAGGGGGCATGTATGCTGCCTCGCTGTCACTTGCTTATATTGGCGACAGGCACATTTAAAGACCGGAAGTGATATCAGCGTCACTGCGGAGACCAGGACGCCAGCCGACATCCGCATCATGTGACAGCGGAGGGGCGGGGCTTAAGCCCTAACGCCACACACCGCTGAAACACACAGTGTCATTGCGGAGGTAGAACGCCGGCCGGCATCCGCGTCATGTGACAGCAGAGGGGCGGGGCATAAGCCCTGACGCCACACACCGCTAGAACACAAAGACCGCGGGACCGGAAGTGACGTGTGCGTCACCATGGGGATCCGGACGCCGGCCAGCATCCGCGTCATGTGACAGAAGCGGGGGCTACAGAATAGCCACAACACCTCATGTCACTGGGACACGGAAAGCCGGCCGGCGCACAGACCCACATAGTCAGCACATTTGCCTGACTGTCTCCTTCACTAGACCAGGTATCATCGCATCCCTCTCATTGAAATAATGAGAGTCAGTTCTATAAGGCCATGATGCCACATATCAAAGATTGTCTAAAAGATAAAATAAAGAAAGAGGGGAAAGAAAACATGAACTGGGGGGGGGGACCCAGAAATGTAGAAATTTTTCCAAATTTATTAAAAAAGAAAAACTTAAATATCACATGGTCATAAGTATTCAGACCCTTTGCTCAGTATTGAGTAGAAGCCCCCTTTAGAGCTAGTACAGCCATGAATCTTCTTGGGAATGATGCAACAAGTTTTTCACACCTGGATTTGGGGATCCTCTGTCATTCTTCCTTTCAGATCCTCTCCAGTTCCGTCAAGTTGGATGGTGAACGTTGGTGGACAGCCATTTTCAGGTCTCTCCAGAGATGCTCAATTGGGTTTAGGTCAGGGCTCTGGCTGGGCCAGTCAAGAATGGTCACAGAGTTGTTCTGAAGCCACTCCTTTGTTATTTTAGCTGTGTGATTAGGGTCATTGTCTTGTTGAAAGGTGAACCTTCGGCCAAGTCTGAGGTCCAGAGCACTCTGGAAGAGGTTTTCATCCAGGATATCTCTGTACTTGGCCGCATTCATGTTTCCTTCAATTGCAACCAGTCATCCTATCCTTGCAGCTGAAAAACACCCCCATAGCATGATGCTGCCACCACCATGTTTCACTGTTGGGATTGTATTGGGCAGGTGATGAGCAGTGCCTGGTTTTCTCCACCCATACCGCTTAGAATTATCACCAAAGTTATCAAAAAGTTCTATCTTCATCTCATCAGACCAGAGAATCTTATTTCTCATAGTCTGGTAGTCCTTCATGTGTTTTTGAGCAACTTCTATGCGGGTTTTCATATGTCTTGCACCGAGGAGAGGCTTCCATCGGGCTACTCTGTCATAAAGGCCAAACTGGTGGAGGGCTGCAGTGATAGTTGACTTTGTAAAACTTTCTCCCATCTCCCTACTGCATCTCTGGAGCTCAGACACAGTGATCTTGGGTTTGTTCTTTACCTCTCTCACCAAGGCTCTTCTCCCACGATTGCTCAGTTTGGCTGGACGGCCAAGTCTATGAAGACTTCTGGTGGTCCCAAACTTCTTCCATTTAAGGATTAGGGAGGCCACTGTGCTCTTAGGAACCTTGAGTAATGCAGAAATTATTTTGTAACCTTGGCCAGATCTGTGCCTTGCCACAATTCTGTCTCTGAGCTCCTTGGACAGTTCCTTTGAGCTCATGATTCTCATTTGGTCTGACATGCACTGTGAGCTGTGAGGTCTTATATAGACAGGTGTGTGCCTTTCCAAATCAAGTCCTATCAGTTTAATTAAACACAGCTGGACACAATGAAGAAGTAGAACCATCTCAAGGAGGATCACAAGGTAATGGACAGCGTGAGACTTAAATATGAGTGTCTGAGCAAAGGGTCTGAATTCTTATGACCTTGTGATATTTCAGTTTTTTTCTTTTTTAATAAATTTGCAAAAATTTCTATAGTTCTGTTTTTTTCAGTCAAGATGGGGTGCAGAGTGTACTTTAATGAGAAAAAAGAATGAACTTTTTAGAATTTACCAAATGACTGCAATGAAACAAAGAGTGAAACATTTAAAGGGGTCTGAATACTTTCCGTACCCACTGTATATATTTGTTCAGGATGTGGGGAGGACGCGGTCCCGGGCCCATCAGACTATAGTTACCCCACTGTATGTACATGACGCGCCCCCTGGGACATATTCCTTTTTGAGGGGAATACCCGGCACCGGATCAGATGGGGGGTTGTAGTCTCCGAGCGGCTGTGACCCGGCCCGTGCCCAGGGCGTCAAACTCAGTGTTATGTGGCAGTCCTACAGATGTTATTAAGAGTTCTTTTGTGTCGACTACGCCACCCGTTGTATTGCGGTCACTATGGCCGCCGCTGCAGCAGGGTCCGCTGAGGCTGATGGTGTAGGTGCAGCTTTTGATGGTATAACCCCCAACGGGTGGGGTATAGCCTCAGGGGGTCAGGTGCAGAGGATGGGGGTTGTGGTGGTGCAGCATAGATGTTAAAGGAAGACAGAGTCGGGTTATGCAGTTAAGGGTATTTACTCACTGCTGATGTTCCGGTCACTCCAGCTTCAAGTGACCTCCCGAGCCGTGCTGCATCCACCAGGTCCTGGATCCAGCCAACCCCCAAGCGAGTCCGGAGCGTGACCCTGAGCTCTCCTTCTGTCCTTTCTCTGGCCGTCCCCACTAGTGATCCACCCAGGTCCAGCTCCCTCGGGCCTTCTGTTGGGAGACCCTTGGCCTTGGGTTCCCTGACCCTCCACGTGGTATGCCTTCGGGGTGGATGTGGTGGGTGGCCGTGGCAGACGCTGCCCACGGCCTCCGGTCTCTGGCTGGGGTGTGTTTTTGCCCCCACCAACTTGGGTTCCGGTACCCTGATGCCGACTCTTCACCCGTGGATTGGATTTGGGGTCTCAGAGTCCTCTCTTCTGTTTCCCCCTCTGGGTCTCTCTTGCTTTCTCCTCTCTCTCTCTCTGGGGCTGCTCTGCTCCTCTGCTTCTTACTTCTCTGCAAAGACTGACTGACCTGTTCTCTGCATCTGACCCTGATTCTAGTTGGTGCCCACCTTATATATCCCTCTATGTGTGAGCTCAGGTGACCAGCACCCAATGAGCTCCTATCTTTACCCAGGCTGCTCCCCCTATCTGCCCCTACACTACTTGGGATGTTCCACCCCCCTCCCACTCCAGCCAGGAACAGGCTCGGTCGTACCTGCACATTTCTAAGTGGGAGTACCGTCGGCCTGCTCCTCTGAAATGGGATGTGTGTAGTGCATGCAGCCTAACGAGCTCAGTCCCACTCTCCATCCTTGCCCGGGAGTGGAATATCACACCTCTGGGTTGAGGTGCAATACCCCTGTAGCAGCCGAATCCTCAGGGTGCTACATTCCCCCCTGGTAAATCACAGCACGTCCTCGGGCTGCAAAGACAAAACACCAATAAACATACTTTTTTTTTTTTCATAAACATAACATATAAAACATATAAATTAGCAGCATCAATAAAACTTTTTATATAAACTTTCTCGTCGTCTCTGACTCCTCCTCCGGTCACTGGGCAACTGTTGACCGGGCAAAGTGCGACTGTTCCTTTTCTTAAGGTGGTTTTACAGTAAAACCAGTAGGGGGCGCTTTAGAAAGCGCAACTATATACAGGGGAAGTTGGCCGCTCTCAGTCCTCGGCCAGGTAAAGGGAAGGGAATGGCTGCTCACAGTCCTCAGCCTGGTATGGAAAGGGAAGGGAATGGCTGCTCACAGTCCTCAGCCTGGTATGGATACGGGATAACGGGTAAACAGTTCACTCATGCTGGTCCCAACGGGGACTATATATGTAGCAACAGTTTCTTTGGTACCCGGTCGGGTAACTATTTACATCTACTGCTCTGCCGCACTCAACGGCGTCTTCCTCCTGCTCTTTGCTTGTAGCTGGTTGTAGCTTCAGACCCGTCCGGGTCCTCTTGCTCCTCCTCCTCCTGACACCTCAACTCCTCCTCCGTCAGGCGATGTACGTGGAGGGCGTAAGGTCCTTTGGCACACTTGTGCCGGGTGAAGGTGACCTCGTCCCCGATATAAAGGTCACGACCTCTGTGCCCCTCCGGCAGATGGGACTCCACATCTCTGCGCGTGACAAAGACGTCGCCGGGGGTGTTGTGGTCTCTGATGAAGCCCCACCCATGCTGCATGTTGAACTTGATGACAGTCCCGGTGGTGCGGGGACTGTGCACTGCACGGGGGTCCCTCCTGGTCCGGCTCTTTTGCTCGGCGCTCCTTATTTGGGCCTGTTGTTCCCGGACCCGCCTCTCTCTCCGCTCTCTCTCGAACTCCTCGAGCTGCTGACGACAGCACTCGGCACGTTCTGCTGCAGCTGCCCGGGTCTCTTGAGTGAACCCCATGAGATCTTCTCCGGTGGGGTCCCACTCAAACTGGGCTTCCTCTAGCGGGGGCGAGATCCTTTCCACGGGCTTCGGAGCCGTGATCAGGGGTGCACACATGGCCCCAACCCTCCTCTGCCGCTCCAGTTCATAATATTCCTGGGGCCAGATGAAAGGCTGCCCGTCCGGCCACGTGTGCTGGGCAAACAAGTCCTCTCCCAGACGCGGCACCCTTGGTTTTACGGGCGCGGGCGCGGTGGTGGTAGCGCCCGGGTTGCCCAGGCCTTGCGGCCAGGCCTGGGGCACCTGGAAGGTGAAGGGCACCGTTAGGACGGCGGCGCCCTGGGCTACCTGGCCTTGCGACCAGGCCGGAGGCTCCGCGGAGGTAGGGGGCGCTGTTGGTGATGCGACGCCCGGGAATTCTAGGCCCTGCGACCAGGCTGGTGTTGCTTCCTGTTTTGCCACGCTCGGGGTCGTTGCGCATGGCGTCACAGGGGTCGCGGCGGTGGCTTCCGGTTGGGGCCTAGTCCATGGCGGTGACGTGGCGGTTTCGGGCACGGCAGGGGGACTTTCGGGCTCTGCGACGGGGAGCTGGGGCAGGTAAGCGGTTTCCCGGTTTGGGGTATAGACGTCCCCTTTACCTGCCTCCATGCGTTCGGCTCCCTTTTCGGCGCCGTCTCCGGCCTTCGGTCCTCCCGCGCCATCCTCAGAGGCGGTCTGTCTCCTCTTCGTGGTTGGCGTGCTCCGGGTCTTAGTTTGCTGGGCCATCTCTCGGCTCCACTCCGCCAATGTCTCTCGCTGTACCCGGGCCATCCTCCGTGCGAGGCCCTCCAGGGCAGTCTGTGCACACTCCCGGTCTCGGGGGAGCTGTGCGAGGACCTCCACTAAGCCTAGTGGGGTCGTGGTTTCTAGCAGGCTCCTGACCAACGGGTCGGTGCTGCTCTGCTCTTCTTCCAGCAGGCTCCTGGCCAGCGGGCCGGTGCTGCTCTGCTCTCCTTCCTCGGTCTCTAGCAGACTCCTGGCCAGCGGGCCGGTGCTGTTCTGCTTTCTCTCCATCTCCGGGTGAGCTCGCTCTCCACTCTGCTCCAGGCTTCTTGCCTCCGGGTGCGCTCGCTCCAGACTGCTCGTTAGACTTCTTGTCTCCGGGTGCGCTCGCTCCAGACTGCTCCAGGCGGCACCCATCGTTGTTCTTTTCTTTCGTCTCCTCCCACTTCGAGGGCGGTCCCGGGGCAATTCGGTGACTGTCAGCTCCAGGGGTAGTTCTTTCACGCTGACAGACACCTCCAGCATCACAGTCCCTGTTGGTGGGGGCGGTTTCCACTTTTGGCGCCATTTTCTGTCCTGGCCCACGATGGGAGGCGGCCTCCTGCCCTCCTTTGGCACGCCCATAATGGCGTCCGCTGCTCTTCCAAGGCGGGAAAAAGCTGGAAATGGCGGGAATCGCTTCCCAGTGGCGGGAAACTCGGCAGATGGCGGGAACGAGCTGGAAATGGCGGACAATCGGCGGGAAACGACTGGTGATGGAGTCCGATGGCGTGGACCCTCCGGAACCGGCGGGAGACTTCTTTCTGAGGTAAACTTGCACTTTTCTTCAGGCACGCAGTACCCGGGTGTTGCGGGCACGTAATCCTGCCGACTACGCCAAAGTTGACGCGCCCCCTGGGACATATTCCTTTTTGAGGGGAATACCCGGCACCGGATCAGATGGGGGGTTGTAGTCTCCGAGCGGCTGTGACCCGGCCCGTGCCCAGGGCGTCAAACTCAGTGTTATGTGGCAGTCCTACAGATGTTATTAAGAGTTCTTTTGTGTCGACTACGCCACCCGTTGTATTGCGGTCACTATGGCCGCCGCTGCAGCAGGGTCCGCTGAGGCTGATGGTGTAGGTGCAGCTTTTGATGGTATAACCCCCAACGGGTGGGGTATAGCCTCAGGGGGTCAGGTGCAGAGGATGGGGGTTGTGGTGGTGCAGCATAGATGTTAAAGGAAGACAGAGTCGGGTTATGCAGTTAAGGGTATTTACTCACTGCTGATGTTCCGGTCACTCCAGCTTCAAGTGACCTCCCGAGCCGTGCTGCATCCACCAGGTCCTGGATCCAGCCAACCCCCAAGCGAGTCCGGAGCGTGACCCTGAGCTCTCCTTCTGTCCTTTCTCTGGCCGTCCCCACTAGTGATCCACCCAGGTCCAGCTCCCTCGGGCCTTCTGTTGGGAGACCCTTGGCCTTGGGTTCCCTGACCCTCCACGTGGTATGCCTTCGGGGTGGATGTGGTGGGTGGCCGTGGCAGACGCTGCCCACGGCCTCCGGTCTCTGGCTGGGGTGTGTTTTTGCCCCCACCAGCTTGGGTTCCGGTACCCTGATGCCGACTCTTCACCCGTGGATTGGATTTGGGGTCTCAGAGTCCTCTCTTCTGTTTCCCCCTCTGGGTCTCTCTTGCTTTCTCCTCTCTCTCTCTCTCTGGGGCTGCTCTGCTCCTCTGCTTCTTACTTCTCTGCAAAGACTGACTGACCTGTTCTCTGCATCTGACCCTGATTCTAGTTGGTGCCCACCTTATATATCCCTCTATGTGTGAGCTCAGGTGACCAGCACCCAATGAGCTCCTATCTTTACCCAGGCTGCTCCCCCTATCTGCCCCTACACTACTTGGGATGTTCCACCCCCCTCCCACTCCAGCCAGGAACAGGCTCGGTCGTACCTGCACATTTCTAAGTGGGAGTACCGTCGGCCTGCTCCTCTGAAATGGGATGTGTGTAGTGCATGCAGCCTAACGAGCTCAGTCCCACACTCCATCCTTGCCCGGGAGTGGAATATCACACCTCTGGGTTGAGGTGCAATACCCCTGTAGCAGCCGAATCCTCAGGGTGCTACATACATATATATACAATATTCATTTTTTAGAGTTAGGCATATAACAATTTTTAACAACTGCATACCAATTCCGTCTTGTTTCAATGGCACTCTCATACATATACAGCGATGGGTGACATTGATGCCTGTTCCCCAGGTAGCACATTTTAATCCCCCAACTGGGGTTATAAAATCCTTGGGGATTAATTTCATAGTGTTTTTATGAATTTTTTTTATATAGTACTGTCCACACTGAGTATTTAATTCTCCCCTCTTTTCCTTCCTTTTTTTACTGTCCCATTTTACCATTCTTATTTGAATAAAAATTAATGAAAAACTAAAAATAAATACAATTGTTCACGTCCCCCACTCAGCAACAGCGCTTCCGGCTGGAACATCACTCCGGACGGGCACAGGAGAGGGGCAGATTCGGGATGTTGCTCCGGCAACATTTCCACCTTGCCAGAGGACCCTACCATAGTCACTACCATGGAGTGGGAGCTGGAGGACTGCTAACAAAATTGTATTCATCTGAATGCTTGAACCAACGGTGCTGTACATACCTAGCACAAATGAACTCCGCTGTCTCCCTGCGGTGGATCAGGGGATACCTTGTGTAATATTAAAGATTTTCCTGCACAAATTGCTGAATATTCACAATTATTTTCTATTAGTCATTATTATAGGTGGAGATTGTCTTACTGACCCCACAGCCCTGGTGAGAAGGGTGGTCTCTAGAATACAGAAGGTCTTATTATGTCACAGTGGGCATGTGACCCTGGGCTCCCCAGGACGCCCAGCACCGAATCCAATTGGTTCCTGTGCATAAAACTTAGGTCGAGCCACATTTAGGTAAAAGGGTCCGAGTCTATGGATAAAATCTATGGATCAGAACATGCTTTTCCTAGATTGACCGTCATTTCTAGGTGTAACAGAATCACTGGTCCTCTCCTCCACTTTTGGCCGAGGTCTGGAGGATTACTGGGAGACATGGAACAGATGTTCTCCTGTTTGTAGCCCACCCATCAGACATGTATGTCGTAAACAACTGACACCCCATAAATGTCAGGAGGACTCTATTAAATACAAAGGGACATTAATCAATTTAAAAGTTTTATTTTTAAATTAAGAATTGCATGGAAGGACGAGGAGATGTTCTTGGAGGAACCTCCTTCTTCAGCAGATGTTCTTTGCTGGTCAGGAGGCCACATGTAGATGGTGCCAGTCCTTCCATACAGGTACAGCATTGATGGTGGATGTGCTGTACTTTCCTCAGGGTGCTAGACGTGGCGGTTTTCTGCCCTCGCGATGTTTATGGAGCCACGGTGACAGACAGCAAATAAGCAGCTTTCTCGGATGGAGTGAGCAGCCCTGGATAGTCCACGCCGGCAGGATGAGATCACCCGGCGGAAGAGAGAACCTATGAGAAGAGACGTAACACTGATGTCAGTAACAGGACTCCATATCAGAGGACACGGCTGTGCGGTCACTGTGGCCGGACGGCAGAGGAATCATCCATACACAGGTACGGGGGGATTGTCCGCCATCATACATGTGACAATCCCACCACTGACAGATCTGCTCCACGGCCGACACCACACAACATGGGGCTTATTGTCACACTCACCTCTTCTCCTTTCCCCTTCTTCTTCTCTCTCTGGTTTTTGTTGTTTTTTCGGTTTTCTTTTCCCCTGAACTGGAAATTCGAATAAAAAACAAGAAAAAGATGTTGATTATAAACTCCTAAGAGATGAGCTTTGTATGGTTCTATAGGATGGTGTTATTCTCATGGCTTGTAGCCCTGGTAATCGATTATTGCCCCATAATGGGGGAAATATGTCACATATAGATAACATCAGCAGAGGGGTGAGAATTAGATTACCCAGAGAACTGATTAATATGAAACCTGCCATGTGGGGTCTCGACAAGGAGCTATGTCCCTTCTTACCATGACATTACTTGTAATGTGCCGCAGTGTTGCCTTATAATCAGTTACATAAACCTCAGTGTAACATTGAGGCCATAAAGGGGTCAGTATGGGCCATATGGGGCCGTGGGCGCAGGATTTGAGTCAGTTTGGCAGAAGACTGAACGGCCCCTTAAAACTTTTAACGCATAAAAGAATGGAGATTTTTACAGAATGAACTGCTCATCGCTTTATAGGGAGAAAAAAGTTGTAATTTTCTGATCCTTTATGTGCACGTTCACATTACATGTTTTGACCACAGACTGTGATAGGATGTCATATAGACCTGTACACACCTGACAATGGGGAGGACTCGCTGTCATTAGCAGTAAAACACTGCTTGTCTCCATCAGGTTTAGAAGGGGAAGATTCTTGCTGCCTGTTTGGTAGAAGAAAAACATAAATTACAAGCGAAAACAATACAAAATGGACGAACACCCGTCTGCAAGGCCGGTTAGGACATTTGGATAACATGGAGGAGGCACCCTGCTCAGGACCCACTTCTATCACTAAGAATGGAGAATCGCTAGTAATATTGGCCTGTAATGAGCTGGAAATGATTGACTGGTCGCAATGATCGGCTGTTATCGCCGGCGTTATCACAAGCCAGAACCACAGTGATCATCAATCATGGGGTGGTGGCGCTGGATATAATGCTGAGTTACACTTATCTTACAGTTGATCTTCTGATATATCAGATCCAAACCCGATAATAATAATTTACTCACATGTCTGAGTGTTTTGCACTCTCTGGGGAATACACTGGAGGTGGCTTCAGTTCTTCATCGTTCATCACCCTGGTATTGGTGGAACAGAGCTAAAACATAGAGAAAAATAAAATAAATATATATTTAAACTTTATTTTAATTATAATTTTTATAGATCTTACCGGTCACACTTACTTTAGAAAGCCTTTGAGACGATGATATAAAGTTCAGGCTTTCTGGCCAGTCATTATCCTCGCTTGTGTCCCCCTCATCTGAATCAATAAGTTCGTAATTGCTACATTGAGCTGAAAAGCACAAGTGTTATTAGAGATTATTAGTATGAGACCCGATCATGGAAAGTCACCATTTTATCACTAATAATGATTGGGACTGATTGTCACAAAATATGAAAGAGAAGACACACAAAAGCTTTCTGCAGATGACGTCTCCTTCTACTTACGGTCAAAGTAGCCGGTGTCCTCTTCTGACTCAAAGTTAGGAATGAAATGTGGCTCTTTACTTAGAAGACTGTCAAAGTCTATGCCACATAGGAATGGATGCATTTTGATCTCTTTCGCTCCTCCTGGGAAAGGAAGACAATAAAAAGTGATCTAGACATTATCAGATAGACAGCTCCATATCTGAACAGTTTATGTTACTCTGAACTGAAGACGTAACAGAGCTGATGTGAAGAAAAGTTGCTGAAAGTAAAGCAGAAAACCTCAGTGCTGATCCTCAGGGGCGTGATCATTTGTCTGCTCACAGATGTGTAATAATTCATTATTAATACTATTATATACATTACCTGTCCCAAGTCTATGTGCCGGATCTTTTCTGAGCAGCTCAGTGATGATGTCCTGAGCATCAGGTGGAGGAGTGCGATTATCAAATGTCCAAGTTATCTCATCTGTTATATTAAAAGAAAATGTTACAGAAAATAAAACCTCTTCATTTACTTTATTAAAACAAAAATCTTTTGGATTAACACAACAAGTAACTAAACCACAGAACCAATCTAAGCAAATAACAATGACACCACACCGCATTCAGATTATTTTACTTACCCCTTAATATACTGCAGTAAGTCTCATATTTGGAATCCCCATGAAATGGTACACGGAATAGAAGGAATTCGTGTAGGATGATCCCTACCGACCACCAGTCCACAGGCCGCCCATAGCCTTCCTGTAAGATGACTTCAGGGGCGATGTATTCAGGGGAGCCAGCAATCTGGAAAGCAACAGAAGAAGGAGATGAGGAGCTGAGAAAATAATTGTGACGAATAACATCAGAGGAAAACGTTTTCTAGATGAGAAGATATCAGAGAAGAAGAAATAGATGAGAAGAGTAAAGAACAAGATCCTGTAAGTAAAGCCGACCTCATCATCACGGAACTCTCTGGTGACGTCCTCGGTTGGAGCCTTGTAGGTTTCTGATGTTGGTCTCATGAGGCCGAGTTTGGAAAGTCCGAAGTCCGTGACTTTAATATGACCAGATGCCGATACCAGGAGGCTGTGAAAAAACAGACGGTGTCAGCCCCAAGTAATAACCCATAGACTTTATGACAATCTCTAACTTTCTTCCTCCTAGAGGGGGCACTTACTTCTCAGGCTTCAGGTCTCGGTGCACCACACCAAAGCTGTGCAGGTATTCCACAGCCAGGACTGTTTCTGCAATGTACTTTCGGGCCAAGGGGACAGGTAAAGGTCCATAGATGTTCATAAGACTGCCACAGTCTCCTCCTACAGGAGAAAGCAAATATGACAGGAGAGGGTTTGTTACAATGTAAATGACACATGATGCGTGTGAATGAGAAATAAGCGGAGACATTGGGGCAGGATGTCACACATAGAGATATACTGTGTAATAATGCAAAAGAAAAACAATGGAGCGTACCCTAATAGTAACTAGGACTGCGCTGAATGTCTATGAAGCAAAACCACAAATGTGCAAAAGCTGCAGAAATAAGTGCAAGGAAACAACGTCCCATATAAAAATGTGAAGCTATACTATGTATATAGATGTGTATGTGCAGTGTGTGTGTATATAGCTGTGTATGTGCAGTGTGTGTGTATATAGCTGTGTATGTGCAGTGTGTGTGTATATAGCTGTGTATGTGCAGTATATGTGTATATAGCTGTGTATGTGCAATATATGTGTATATAGCTGTGTATGTGCAGTATATGTGTATATAGATGTGTATGTGCAGTATATGTGTATATAGCTGTGTATGTGCAGCATATGTGTATATAGCTGTGTATGTGCAGTGTGTGTGTATATAGCTGTGTATGTGCAGTGTGTGTGTATATAGCTGTGTATGTGCAGTATATGTGTATATAGCTGTGTATGTGCAGTGTGTGTGTATATAGCTGTGTATGTGCAGTATATGTGTATATAGCTGTGTATGTGCAGTATATGTGTATATAGCTGTGTATGTGCAGTATATGTGTATATAGCTGTGTATGTGCAGTGTGTGTGTATATAGCTGTGTATGTGCAGTATATGTGTATATAGATGTGTATGTGCAGTATATGTGTATATAGCTGTGTATGTGCAGTATATGTGTATATAGCTGTGTATGTGCAGTATATGTGTATATAGCTGTGTATGTGCAGTATATGTGTATATAGATGTGTATGTGCAGTATATGAGTATATAGCTGTGTATGTGCAGTGTGTGAGTATATAGCTGTGTATGTGCAGTATATGTGTATATAGCTGTGTATGTGCAGTGTGTGTGTATATAGCTGTGTATGTGCAGTGTGTGTGTATATAGATGTGTATGTGCAGTATATGTGTATATAGCTGTGTATGTGCAGTGTGTGTGTATATAGATGTGTATGTGCAGTATATGTGTATATAGCTGTGTATGTGCAGTATATGTGTATATAGATGTGTATGTGCAGTATATGTGTATATAGCTGTGTATGTGCAGTGTGTGTGTATATAGCTGTGTATGTGCAGTGTGTGTGTATATAGCTGTGTATGTGCAGTGTGTGTGTATATAGCTGTGTATATGCAGTATATGTGTATATAGCTGTGTATGTGCAGTATATGTGTATATAGCTGTGTATGTGCAGTATATGTGTATATAGCTGTGTATGTGCAGTGTGTGAGTATATAGCTGTGTATGTGCAGTGTGTGTGTATATAGCTGTGTATGTGCAGTGTTTGTGTATATAGCTGTGTATGTGCAGTATATGTGTATATAGCTGTGTATGTGCAGTGTGTGTGTATATAGCTGTGTATGTGCAGTGTGTGTGTATATAGATGTGTATGTGCAGTATATGTGTATATAGCTGTGTATGTGCAGTGTGTGTGTATATAGCTGTGTATGTGCAGTGTGTGTGTATATAGCTGTGTATGTGCAGTGTGTGTGTGTATATAGCTGTATGTGCAGTGTGTGTATATAGCTGTGTATGTGCAGTATATGTGTATATAGCTGTGTATGTGCAGTGTGTGTGTATATAGCTGTGTATGTGCAGTGTGTGTGTATATAGCTGTGTATGTGCAGTGTGTGTGTATATAGCTGTGTATGTGCAGTGTGTGTGTATATAGCTGTGTATGTGCAGTGTGTGTGTATATAGCTGTGTATGTGCAGTGTGTGTGTCATGACATGATTATATTTAAATATGTCCTTTTTTTTTTTTTAAATAAATGTGTAATGTTGTTCATGAGAAAACAATAAGGCATCCCCTAAAAATAAGCCCTAACCCATCTTTTGGAGCAAAAAATTGATATAAGACCCTGTCTTATTTTTTGGAAAAACCCTGCACAAACTGTTAAAATTCAGTCAAACCCTCCTTTATCTATAGTGAAAATTTCTGCCACATAATCATTTTTCTGGCATGTTGTTAACAGATAACTTATAGTAAAAGCAGTGTGGACATGTAACCATCTATGTGGTCACATTCTGCTTATGGAGAAGGTCCTAGAGATGAGCAGACCAGCGCTGGATATAGATACGATGGAGATGTCCTACCTGGTACATACTCCATGACCATGCACAGATGACGTGTAGTTGGAAAGGAGCACAACATGGAGGCCACGAAGGGACAATCTGCGAATGTTAGGATGTCCCTCTCTAGAAAGGCCCGTTCAAGTCTTACTGGATCTTTCAGCTTCTGCTTGTCCAGTTTCTTCATGGCGTATAACTGTTTGGAGTCTTTTTGGCGCACTAAGTGGACAGTTCTGTAGAGGAAGAAAATTGGTGGTTTATAATGTATTCTTACTAACAGTCTGTCTATAGACCTCATCACATCTCCTGTACTAATGGTGAATACTAGATGAGCTGCCGTCGCTACATAGATGATCTCCACTGGGAGGTCCTCATCCGTGTCACATCCTGACTCACTGGAAAAGAGACAATTAGATGTGCACAGAAGAGATGAGCGAATAAATTACAATGGATTAGAATTCTACTCAAATTTTACATATATCCGCATTGGCCAAAATGGCGAAATTTTTGTAATTCTCTTCCTCATGGATTCGGCAAAATGGTGAACATTGGCTACTATTTTCTAAACCTTAAAAGTCCGTCAAAATGTTAAAAAATAAACAAACTCTTACACTTACCTCTCTGGCTCCTCTATCTCAACCTTTTGGTCCTCACTGTACTTTCAAATCTGCTGCCAGTGCTGAAGAACAAGAAAATGTCTAAGGCTGAGACAGGACTTCTGGCATTGATGACGTCTAGGAAGATTCTGCACAAACGCATAAAAGGTCATGGTGGCATGACATTGCAAATCTTCCTGCTCTTGCATAGAATCCTCCTGGACCTTCTCCAAGCTAGAAGTTCTGGCCCAGCGTGAGCGGCAGCAATCTGAAGATGCGGTGAGGATCGGACAGATGAGGCTGAGAAGCGGAGGGGTCGGAGAGCTGAGCAGTAAGGTCAGTATGAGTATTTTTTCCATTTTGTACATCTTACATTTATTAAGATCTGGGGTCTGGAGAGAACCCAGAGCGTAATAAGAGATATTACATTTGCCGAGTGATAACTTCTACGTCAATCACATTTCCCAGGAAAGTCTGCACGAAAGGCGAATGTGAATTATGCCATATCCGCTCTTCTCTAGAGAACAGGGATGTGGACTCCAATAATTCCTCTATGGTAACACTGTACGGGCACAGAGACAGAGGGATCATCATAAGGAGCCCTAGAAAACATATATTATGCCGACATCAAGCTCACCCAAAAGCTCCACAGCTGAACTGTTTGATCTGTTTGTAGTCGCTCTTACAAGGATTTCTCCCTGGTTTCAATGATCCGATCAAGGCCTAGAAATAATAAGAAATGGCATTAAAGCATAAAATCTGCAGAAAGATAAAATCTGTGGATGCCGGACCCCCACAGACAACATTATGTATATGGGATATCCCCCATACACAGACATCACTGTACTGCAGGGGAGGAGACGGGAGATCACATAGCGGGGGCAGGAATAATAATGCTGCCATCACACACAATAGATCTGATCTACAAGAAGAATAGGGATATCCCCTCGTCATATGGGGGATAATATTATATGTGTAATTCACCCCCGTTACCTGATGATACACAGACGTCTCCGCTGATACTTACACTGACAGATTCCTGGACCTCGGGGGTCTCACGTATTCCACCGTCAGTAATTGCCGGCACAGATATTCCTATAATAATGAGGAAACGTTTTGTATTAGACAATATCAGTACATAATATATAACATCCATATAAAGAAGGAGATGAGACGGGCTCTGTACACGGTGTAATACTGGTATATGGGATTCTGCACACAACGTATATATTTATGGCTCCTCCATAGATGGATATTCTGGACCATAAATGGCCATTGTTCAGGATCTGATTCATCCTAGAACAATTACATGATCGGGGACCTAGGAGCCTCCTTGTACATGATGGAGAAGAGCACAGAGGAGAGAAGCAGAATTACCTGCGCCCCCTCCATTATAGTCTATAAGGGGCTCCGGAGCCGTCACCGGCCTCATACAGAGGATGGAGAGTAAATCTACATGTTCTCTGCCGTTCTCTATAATATCTCGATATGTGAATGTAAGAATATTAGATGATTGCTCACCTTCCATCAGATCAGTGTTCAGCCCCTGCTGACTGGTATTAGGGTCCGGGATAGTCAGGTTTTCCCCCTCTTCAGAGTCACCTTCTGATGTTTCCTGTTCGTCACAATATGTACAATTAATGTATCATTTCACAAATACTAAATCACCGTATACAGTCCGTCCTCGACTTAGAAACATCTGACTTACAAACGACTCCAAGATACAAAGGGTTGATGATGAAAAAAAAAGCTAATATTCACCACTCTCCTCTCCGGCCGCCCCGCTGCTCACCACCTATCGTCCAGTCCTCTTCTTTCCAATGTCATGTGCTACTTCTCCGGTCTCTTCACTATAGTGCAGGACTTCTGGCCACATTCAGGACCCAGATTTCACTGCTCATCATAAGGACATAAGGACGAGACGGGAAGCCCTGCCCCATAGTGAAGAGGCTGGAAATGTGGCACACTATGATGGAATAAGAGGACCGGGTGGCGGACAGCGAGCAAAATATTATTGTTTTTTTTTACTCTTTCCATTTTACATTCAAATTTGGGTTACAAACAAAACTATAGGATATATCTAGTTCATAACCCAAGGACGGCCTGTACATAAGGCAGGAAGGACTAAACCTGGATCTATGGGATAATCTCATTACTGGACGGACTCTACATAAGGCACGAAGTACTAAACCTGGATCTATGGGACAATCTCAGTATTGGACGGACTACATGGCCACTCCCTCCAGAAAATCAACATGAATATATAAGGGACTTGTATCTACAACTGTTCTCTAATAACTTCTATTGTCAGAACTGCAGCATTTAGAAGAATGAAGATTGTGATGATGAAGTGAGACAGAGGTGGAAACACAACCTCTGCATCGCTGAGTACAGAATGTCACTACAGAGGGTTGAGCTGCAGAGACAGGCTGCCATAGAACATCCTGCGCCTCTGACATCATAAATCTGCCACTCTGCTATTTGACGGCTAATCTGGAGAAGATTAGACCAGGACGTGTGATATAGAAAGTGATGGATCCTTACCAGACGCTCCAGTGAGCCGGCCGGACGCTCCAGTACATACAGGACATTTTGTGCCAGTTGTATAATAAAGGCCAATTCTCCACTTGTGGATTTTTCTTCAGCCTATAAAGATGGAAATAAATAGAAAAGGAAAATCATGAGAGAACATGGAGGAGGCCGATTATGTCACCACTTTACTCCTGCGATGTCCTCTACAATTACTACATATCTAGTGACTTAGTGCTGGTTATATATTATATTATTATCGGCCTAAAGAACTATTTTATGTGAATAAACTTATATTCTGTTATTATAACTTTTCGATGTTTTATGCAGATTTCTGCCACTTACCTGTTGCACCAATGTCCTGATGTTCTTCTGTAAATGCTCAAGATATGCTGAGCTTATACGACCTTGCTGATATTTGGTCAGGCAGTCTCTCAACAGCTCCATAACCAGCCGGTAAGTGAAGCTGAGGACGCCATCGGGTAGCGGCAGCACAATGTCAGGGGCATAGGTGGTAAGAATCCCCTGCAGCAGTGCCAACACCTGAAAATTGTCTGAAGGAATTTCAGACATTTCAAATAAATCCAAATAAATCCAAATCGCAGTCAGTAAATCACTAGCTATGTAGCTAATCACCAACAACAATGACACCGGAATGTCAAAGTGACACTGGAGCTGTAAACACTGGCACAAGTATTGGTGGTGCATTATGATGTCATAATATCATCACGGAATGTTGAGATGTTACCATATATGGAGCTTCTCTCCATAAAAGGAAGTTGCCTAGCAACACAAGCAGCAACTCTATAGGCTGTCGGCAGTGAGCATTGTCAGAGGTAAAAATAAAGCAAGTGTGAGAGGCAAGCATTAATAAGTTATTAAAAAAAGCCTTGCATCCACTCCTATGTCACTAGGTAAAAAAATAATGACTCTACTTCTTTGGTGAATTATAACCCCCAGAATGCCCTGGAAGCTGCAGAAATTCAAGAAATGCTGTGAGTTGTGGTTCTCTCCAAAGGCAAAAGGATTGTAGTCAACCACATGTGACATAAATGGCCCCTATGGGATCTTCAAGGGTTTGTTCAGCGCCGCTTGCTTCCATACTGGGAGGTGACATCACGTCTACAGATACATGATGGGACGGTGTAAGTGTGGCCGCCATCATGCCTGTGACTTGGTAGGTTCCTCAGACGGCAGCTCACTCACCTCCCAATGTGGAAGGAAGCGGCCGGAGAACACTATTAATCTATAAAAGAAATCAAGATTCCACCAAATCCGTGTAGAATATTTTTTGTTCTTTTCACTACACAAAAAAAAAATGATGAAAACGTCTCATGTACCGCGCACTGTTACCCATAAATATTGTAGCTCGTTCCATTAATAAAAGCTCTTGCCTAAATCTAAACAGAAAAATGAAAGTTATGGGTCAATGAGTAAAAAAGCAAAATAAACTGGATATCTGTGTAATTGTATCAACCTGCAGAATAAAGATAATTTGTCTACAGTGAGCGGCAAAAAAGAAGGAAAATAAAAAAGTGATGGAAGATTTATTTATTTATCGTCACTCATATCATACCATTAAAAAGAAAGAAACTGTAGTGGTGGTGAATTCTGATGTCATAATAGCGGTGATGTCATCATGGAATCTTGTGATGGAATCTTATATGGAGCTTCTCACCTTATAAGGAAGTTGCCTAGCAACAGTGAGGATGGTAAAACCATAGGGTGAGTATCAGTGCTTGTATGTAAGAGGGAGCTGTGGGCACCGGGCTCTTCTCATCAGTGAGGGGATTTATAAATATATTTATTAATATCTGTATACACAATAAAAATCATAATTACGTATTTATAAGAAATCCGGATTCAGGATCTAAAAGAAGTATCTTTATCTGGGGGGTCCAGGGACTGAAAGTCAGAAGCACACGCCTCACCACCCCCCAACTTCCCAAGATGGGGGTCTCTACAAATATGACCCTGCCTGCACTCCTTATTAAAGAAATAGAAGAACTGGGAGGACTATTGAGTTACACCTTAGATATAGACAAAACTGAGACCTTATTATTAAGAAGCCCTTCAAAGCCACTATGGACAAAGAGATTCCAGTGCTGCTGGATTGAAACAGCGCTGAAATATTTGGGGATATACAGTGACATGTTAAAGTTTGGGCACCCCTGGTCAAAATTAATGTTATAGTGAACATCTAAGCAAGTTGAAGATGAATTGATCTCTAAAAGGCCTAAAGTTAAAGATGACGCATTTCCTTTGTATTTTAGGCAATATATATATATATATATATATATATATATATATATATATATATTTATATATATAGTCAGTTTTTGCTTTTTTAAAAATTACAAAAAGGAAAATGGGCCGATGCAAAACTTTGGGCACCCTTGGAGATTTGTGTGCTCAGATACCTTTGTTGACCAAGATTTCAGACCTTAATTAGCCTGTTAGGGTTATGGCTTGTTCATTTTCATGGTTAGGAAAGTCCAGGTGATGCAAATTTCCCAGCTTTATAAAAACCCAACCTCCTCTGACCTTGTGACAAAAACCAGCAGCCATGGGTTCTTCTAAGCAGCTGCCTAGCACTCTGAAAATGAAAATGGTGGAGGCCCACAAAGCAGGAGAAGGCTATAAGAAGATAGCAAAGCGTTTTTAAGTTGCCCTTTCCTCAGTTTGAATTGTAATTAAAAAATGGCAGCAACCAGGAACATTGGAGGTCAAGATAAAGTCTGGAAAACCAAACAAAATTTCAGTAAGAGCCACTCGTACGGTTGCTAGAGAGGCAAATCAGAACCCTGATTGACTGCAAAAAAACTTCAGAAAGATTTAGCAGACTTTGGAGTTGTGATACATTGTTCTACTGTTTAGAGACACCTGCACAAATATGGCCTTCATGGAAGAGTCATCAGAAGAAAACCTCTCCTGCGTCCGACTTCTCACAATAAAATTCAGCATCAAAAGTATGCAAAAGAACATCTAAACAAGCCTGATGCATTTTGGAAACAAGTCCTGTGGACCAATGAGGTTAAAATAGAACTCTTTGGCCACAATGATCAAAGGTCTGTGTGGAGAAAAAAGGGCACGGAATTTCAGGAAAAGAACATCTTGCCAACCCTTAAGCATGGGGGTGGATCAATCATGCTTTGGGGCTGTGTTACTGCCAATGGCACGGGGATCATTTCACGGGTAGAGGGAAGAATGAATTAAATGAAATTTCAACAAATTCTTGATGCCAACATAACATCATCTGTAAAAAAGCTGAAGTTGAAAAGCGGATGGCTTCTAAAAATGATAATGATCCTAAGCACATGTCACAATCCACAATAGACTTCAACAGGAGCAAGCTGAAGGTTTTACAATGGCCCTCACAGTCCCCTGATCTGAACATCATTGAAAATCTTTGGCTCGACCTCAAAATAGCAGTGCATGCAAGACAACCCAGGAATCTCACAGAGCTGGAGTAAGGCTATTTGCCCACGATGCAGAAATGCTCCGGATTTTTTCCTGAGCATTTCTGCATCTCCCTGGCAGAAAAAACGCATGCGGATTGTACATGCGGATTGTACATGCGTTTTTTTGCCAGGGACAAGCGTATGTCCCGCGTTTTTCACATGCGATTTGGCATGCGGGTTGTCAAGCGTTTTCCAAGCAATTTTAGCATCACTTGGAAAAGTGCTTGACAACTTGTTCACACTTTATAAATCCATGTAACCGGCTTGGATTTATATAGTGTGATCAAGATAATAGTTAAAAAGAATGTTAAGGAGACCGGGGGCCATCAGAAGGTGAGTATAAGGTTTATTTTTTATTTTAAATTCTTTTGCAGGTACCATGGTACACGGGTCTGGATGAGAGTCTCCTCTTCTCCAGACCCGGGTACCATCCGCACATTGAGTCGCTTAATATCCGCATGTGCACATGTAGTCATGTGGATGTTATGCGATTCAATGCAAGTCAATGGCTGTACGCAAAATTAATGGTAGTGCTGTGGATTTTTCCGCAATGATGATCCGCAGCAGAAATTTCCACAGCATGTGCATAGCACATGCGGATTATCATTTGGGAACATGGCAGACCTTCTACCAAGCGTTTGTTAAGCGTTTCGCGGCACACAGCCACATCGTGGGCACACAGCCTTATAATCCAAGGAAGAATGGATGAAAATCCCTCAAACAAGAATTGAAAGACTTTTGTCTGGTTACAAAAAGCGTTTACAAGCTGTGATACTTGCAAAAGGGGGCGCTACTAGGTACTAACCACACAAGGCGCCCAAATTGACGAAATTATGGCAAAATATCCAAATATAAGCCAGTTATATCACATCTGTCATCATCACTAATCTAACAAAACAAGACTGGGACCCCAAATCATTCAATGGCTTTCCAAAGTGAATATAATGAAAGGACAAGTATCCTTGAATGGTACATTTCTCTATACCCTTATAGACAATACTAAACACAAACTCCAATGACAAAATATGGAATATGGATGATCCAAATCTAACTCATTCAAACATATTGGATTCTTTAGTTCAAGCACAAAAATATCTTCAATCATCCAGGTATCTAGAAAAGAGGCTAAAAGTTTGTCCCAGGTCGTACCGGACCCCCTCAAGGGGATATAGAATGGGACTATACACAACAAATAACTCCAAAAGCAAATCTTTATCATTGCTTATGGGGATGTCCAAGTATCCAAACTTTCATTTGCAATGACACACTTAACTAATTTTGTACCACAAGGTCATCTATGATTCTATCTTTTCTTACATGAACCCAGAAATGTATCAATATAAGAAAGGGGCAAATAAATTGTTACCGGAGTGAAATCTGTTATTCACACCTAGGTCCAGAAACAACCACAGCCCTTCAAACTGTTTCTGTAAAAAATGTCATCATATCTATTCAAAACGGTCTGGGTAGAAGCTTCATTATCATTACATAAGGAAAATAAGCTTAAATATTAGAACAAATTCATAGACTGCACAAATGTTATTCAGTTTGTTTCTGTTGAAAACTGTTTTTGCTCCCACTTACTGCATAGTGCATTGCATATTTACAATTTATTGACGTTTTTTTTTTATTTTAATGTTGTATTCCAATAAAAATATTTCAGGTTCTATAAAAATAGCTTGATTATTGTATCATAATGATGATTAAAAGCCTGATGTTACCATTTTACTACAGTAAATTTATCACTTAAACATGAGCTATGTATGAGGGAGTTGGACTCTGGGAAATTGAGGAGTCGGACATTTCTCTTATCGACTCCACAGCCCTGCTATAAACACTGGTATAAGTAATGATGGTAAATTCATGGAATCTTGTAGTAATGTCATCATGGAATCTTGAGATGTTGCCTTATATAGAGCACCTCACCTTATAAAGAGGTTGCCTAGCAAGAAATAAGGCAGCAGTACTACAGGCTGAGCATCAGTACCAGATGCAGACATGGAGGAAAGAGCTGTGGGGGCTTTACTCCTCTGACCAGTGGGGGGATTTTTATGTTCTAAGATAAATCATTTATATCTGTTATACACAGTAAAATGTATATTATTACTAGTGATGATCAAGCACTAAAGTGCATGGGAGCTCGTTGTTCGAGTCAAGAAAATCATAATGCTTGGGTGTTCAACCCAAGTAGCGAGCCCAATGTGAGCCAATGGGAAACTTCAGCATTTTTTCGGCACCCCCCCCTCCCCGGGGTCTGGAGGGGGCCTATAAATTGGGAACAGCATGGGGAAGACCCCTGGAAGCATCTCTGTCTCCCAGGCCACTGCTGTGAACAATATTGTCAGAGTATTATGCCACTTTTTTACGGACTCACAATAAATCATACAATTACGAAACCAAAATGGATTTTCCAGCAAAAAATGTTAAGGAACATCCTTTCCAGGGTAATGACTTATATATAAGGCAAAATAAATAACCAAAAACAAAAATGGCTCCTCCACACCTTGGGCTATGTTCACAAGTAGCGTTTTTGATGCATTTTTGCACTTGTGCATTGCTTTCAATGGTGAAAAATACATTTACTAGTAAAAGAAATTTTAACATTTTACTACCTTATCTTGTCATGTGGTGTGTGAGACATGATCGGACAAATCCTGTTATATTTATGAAGGAGGGACTGTCAAAAGTCACAAAGCCTATATTTACAAGGCCATTAGGCGGCTCTTACTATTGTTAGAGGGCCAGCAGTCGATCCTCACTATTGTTAGAGAGCCATCAGCCGGCTATGCTTTGTTGTTCCCATTATAAAGGAGTGGGTCTCCTATACTGTTATTGCATATGCAGTGACTGCAATGGCTGCCAAAAATTAGGACACACTTCAATACCCCTTTGAAGAGACGTAGAGGAGGGCCTCATTAAAAAAATGTTCCCATTATAAAGTAGTGGGTCTCCTATACTGTTATTGCATGAGCAGTGACTGCAAGGGCTTACAAAAATTTAGGACGCAACCAAATACCCCTTTGAAGAGACGTAGAGGAAGTCCTCATTAAAAAAATTGTTCCCATTATTAAGGAGTGGGTCTCCTACACTGGTAATGCCCATGCACTAAGCGCATGGGCTGAAAAACATTTACCCATGGGGGGTATACATGACCATACTGTATAACATACAGAATGTTAGAGGTAGGCCTAAAAATATTTCCTACGGGCAACTTAAGCACCTTTTAAAAAAATTATGTGGGTGTTTTCAGATGGGAATTTTTTAAATAATTCTACAACAAGGGCCTTCTGGTACTGCAACATTTTATTAGACCGCTCTGTCCCGAGAAGGAGAGATAGAAAGATGTCCTTGTAGCATGGGTCTAGAAATGTGACAAACCAGTAATTATTGTTGGCCAAAATGCGTGGGTCACGGGAAAGGCAGTGGAACATAAAGTCAGCTATGTGTGCCAGACTGCCAACAGCCAAGACTTCCCTGTCCTGACCCAGAGGACCACTGTCCATGCTCTCCTCGTCCTCCTCCTTGTTCTCCCTCTCCTCAGGCCATCCACATTGAACAAACGGTATGACTGTTGTGTGCGTAGTACCGTCTGTAGTGCAGGAAAACAGCTCCTGTTCCTCCTCCTCTTCCTCATTATCACCCAATCCATGTTGAGATGAGATGAGGCTGGGCTTTGTGACATCACCTTGTATAGTTCCTTGCTCCATCTCATCGTGCTCCGCCTACAATGCCTCCTCTTTAATTGTGAGCACAGAGCATTTCAGTAGACAGAGAGGCAGGATGGTGATGCTAATTATGGCGTCATCGCCGCTCATCATCTTGGTGGAGTCCTCAAAGTTTTAGAGTACGGCACAGATGTCAGACATCCAGGCCCACTCATCAGCTCTAATTTGCGGAGGCTGACCTGAATACCGATGGGGATGTTGAAGCTAGAACTCAACAACTGCCATCTGCTGCTCACAAATCCTTCCCAACATATGAAACATTGAGTTCCATCGTGTGGTGACATCGCACACGAGTCAGTGAGTTGGTATGGCTAGGGTGGGGGAAGCTGTAAGTGACTTCCTGAAATGGGCACACACGTGGCGTTCTTTCACAAGCAGGTCATGCAGATCCGTGTAGGTTTTGAGAAACCGCTGAACCACTAGATTGATCACATGGGCCAGGCACGGCATGTGTGCAAGTTTGCCAAGCCTCAGAGTCACAACCATGTTCCGGTCATTGTCAAACATGATCTTGCCTGGCTGTAAGTTTAACAGTGACAGCCACAGATCTGCCTGCTCTATTACAGATGTCAACAACTTTGCAGCGGTGTGCAGTTTGTCACCTAAGCATATCAGCTTCAGCAGTGCCTGTTGACACTTGGCCGAAGCAGTGCTATAGTGCTTCCAGTCTCCGACTGAAGTGGTCATTTCGGAGATGGAGGCTGATGAGGAGGAGTTTCAGAAGCTGTAGAATCTGATGGCAACCCTGGTTGACCCTGGGCCCGCAATCCGTTCTGGCCACAAGCACTTGTCCACGTGCCCGTGGTTAGGTGGACCTTCCCAGTGACTGTGTTGGTAAGGGCACGTGAAATGTTCTGGGACACGTGCTTGTGTAAGGCGGGGACGGCACACCGGGAGAAATAGTGGTGGCTGGGGACCGAGTACCGAGGGGCACCCGCCGCCATGAATTTGCCGAAAGATTCTGTCTCCACGAGCCTAAAAGGCAACATTTCAAGTGCAAGCATTTGAAAAATGTGGCAGTTTAGTATTGTGGCCTGTGGGGCGTTAGCTGCATATTTGCCCTTGCATTCAAAGGACTGGGGTAGGGACAACTGAACACTGCATTGTGACAAGGACGTGGACGTGGTTACTGATGGTGGTTGTTGCAAGTGTGCAAAAGAGGCATCTTTGCCTGCGCCATGGACAGGGGATTGGTGTGCACGCACAACAGCAGAACAGGCAGTGGTGTCCCCCGCAGAAACTGTTTCTGGACCCTAGCGTTTGGTCCAATTAGTCAGGTGCTTTGCTGTCATGTGCCTGATCATGCTGGTGGTGGTCAGGCTGGTAGTTTTGCAGCCCCTGCTGATGCTGGCATGGCAGATGTTGCAAATGGCCTGTTTGGAATTAACTTGACAGTCTTTAAAAAAGTGCCAGACTATGGAAGACCTAACAGTTGGACTGGCAACTTCCCTCGTGTTGGTGTTCCGGAGAACTGTTGCCCGCCTTGTGTCTGTGGCCACCCCACTGCTTGTTCCTGCCTGTTGTGGTGCTACACCTCCCTCCCCCTGTGTGCTGCTGTCCTCGCTATGCATGTCACCTTGCCAGGTTGGTCAGTGACTTCATTGTCCACCACCTTGTCTTCCAAGTACGCACCCTGGGCCTCCTGATGACTTGCTGGCAATTGTGTCTCATCATCATCCACCTCTTGCGACAGTAATTGCATTTTCCCACCATCGCCTTCATGTGACTGTAGCTGCTCAAATACATGGGCATCGCTACATGTGATCTCCTCTTGCCCGGCTTGAAGCGCGCCGGGCCAGAGTCCTGAATCCCTAAATGGAAATGTGAACAGCTCTTCAGAGTGTCCAAGTGTGGGATCAGTTGTCTCCAGGCACTCGTCATGGGGGGAGAAAGGAGGATCAGAGTGAGGAATATGCGGTCCAGGCTCACAGCTACTGAGACTGGACCATAAGGAAGACAGGGTGGTGGTGGTGGCAAACTGACTGGAAACATTATCTGCTATCCAACCAACAACCTTTTCACACTGCTTTGGCTTCAATAGTGGTGTTTCGCGGCCCCCTTCAAAGTAGGGCAGGAAGGTAGGTCGACATGATATGGGTGCTTTAGTGCTCCCTCAGCAGGCATAATTTCAGCTTGCCCACGACCTCGGCCTCTGCGTGCACCATCAGCATCATGTCCTCTTTCCAGTCCCTTGCCACGTGCCTTGCCCATTTTAAATGGAGTATAATATTTGTCACGTTCCCAAAAATGTCAGGATTATTACAGCAGTAATATCGGATCACGTCCGATGACCACGGTTTTAAGCAGTGGCCTTATAGTATGGTATTGGTTAGCATCCAAGTGTGAATAGGTTTGAATAACACACAACTGACAGGCTTTAAATGGAGTATAATATTTGTCACGTTCCCAAAAATGTCAGGATTATTACAGCAGTAATATCGGATCACGTCTGATGACCACGGTTTTAAGCAGTGGCCTTATAGTATGGTATTGGTTAGCGTCCAAGTGTGAAAAGGGTTGAATAACACACAACTGACAGACTTTAAATGGAGTATAATATTTGTCACATTTCCAAAAATATCAGGATTATTACCGCAGTAACATCGTATCACCTGAGATGGACAAGTTTCTCTGCTTCCACAATACAGCAATGCTATTAAAATCAAACAAATCTGGCTGTATGCTGCTAACAAGCAAATGGAGCAGTAAAAGTGGTGTATTATATTGCTTTTCAACCAAATAATTAGGATTAAGCGCAAAAAGGATATTAAACCTGTTATCTAAGGCTGTTGATATGAGTAACAGCAGCAGACAGAAAGTTCAATGGATTTATTGTGCTGTATACACTCTCCACAAACTCTGCCTAACTCCTGCTATCACCAGTAATATATGCATCTGGATTAGTCCTTAGCAGGACTGTTAGTATAGATGAATATTGCTGTGGAATACCTGACTAAATCAACCGCCAATTCTCTCCCTCGCTCAGCAGCAGCTCTCCCTACTCTGCCTGTCTGAAGGGTAGACTGTGACGAGCATAGGGTCCCGGGTCTGATATAGACCTGATGACGCTGTGCGGCCAGCCAATCACTGTAATGCCACAACCAACATGGCTGCAGCATTACAGTGACGAGTGGCGAGTACCGAGCAGTTGCGAGCACGCTCGCTCATCGCTAATTATTACTCACCACCACACCCAGGTCTCTATTATAAATAACCCTGCCTGACATTAGAGAAATTCTACATTTTAATAGTTAATTATTTTTAATTCTTTCTACAAAACAGAAAAAAAGAGTCGAAATCAGTGGAGCTCAGGGATGTTTAGATATTTAGCTAATTTTTTTTGAGCAAGTGACAGATCCTCTGTAATCTTGGTGAATAAAACACTAGTCCTAATAAATCTCCTCCTACGTTCTCCGATCACCACCATATTTGTATTCCAAGAGCCTCAAAGCACCGGAAAGAGAAAGTAAGTGAAGAATCAGGCGCATTCTAATCTGTAACCATGGAGACACATAGGCTGCATAAGAGCTGTATACACTACACAAGATTTACAAATTTGTTTCATTTTTTATTTTAAAGAACCAAATAAAAAAAAATACTGTAAAAGATCTTCTAACAACTAGAAATGATTCCAGGATTGTCTTTCCACTATATATACAGTATATACTCACAACACAAAGGTTAACTAATAGTTTTAATGATTTTAATAAATATTTGTATAAATATGAGAAACATTTATATAAAAATACAACAAATGATAATAAATATTTCAATTATAAAACAAGAAATACGTCTTATAATAATATTACTCAGCGATTTATAAAAATAACAAAGTTCTTGTCGCTGCTGCTCCTGACGACCAATCAGATTTCTGCCGTTTTGCCTCTTGCAGTGCGGAATCGATGGCTGGAATCTGACTGGTTGCTACGGGCAACACTTTCATTATTCTCTACACTGTTTGTATAAATAATCCTCGAACTCTCGTTGTCGATAGCAACCGATTAGAATTCAGCTTTTACATTTGTAATTTACACGAGATAAATAAACGTGATTTCTGATTGGTCGCTAGGGGTAACAAAGACGCTACATGACAGCTGAGGCTCCGTGACAATGGCGTCTGTTACTCCAGGTACTGGATGATGGGCCGGACACAGGTGCAGCCCACCGTCACCAGCTGCTTCTCCAGCCTATAGGTGGGACACATCCTCTCATCTCACCACGCAGGACCAGGATCTCCTGTCTGATGGGGACTGAGTTCATGCTGAGGTCCACATGACCCTCCGGGTCCAAACATCCGCGGTGGAGACATCGGGCCTCGCTGATGACCGCAGGGAATCTGTTATTGTCCACATTAGAGCTGGTGGAAGGAGATGAGAGAAATCAGGACACAGCAGTAACCATGTTTAGTCCCCCATACTCCGGCCTGCTGACCCCCATATATCATTATTATTATTTCTGCCATTACTCCATGTACATTCACCTGTATTCCCATGGAGAGATGGAGCGGCTCCTCACACTGTCCGCCATTACTTGTGCAGAACTCCGACTTCCGACCTTCATATCCACCTTCACACGTGGAGGAAATGTGGTGTCCGGTGTGAAGAGACATCCCCCGCCGGACACTAGAGGGGCCTCCCAGCCATCAGCGCCAGGGACCTGCTCTTCTCCTCCATGGACACAAGAGATGAAGATCAGAAGAAGCAAAGTGGAGAAAACCTGAGGACAGAACATGTCACACATGTGATAGGGGACATTGTGGAAGTGTCAACATTATGTAGTGATATAAGTAAGGGTTAAATAATGGATCAATAATATACACTAATAATATTCATACTCGTATGGACCTATCCCAAAGATATGCAACAGCGCTCAAGCCAAGAGCAACCAGATATGACTATATAACACATAGAAGAAATTCCAACATTCTAAGTGGAATTCATTCAACAATATATTATATGGTCATGTCATTGTATCATAACACAGGATAACAAATAAAATGGTGGTGGCCCCATGCAAATGCGGCACTCACTATTCTGCTGGTGCAGTCACTGTGTACATACATTACATTACTGATCCTGTGTTACATCCTGTATTATACTCCAGAGCTGCACTCACTATTCTGCTGGTTCAGTCACTGTGTACATACATTACATTACTAATCCTGAGTTAATTCCTGTATTATACTACAGAGCTGCACTCACTATTCTGCTGGTGCAGTCACTGTGTACATACATTAAATTACTGATCCTGTGTTACATCCTGTATTATACTCCAGAGCTACACTCACTATTCTACTGGTGCAGTCACTGTGTACATACATTACATTACTGATCCTGAGTTACCTCCTGTATTATACTACAGAGCTGCACTCACTATTCTGCTGGTGCAGTCACTGTGTACATACATTACATTACTGATCCTGTACTGATCCTGAGTTACATCTTGTATTATACTGCAGAGCTGCACTCACTATTCTGCTGGTGCAGTCACTGTGTACATACATTACATTACTGATCCTTTACTGATCCTGAGTTACATCCTGTATTACACTGCAGAGCTGCACTCACTATTCTGCTGCTGCAGTCACTGTGTACATACATTACATTGCTGATCCTGAGTTCCATCCTGTATTATACTCCAGAGCTGCACTCACTTTTCTGCAGGTGCAGTCACTGTGTACATACATTACATTACTGATCCTGAGTTACATCCTGTAGTATACCCCAGAGCTGCACTCACTATTCTGCTGGTGCAGTCACTATGTACATACATTACATTACTGATCCTGAGTTACATCCTGTAGATCTTTTATTATAAAAATGAAAAACATAACAATAATAATAACAGAAACATAACAAAATTAATAACCAGAAAATAAACAATGTAATGAACTGGTCCAGCCGCTCCCTCTCTCCTCACACACATATTATACATATATACACAATAATATCTACCTACACCATGACATCTGGTCCGGTTACCAAACAAATAACAACAATATAATAAACAATAACCGACAAATTATATACAAACTAATATATACATTCTTTTTTTTTTTTTAAATAAATAAAATAAAATAAATTAAAATAAATACTAACTATAAAAATATATACAAGACAAAACAAAACCCCCCACACTCAAGCCCACCAGTCCCTCCCCGGCACTGACCTGAGAGCTGGTCCTGCGCCTCATGCCTCAGTCCAGCGTCCATAGGCCAGATCAGGCAGTGCCAGTTATTCACCCAAATAACCAGTGTCCCACAAGATGAACCCACCTCCCCCCTTTTCCCTCCACCCAACCTAATACCTACACCCAAACCCATATATACAATATATACAGAAACAAACAATACAATAACCACAACTGACAAAGCCCAAGTTCGGCGCCTGCAGCCCTACATCACTGTCTACTGATGAATAAAACAAAAATCTATGGTGTCAGCAGCAGCCCACCACCAGGAGAGGAGATGACCAGACTAGGGCACACTAAAAGAAAAGCCCCTCCAGAGGAGAGCGGCCCTCCGTGTACCCAGTCTCTCATACTCCAGAGAACGCACCTTCACCAGGTCACCGAGTATGGTCCTAAACACATCGTCCACTGGGAGGATTTTCCGTTGCGTCGATACTAAGCACCGTGCGTTCCACGTGTGATACCTAACCACTGCGCTAACTAGAAATAAGGTGCAGCGGTCCCGACCACCCAGGTCCCCGAATGCTCCATAGGCCCATTCCGCATAAGAGAGACCGGCCAGCCGGGGCCAGCCAATGGAGGTGCCCACCCTGTTGTACACCTCTGTGTTAAAGGGACAACGAAGCAGGAAGTGGTCCATGCTTTCAAGCATGGTACCACAATGCTCCCGAGGACAGTTCCTGTCCTCAGAGCTCCTACACTTCAGATTGTCCCTCACACACAGTTTCCCATGGAAGCAGCGCCAAGCCAAGTCCCAAACCTTCGAGGGGATCCTGATAGAATTCAAAAGATGCAGACCCACCCCAAGATCCCGACTTGGGCAATCCCTGAGCGCCAGAGGCCTCTGAAAATGGGTCAACAGAACCCTTTTGTCAAGGAGCTTCCTTGGCAGAGTCCTGACCTCCCACATTCCCAGACCCCACCGGCGAATTACATTCAGAACCACGGTAGCGTAAGCCGGGAGATGTCCATGCGGTGTGCGGAAATCCTTCACTTGCCCTCCTGTCTCCCATTCCTGGAAGAAAGGCTGAAACCATCCCTTACAGGAGAATACCCACGGAGAAGCCCTCTCTTTCCAGAGGTTTGCAATATTGATCTTAATGAAGGTATTCACAAGGAATACCACAGGGTTGACCATACCCAACCCTCCTAGTCTCCTCGTACGGTAAGTAACCTCCCTCTTGACCAGGTTCAGTCTATTCCCCCATAACAGTTGAAAGAACAAACTGTAGACCCGAGTCCAGAGAGGCTCTGGCAAGATGCACACACTGCCCAGATAGATCAGCAAAGGGAGCAGGTAAGTTTTGATCAGGTTTACCCTTTCCCTTAGGGTCAAAGACCAACCCTTCCATTGGTTCACCTTCTGAGTGGCGATCTCTAGCCTGCTGTCCCAATTTTGTTTGGGGTAATCCCCCTGGCCAAATTCGATGCCAAGAACTTTTGCAGAGACTTTGGGTTCTGGAAGGGTGTCCGGGAGATCAAAACCAGGATCTCCTCCTCTTAGCCAGAGACTCTCACACTTATCCCGGTTGATCTTAGACCCGGATGCCTCCGAGTAGCGATTTACCTCTGACATCAGCCATTCTGCCTCCCCATCAGAGGAAACAAAAACGGTGATGTCATCGGCATACGCCACCACTCTCAGAGTGGCTTCCGATGCTGCCCGGTCCATCCCGATCCCAGCCAACGGTCCACGCTCCACCCTCCTAAGAAGTGGGTCAATCGCAAACACGTACAGTAGCGGACTCAAGGGACAACCCTGGCAAACACCACACCCAGCCTCAAAAGAGCTGCCAATCCAACCATTCACAAGCGGGAAACTCTCTGCCCCAGAGTACAAGGTCTTAAGCCAATCAACAAACCCCCCCCAGCAGGCCATACCTCAGAAGGACAGACCAGAGGTACTCATGATTAACCCGATCAAACGCTTTTGCCTGGTCCAATGACAGCATGTACCCCTTCCAGTGGCCAGCCCTACCCTGCTCCACCGCCTCTCGGACACAGAGTACAGCACTAATTGTACTGCGGCCCGGAACAGAGCAATGCTGGGCCCCCGAAAGGAGCTGGGGTGCAAATTTCACCAGCCGATTAAACAGCACCTTTGCCAAAACCTTCCTGTCTGCATTGAGAAGCGCTATGGGACGCCAATTCTCAATGCAAGATGGGTCCTTACCCTTTGACAAGATGATCAGGGCAGACCTCCTCATTGACTTTGGCAGAGTGCCCGAGGAAAGACACTCATTGAATACCTCAGTCAAGAGGGGAACCAAGGCGTCCTTAAAGGTCTTATAGAATTCAGATGTTAAGCCATCCGGACCAGGAGATTTCTTCAGGGCAAGCCCTTCAATCGCCAACTTAACTTCCTCTTCCCTGATCATCTCTGTCAAAACGCCAAGAGAGGGGTCTACCCCTGGTTCGGGGACGGCTTCAACCAGAAAAGCCGACATCTCATCCCAATCCAGATCCCTCTTCCCCAAGAGGTGCGAGTAGAAGGATCTGACGACCTCCAGGATCCCTGATCTGGATCTTTTCAGGGACCCCGCAGTGTCAAACAGTCCTGTAACAACTTTACTATTCACTGACATCTTGCAGTTTCTATAAGGGTCGGGCGAGCGGTACTTCCCGTAATCCCTCTCAAAAACCAAAGATGCGTGTCTATCATACTGACACCTCATTAGCAAAGATTTCACTCTGGAGATCTCCTCGCGGCTACCTCCAGTTGAGACAAGATGCTCGAGTTTCCTCCTCAGGCCCTGATACAGGCGGTACCTGTCCAGGCTCCTGAGGCTCGAGAGCTGGCGGAAGAATCTCGCCACCCTTTTCTTAAACATCTCCCACCACTCTGACTTACTACTACAAAGATCCAGTAAGGGTACCTGGCTCTGAGGAAAATCCTCAAAGAACTGTCTTATCTCCGCTTCTTCCAAGAGACGAATTGAGCCTCCAAAAGCCTCTTCCCATCCGGGGGGTCTCTGTAACATTCAGGGAAAACAAAATCAAACAGTGATCGGAGAACTCCACCTCAACAACAGATACTGCTGAAGAGACGGCTTCCTCCTTTAAATAAAACCTGTCTATCCTGGACCTACAGTTACCTCTATGATAGGTGAACCCCTCATGGCCTGTGGTGTGCCGGATGTGGACATCCACCAGGCGAGCCTCACTAGCTATACTATTAAGGGCGACGCTATCATAAGTCAGCTTGTCTCTGGAACCTCCTCTATCCCGGGGCCTCGTGACAGTGTTGAAGTCCCCTCCAAAGACGACCTGCCGACTTGTAAAAAGGTAGGGCTTGATCCTCATAAAGAGATACTTCCGGTCCCATTTAGATTGGGGACCATAGATGTTAATGAGCCGAAGCTCTTGTCCCTTCATGAGGACATCTAATATCAGGCACCTCCCCATTTCTAACTCAATAACCCGTCGGCATTCTACCGGTGCGGTAAAATGGACCGCCACTCCGCTATACGGCTCGGCCGCAAGAGACCAATAGGAGGGCCCGAGTCTCCACTCCCTCTTAGCTATAAACACCTCTGCCATATTTGTCTGCCTGGTCTCTTGCAAAAAGAAAATGTCAGCTTCAACCCGGCTGAAAAAATCAAAGGCCGCAAATCTAGCCATATTTGACTTAATGCTGGCGACATTAATGGACGCCAGCGTCAACGGAGTGGGTACCGCCATCATTGGTGATTGAGTTAGATGGCTTTCTTCTTCCCACTCCCCTTATCCTCTGCCTCAGAGGAGGAATCCTTCCCCCTCTTTAATGACACAGAGGTGTCCATTCCCACATTTTTCCTTCTTTTTTCGTCCTCGTCTCCGGACTCTGGGCCAGTCCCTCCCCCCAAGGACCTTGCATCCCCAGGAGAAGGAGACTCGGCGCCCCCTGTAAGCTCCGCTGAAGCCGGAACCTCACCCTCAGCCTCCTCCTCAGAGGAAGAGATGTTATCAAGGGCTTTGAACCGGTTAGAAAGACCAACTAGAGGGGAGTCGGTTTTACCTTCCTTAGGTACCTTGGTCAGAGCGGGAGAAGATGTTTTATCTCCCTTCTTTTGGTGCCGAGCTTACGCTTGTGCTCTAGCCACCGCTTATTATCCTCATCCATACTTTCATAATGAGAGGATTCTGAAGCAGAGGCAGTTTCCTCCCTGTGGATCCTCCTGACCTCCTCATCCAACTCATCATCCCTCGGGGCCTCAGCAGCAACACTGGCATCCAGGACAGAGGCTGCCCCGGTAGTCTGGGGCTCGCCCCGCTCCCTCTCCTGTCTGCGCTTGTCTAGACGCCTCAGCTGGGCAGGCGTCTTTTTATTGCTTTTCTTCCCTGGCCCCTCAGCTCCCCCACCCCTGCTAGTCCCCTCTCCAGCAGAATCGGCCTCACGGCTTACTCCCACCGGGGTCTCGACTGCATTAGCAAAGGAGCGAGGACAACGGCGGAATGGGTGACCTAACTCACCACACAGGTGGCACCTAATCTCCACACAAGAGGCGGCAAGATGGCCGACACCCCCACACAACGCGCATTTCTGCACGGTGCAGTTTGCACTGAAGTGTGTGGGGTCGCCGCACCTGTGACAGAGCTTCGGTTGCCCTTGGTAGAAGACCAGGATACGATCCCTACCTAGGAAGGCAGACGATGGAATGTGGGCAACCGTACCACCTGAACGCTTAAGCTTTACCATAAACGTCCAGGCCCCTGACCAGATACCAAACTCGTCGCGGTTTTTCTTTGGCATCTCCACCACCTCTCCATACCGACCAAGCCACGTCATGATGTCATAGCAAGAAAGCGACTCGTTACGAGTCATCACGGTCACTTTCTTGATCTGGTTTTGGCGAGACACTGCCTGAACAGCAAAGTCTCGCCAGCCGGGCTCATTTTTTGCCAACTCATAATTCGCCCAGAAGAGCTCAAGCCCCTCCGGCCGAACAAAGCTGACATCAAACTCAGGCGTGGAATAGGGATGTATCAAGGCGTAGATGTCAATCGCCTTGAAGCCCATCCTCAGCAGGAGCTCCACAACTTTAGACCTTGGCGGACATGCATCACTGCCCCTCCACCGAAGACGGACCACATTCCTACGCACACTGCCTGGCCCGGCTGTTGGGAGGGACCACACTGTATCTCCCCCTTTTTGCTCTCGGAAGGCCCCGAGGCCATGCCTCTCTATCCAGAAGGATAGATCAACCTCTCGACCCTCTACCATTAGTGATCTCTCCCCCTTGTTTAGAGCCTTCAGAAGGCGCCGCTGCAACATGCCGTCCCCAAAGCCCGGAGACGAGGAGGATGCCCTATTTGCCCCGGAGGTGACACTGGCATAACTCTGGACAGGTGTTGCCACCCCCGGGGGGGCAACCGGACCAGTGACCACATCAGCCCCAACAGTATCACCATTACCCACCTCCATCTCACCCTCCACCAAACCAGCAACCACACCACTAGACAATGAATTATCCTCATTCACCTCCACCACCACATTCATTCCTGCTGGACCAGTAACAATGGTGGATGACCTTTTGACCTCCGCATCAGGCACAAGGGGCTCAGTCACCTCCATAGAGCTGGAGGCAACCTCACCCCCGGTCTTATGTGTGCCCTCCACATCATCGGTCGGTAATTTCCGCTGTTTGGCATTTGGTATAATGTGCCGCTGATCTCTAGCTGCAGTTAGGCGCCGCTGATCTTTAGCATCAGGATCTTCCGGACCAGCGACGCCAACACAAAATAGCACTTTCGTGGGAGGACCGGAACGCTCAGCCCCAACTGCCCCCTCACACTGCCACCGCTTCTCAACTAAGTGATCAGCGGCAACAGCATTCAGAGGCGCCGAGGCTACCGGAGCTGTCCCCGACACCGGGCTGCTCCCCCCTCCAACTGAGGAGCGCACCACAGCATCGTGGCCTGACGGAACGCCCGCCGCCGGGCCGCCCTCACTGTCCAGCCTCTCGGCTGATGCACCTACTGCTACGTCCCCACTACTACAAGCAGAGACGGAGCTCTGCGCCTCACTACCGCGCTCTGTAATCTCCCCGCGCCTTTGCACCGGATCCACAGCAGAACCGGGGCTGGGCTGAGCAACGGGGCTTATACAGCGAGCTGAGCCTGCCACCGACTCAGGGGGTACAGGGAGGGGGGCATATACGTATCTTACCGCTTCCTGCAGCTTTGACTTGGTCTTCTTTGCCTTTTTGTGGCCCCCAGGTGCCTCTTCTGGTAGATCGTCACCAAGATGGAAGTTTTGGAGGCACACTGGGGACTCCAGGAGCTTAATCTCCGCAATTAGCGCCCCTCCCTGGCCGCTGCTGTCACTGTCCTCCCCAGAGCCGGCAGAACTGCGACCGGATGTCACTGTCGCCTGTCCTGCAGGGAGCTCGCTGCACGTGGCCTGCGGGTGACTTTGCAGGCTGCCAGGTGGGGCTTGCTGCTGGTCATCATCACTCTCATCATCCACCTGGCTCTCAGGCTGCAGCCCTATCTGCCTTTGCTCTCTGGTATCAGCCATTTCTCTAAAGCGGTCTTCATTTATAAGTTTTTCTTTGAAAAGACCACTCTGCTCCCTGATGGTGGCTTTCCTAAATTCCAGGCGTTGAATTTCACTGCTCAGTCTTTTTACCTCGGCTTGGAGCTTGGCCTTCCTTGGTTTGGAGGCCCCTGCAGCTTTGGCGCTTGTGCAGCGCAGCTCCTCCCGGAGCCTCCTGATGAGCTTACTGGCATCTTCATACTCACGGAGGCGGATCATGACCCGGGAGGCATAGGTGGACACAGACTCCCGGGGTCCCTGCAGCGCCCTACCCCCCTCAGGGAGGTCGGCCTCACCTCCGTGAGCACTCAGCTTTCCTCCGGAAGGAGCGCCATCTTGCACGCCGCTGTCAGGCTTTTCCTCCATGCTGGAAGCCTTGCGACTTCTGGGGGTCTCCACAATCCCGGGGGGAGTAGGAGCCACATTGCTGCGATTCCTGGTGCAGCGTCTCACCCCCGAGTCCTCTGATGTGCAGGCCGGTTGCTGTTTTCTTCTGCCCCCCGCCGGCCTGGTTCGGGAAGCAGAAACCTGGATCTTGGCTCCATCACTCATCCCAGAAACCTGCTCCCTCCCTGGGAAAGAGAGAAAGCAGGTCCCCAGGTAGAGAGGTGTTGGTTTCTCAGAGATCAGGAGCTCACAGCAGGATCTGCAGCCACCACACCCGTAATCAGCACACTGACTAACAGCTGATCAGAGCTGCACCCAGTATGCTGCTGGTGGAGTCACTGTGTACATACATTACATTACTGATTCTGAGTTACATCCTGTATTATACTCCAGAGCTGCACTCACTATTCTGCTGGTGCAGTCACTATGTACATACATTACATTACTGATCCTGTACTGATCCTGAGTTACATCCTGTATTATACTCCAGAGCTGCACTCACTATTCTGCTGGTGTAATCACTGTGTACATACATTACATTACTGATCCTGAGTTACATCCTGTATTATACTCCAGAGCTGCACTCACTATTCTGCTGGTGCAGTCACTGTGTACATACATTACATTACTGATCCTGAGTTACATCCTGTATTATACTGCAGAGCTGCACTCACTATTCTGCTGTTGCAGTCACTGTGTACATACATTACAATACTGATCCTGTACTGATCCTGAGTTACATCCTGTATTATACTCCAGAGCTGCACTCACTATTCTGCTGGTGCAGTCACTGTGTACATACATTACATTACTGATCCTGAGTTACATCCTGTGTTATACTGCAGAGCTGCACTCACTATTCTGCTGCTGCAGTCACTGTGTACATATATTACATTACTGATCCTGAGTTCCATCCTGTATTATACTCCAGAGCTGCACTCACTATTCTGTTGGTGCAGTCACTGTGTACATACATTACATTACTGATCCTGAGTTACATCCTGTATTATACTCCAGAGCTGCACTCACTATTCTGCTGGTGCAGTCACTGTGTACATATATTACATTACTGATCCTGCACTGATCCTGAGTTACATCCTGTATTATACTCCAGAGCTGCACTCACTATTCTGCCAGTGCAGTCACTATGTACATACATTACATTACTGATCCTGAGTTACATCCTGTATTATACCACAGAGCTGCACTCACTATTCTACTGGTGCAGTCACTGTGTACATATATTACATTACTGATCCTGTACTGATCCAGAGTTACATCCTGTATTATACTCCAGAGCTGCAGTCACTATTCTGCTGGTGCAGTCACTGTGTACATACATTACATTACTGATCCGGAGTTACATCCTGTATTATACCACAGAGCTGCACTCACTATTCTACTGGTGCAGTCACTGTGTACAGACATTACATTTCTGATCCTGTACTGATCCTGAGTTACATCCTGTATTATACTCCAGAGCTGCACTCACTATTCTGCTGGTACAGTCAGTGTGTACATATTTTTCATTACTGATGCTGTACTGATCCTGAGTTACATCCTGTATTATACTCCAGAGCTGCACTCACTATTCTGCTGGTGCAGTCACTGTGTACATACATTACATTACTGATCCTGAGTTATATCCTGTATTATACTCCAGAGCTGCACTCACTATTCTGCTGGTACAGTCAGTGTGTACATACATTACATTACTGATCCTGGGTTACCTCCTGTATTATACTCCAGAGCTGCACTCACTATTCTGCTGGAGCAGTCACTGTGTACATACATTACATTACTGATCCTGTACTGATCCTGAGTTACATCCTGTATTATACTCCAGAGCTGCACTCACTATTCTGCTGGAGCAGTCACTGTGTACATACATTACATTACTGATCCGAGAGAATTATGAATACAGCTCTGGAGTATTATACTGGTTGTAATGATAAGTAATACAATATATTTAAGCAGTAATATGCGTCTCACAATTCGACAAACCCTTTCTAACAACATTCCCTCTTGAACATTGGAGAAACCTCTCTGTCCTGTAATATTACAGTGTATTATATATAACGCTCTGGATTCATTGTAGCGTTTGTTCCGTTAGTAAATAACAATGTAACATTAATAGACCCCAGATGTGGTGATCAGAGAGGGGCCGCTGCTCTTACCACGGCTGGTGCGGCCATTGTTCTCCTGGATGTGCTCTGCTGCGGTTCTGCTGCTGGACTGGGCTGTGACCCCGACTCCAGGACACATTATATAAGGGTCACACTTGTTTCTGGCCTTTCCTGGAAAGTTCATTACCTGATATTCAGGCTTCAATGACTTTGTGTATTTTTTATGATTTTTTATGATTTATTTTTCCTAATCTTTAGTAATGGGAAACACTGGGAGAATGGAAAGGTCCGGATCATCTCCGCTGTGGAATCCCTTAATCACTAATTAACCTGCAGAGCGGACACAGAAATAATATTCCCTGATGAAGATAAGAAGAGTCATAAACCCGAGCGCGGACTTGTAATAACAGGTGTGAGAAGCAGAAGACGTTCTGTCCCTCCATATACTCAGAGGGGCATCTGCGGACTGCGGGGGATGTCAGATGTAGTAGACTGCCTTATAGGCGTGTGAGTGGTGTGACGGGGGTAATTCTGGGTATAATTAATTGGGGAAACAATATATAAAACACCATAAATGAGGGGTGTCAGTGCTTTATGTATGATTGTATGAATGCTCGGCAGTCTTTCCCCGCTCCACCCCGACTCATGGAGAAAGCCTGACAGTCCTGCTGCTTCCACCTAATTAAACAGAAAGCCCATAAAGCCAATTCATCATTGCCTTGGGTCTGTTTTTTGTTTGTGCCATATTCATCTTTTCATTTGCCCTTTTTTATCTCCACTGTTTTATTTCTTCATCTGTTGGTTTTTATGTTCTCCGTTGCCGGTGAGGTTTTGCCTTTCCAGATGTTTTCTTCTGGTTCATCATTTACAACTTTCTGAAAAGTTACAAAAGTTTTGCAGATATGCACTTGTGGCGCCCCTGCGGGTGGTTCAGTCTCCACAGGGGTACTGCATCTCAGCCAGAGGTGTGGTACCCCACTCTCAGGTAAGGAGGGAGCACTACCCGGGACCCACACACTCACATCCAACACTACACCACCTCATTAGGGAAGGGCAAGATTGCTCCTGAGGGAGAGCACAGCCCCTGTCCCTGTGTAGAGGTACACAGGGGGTCCGTTCAAGTGCACCCAAATTAACTGAGAGTCTGCTGGATCACTTCCCCGGAGGACACAGGACGACGTGGGCGGTTATAATTCGGCGGCTGTAACCTGGAGCATCTCAACAACTGTGAGTAAAACCTGAAGACTGCACCCGCTGTGTCCTTGACTAATTGCTGCACCACCTGCCTTGCACTACACCAACATCTACCTCATCAAATACTATATCCTGCCCTGGAGCTGAGCTCTGCCGGTGGAGAGCTGCACTATCTCTGCTGCGTCACCATCAGCTCCAGAGGATCTGCACCGCAGCGGCGCCCCCTATAGCCGCATACCACGGGTGGCGTCACAAATTTTATTCCCCTTTTCTTTATTCCCAAATTGACTTTCACTGTTCTTCATTTGACCGCCCTGGGCCATGGACCGGGTCACTAACACCGTGACAATACAGGACCGGCCCGGCTACCGAGTACCCCACGGCCCATGGGGCGCGTCACTCCTCTCTCCTCTCCCTCCCTTGAGTGATTTTATGTATGCTAGTTTATTTTTTATTTTGGGCGGGGGGGGGGGGGGGTGCAAAATGTGCAACTTATTGTGCTGAAGAAAGGCAAAAAAAAGTTTTAATAAAAATAAAGGAAATGTTTTTCTTTAGTGCAGAGTTCATGAATCATTGATATAAAGTTACTAGAGATGATGGAATCTGCCAGGATTTCTATTTGTCAAAATGTGTGAATTTTACAGGGAAATTTGATTTGCCGCAAAGTTATTCTCTGCTAATTGAATCTTCCTCATTATGGGGTCTCTATTGTAATATCTTTAATCTATTGTAACCGTTTGCCCTCTATGGTTCAGCAAGATGGCGGCTGCAGCCGGCTGTCGTTATGTTGAATATGCAATAAAACTTATATTCTGGAGAAAACGGAGTTTTGTACAATTCAAAATTCGATGAGAATTCCAGTCGAATAAATTTCATCATCTTTAATAGTTACATTACAGGAAAGCAATGATGGGGGGATAGTTATATTAGGAAACCCCGAGGTCCGTCACTGCTGTGAGCTGTTATCTCTGTGGCCCCAGATAAGCGGAGAGTTCAGATAAACGATGGCCGTGATTTAGGGAAGTGCTGGGATCTTACGCTGGTTTCTCTCTTTTATAATCGGACATTATAGGGTAGAGTCGGACAGTCCACAGTGACGGCCTCCATTCCTCACCGGTCACAGACACTGCGGGAACTTACACAAACTTTTAGGAAAACTCTGATTCCTGGGATGGAGACTCCACCTGGAGCAAAAAGTGGTATAAATAGCGAGAGGGACGGGGATGGAAGGATCAGACAGGAGATCCACCGGAATATAGAGCGACCGGAAGAAGCAGGATGGTCCTTACAAGGACATCTCTCATCCTTGTGAGCAGGGGTGGATTAAGAGTAGCAAGGGCCCCGGGCAGTTTAGACGGCATGGGCCCCCCCCACACACACACCTGATGTATCACATGACTTGTCACATGATCCCCCTTTGATAGATCATGTAATAGTTCATGTGAAATTAATTCTGCACAATATTAATTTATGAACCCCTTCGCAACCTTGGGTTTTGTCGTTTTTGCTTTTTCGTTTTTTGCTCCCCTTGTTCCCAGAGGCATAGCGTCTTTATTTTTTGGACAATATGGCCGTGTGAGGGCTTATTTTTTTGCGGGACAAGTTGTACTTTTCAACGCCATTACTAGTTTTACCATAGCATGTACGAGAAAACGGTAAAAAAATTCAAAGTGCGGTAAAATTGCAAAAAAAGTGCAATACCACAGTTGTTTTTTATTTATTTTTTTTACCACGTTCACTGAATGCTAAAACTGACTTGCCATTCTTATTCTCCAGGTCATTACGAGTTCGTAGACACCAAACATGTATAGGTTATTTTATATTTAAGTGGTGAAAAAAAACTCCAAAATTTGGAAAAAAAATTAAAAAAAAATAGCGCCATTTTCCGAGACCTGTAGCGTCTCCATTTTTCGGGATCTGGGGCTGGGTGAGGGCTTATTTTTTGCGCGTCGGGCTTATGTTTTTATTGATAACATTTTGGGGTAGATCCGCTGTTTTGATCGCCCGTTATTGCGTTTTATTGCAATTTTGCGGCGACCAAAAAACGTAATTTTGGCGTTTAGAATTTTTTTCTCGTTACACCGTTTACCGATAGGATTAATTCTTTTTTTATATTGATAGATCGGGCGATTCTGAACGCGGCGATACCAAATATGTGTATGTGGGTTTTTTTTTTTTATATTTTATTTTGAATGGGGTGAAAGGGGGGTGATTTAAACTTTTATATTTTTTTTATTTTTTTTATATTTTTAAAAACATTTTTTTTTTCACTTACTGCATGCTTCAATAGTCTCCATAGGAGACTAGAAGCAGCAGTTGTCTGATCGTCTCTGCTAGATACAGGGGACCAGCAGATCCCCTGCATATAGCAGAAATGGTCCTGTGCTATGAGCGCCGACCACTAGGTGGCGCTCATAGCGACGAGATCATGACAACCACAGGCGTCTGCTGCAGACCCTGGGTTGTCATGCACGCCCATCGGTTACCTGCGATCACGTGACGGGGTCGCCGGTGGGCGGGGCTTATGACGCGCAACCCAGAAGCGCGCGTTAAATGCCGCTGTCGGAGATTGACAGCGGCATTTAACATGTTAACGGCCGCGGGTGGATCGCGATTCCACCCGCGGCTGTTGCGGGCACATGTCAGCTGTAAGAATCAGCTGACATGTGCTCGGTTCAGTGCGGGCTCAGCGCCGGAGCCCTCACTGAACCGGGGGTACGCAAATGTGCGTACTAATACGGCAAGGGTTGGAAAGGGGTTAATTATAATTATTTTTTTATATTAATTGTATGACTTAATATTGAGCACAATTAAGTATGCTGACATCCCCCTATGTATGTAGGGTCTCATACTGTATAATATGAGCTTTCACATAATCCTCCTATACACAGCAGGAGGCCGCACGGCGCCCCCCCAGATACAGCAGGAGGCCGCACGGCGCTCCCCCAGATACAGCAGGAGGCTGCAAGGCGCCCATCGAGATACAGCCGGAGACCGCACGCCCCCCCCCCCCCAGATACAGCAGGAGGCCGCCCGGCGCCCCCCCCCCCAGATACAGCCGGAGGCCGCACGGCGCTCCCCCCCCAGATACAGCCGGAGGCCGAACGGCGCTCCCCCCCCAGATATAGCCGGAGGCCGCACGGCGCTCCCCCCCAGATACAGCCGGAGGCCGCACGGCGCTCCCCCCCCAGATACAGCCGGAGGCCGCACGGCGCTCCCCCCCCAGATACAGCCGGAGGCCGCACGGCGCTCCCCCCCAGATACAGCGGGAAGCCGCACGGCGCCCCCCCAGATACAGCGGGAGGCCGCACGGCGCTCCCCCCAGATACAGCAGGAGGCTTCAAGGCGCCCATCGAGATACAGCCGGAGACCGCACGCCCCCCCCCCCCCCAGATACAGCAGGAGGCCGCCCGGCGCCCCCCCCAGATACAGCCGGAGGCCGCACGGCGCCCCCCCCAGATACAGCAGGAGGCCGCACGGCGCCCCCCCCAGATACAGCAGGAGGCCGCACGGCGCCCCCCCAGATACAGCAGGAGGCCGCACGGCGCCCCCCCCAGATACAGCCCGAGGCCGCACGGCGCTCCCCCCCCAGATACAGCCGGAGGCCGCATGGCGCTCCCCCCCCCAGATACAGCCGGAGGCCGCACGGCGCTCCCCCCCCAGATACAGCCGGAGGCCGCACGGCGCTCCCCCCCCAGATACAGCCGGAGGCCGCACGGCGCTCCCCCCCCCCAGATACAGCCGGAGTCCGCACGGCGCCCCCCCCCAGATACAGCCGGAGTCCGCACGGCGCCCCCCCCCAGATACAGCCGGAGGCCGCACGACGCCCCCCCCCAGATACAGCCAGAGGCCGCACGGCGCTCTCCCCCCAGATACAGCAGGAGGCCGCACGGCGCTCCCCCCCCAGATACAGCAGGAGGCCGCACACACACAAACGAACAGTCAAAGATGCTATAGGATTTTTACAGGATGAAAATGGAGAAATGGTAAGAGAGAATGTTGAGAAGGCCGAACTTTTTAATTCCTATTTTGCATCTGTTTTCTCTCAGAAAGAAAATGTAACATCAACTGATCTTCACTGTCCTTTTAAAGGAATAGAGGAATCCAAGTTATCTGTAAACAGAAAGATTGTGAGGGAATATTTACCTAACATAAATGAGTTCAAGTCTCCAGGTCCAGATGAATTACACCCCAGAGTACTGAAGGAGATCATAGAAGAAATTTTAGAACCACTCTCCATAATCTTTGAAAATTCTTGGAGAACAGGAGAAGTCCCAGAAGACTGGAGAAGAGCAAATGTTGTTCCTATCTTCAAAAAGGGGAAGAAGGTGGACCCAGGGAACTATAGGCCGGTGAGTCTGACTTCTATACCAGGAAAGATCTTTGAACAAATTATTAAACAACATGTATGTAAGTACATGGATAAGAATGAAGTGATTAACCAGAGTCAGCATGGGTTTGTAACTAACAAGTCATGTCAGACTAACTTAATTTCCTTCTATGACAGAATCACTGACTGGGTGGATCAGGGAAATGCTGTAGATATAGTATATCTTGACTTGAGCAAAGCATTTGACAAAGTATCTCACACCATCCTTATTGAAAAAATGACCAAGTATCCAATGGACCAGGCAACTGTTAGGTGGATTCATAACTGGCTTAGTGATCGGACTCAAAGGGTGGTTGTAAATGGCTTCACATCCAGCTGGATGAATGTCTCAAGTGGGGTACCACAGGGCTCCGTCCTGGGACCTGTATTGTTCAACATCTTTATCAATGATTTAGATGAAGGAATTGAGAGTAAACTGATTAAATTTGCTGATGACACAAAGCTAGGAGGGATAGCTAATACTAGAGAAGAGAGAGAGAGGATTCAAAAAGACCTAAATAAACTGGAGCAGTGGGCAGCAACCAACAGAATGGTTTTTAACAGGGAAAAATGCAAAGTACTACATCTGGGCAATAAAAATGAAAAAAACATATACAGAATGGGAGGAATAGAGCTAAGCAACAGTACATGTGAAAAAGACTTAGGTATACTAATAGATCATAGACTGAACATGAGTCAACAGTGTGATGCAGCAGCAAAAAAGGCAAATACAATTCTGGGATGTATTAACAGAAGCATACAGTCTAGATCACGTGAAGTCATTATCGGTCTTTACTCCTCTTTGGTCAGATCTCATCGGGAATACTGTGTACAGTTTTGGGCACCACATTTTAAAAAAGACATAGACAAACTGGAGCAAGTTCAGAGAAGAGCGACCAGAATGGTGACTGGTCTGCAAACCATGTCCTATGAGGAACGGTTGCAGGATTTGGGAATGTTTAGCTTGCAAAAAAGAAGACTGAGAGGAGACTTAATAGCTGTCTACAAATATGTCAAGGGCTGTCACATTGTAGAAGGATCATCTTTATTCTCATTTGCACAAGGAAAGACTAGAAGCAATGGGATGAAACTAAATGGGAGGAGACACAGATTAGATATTAGAAAAAACTTTTTGACAGTTAGGGTGATTAATGAGTGGAACAGGCGGCCACGAGAGGTGGTGAGTTCCCCTTCAATGGACGTCTTCAAACAGAGGCTGGACAGACATCTGTCTGAGATGATTTAGTGAATCCTGCTTTGAGCAGGGGGTTGGACCAGATGACCCAGGAGGTCCCTTCCAACTCTACCATTCTATGATTCTATGATTCTAACATATACAAAGACAAATATATACACGCATAGGCTGCGTTCCCACTGTGCGTTTTTCAAGCGTTTTTGCCACGGAATTTCCGCAGCGAAAACGCTGAAAAGACTCTTGGTAATACGTGCCCCATGGTCCCTAATGATAATCCTAATCCTAATGATAATGCGGATTATCATTGCGGAAAAATCCGCAGCATGTCCATTCATTTTGCGGACACGCAGCGTAATTGCCGCCATTGACTTGCATTGAATCGCTTAATATCCGTATGACTACATGTGCACATGCGGATATTAAGCGACTCAATGTGCGGATGGTACCCGGGTTTTGAGAAGAGGAGACTCTCATCCAGACCCGGATACCATAGAACCTGTAAAAAAAAGAATTTAAAATAAAAAAAAATAAAGATTATACTTACCTTCCGTTGGCCCCCGGTCTCCTCAGCGATACGTCCGGTCTGTTGTATGCGTCGCGGTGGTGTGAAAGGACCTGCCATGACGTCATTTAGTCATGTGACAGGTCACACGACAGCTGACATCGGCTGTCGCGTGACCTGTCACATGACTAAATGACATCATGAAAGGTCCTTTCACACCACCGTGATCCGCCGAAGACACCGGACGCATCGCTGAGGAGACTGGGGGCCATCGGAAGGTAAGTATAATCTTTATTTTTTACCATTCTCATTCTTTTTTTTTAACTATTACTTGGTCACACTATATATGCCGGTTGCCGGCTGCATGGATTTATATAGTGTGACCAAGTTGTCAAGCACTTTCCAAGTGATGCTGAAATCTCTAGGAAAGAGCTTGATAACCCGCATGCATGAATGCTGCAAAAACGCTTGACAAACGCTTCTACCTGGCGGGAAAAACGCATGCACAATAAGCACGTACAATCCGCATGCGTTTTTCCTGCCAGGGAGAAGCGGAAAAAATCTGCAGCATTTCTGCATGGTGGGCACATAGCCATAAACACATTTGAAACAGAAAAATACATATAAAGAGACATATCACACAATGATATCTGCACACACTGACACATCACTCACCGTCCCCCTGCTCGGCTCCAGTCGTCCAGCTCCTCTCTGGTGGTAAGAAGCAGTGCAGGGCGCACTGCATGACGTCATGCTAGCAGACACTGCCGCGCACAGGGCCGTGTCTTCTAGCTGTGATGCGGCTGGGCCAGCACACGTGCGCACGCACGATATGCAGATATGCGCACACATGCACATGGTACGCAGATATGCGCACAGACACATGCATACAGGCATACGTACATATCTTACAAACACATAAAACTGTCCTGTCCAGCAGCTCCTCAGGCATGTCTCAGTGCAGGGCCACCTGCGTGTCACAGACATGGCCCTGCTTTCAGTGGGGCCCACTCGCCGTTGGGGCCTGGGCTTCTTCTACAGCATCTATGTAGGACCTCTAGCGCTGCTTGATTGCCGGCACTTCACCTGACATGGCCGTGCGCTGTGCGGTTGAGTCTGGTAGTAATGGCGCGGCAGGGGAAATACACAAGCACAATTATAGGCGCAGTGTCGCCCCAGCCGTGTCATTAATACCAGACACAGCCACACAGCTCACGGCCATGTCAGGTGAAGTGCCAGCGGTCCTGCACAGGGGAAGCAGCCCGGGCCACAACAGAGAGTGAGCCCCCCTGATGGTCCACAACTACATACACATAGATACATACACACACACATATACATATATATATATATATAATATATATATCACACACTGCACATGGACTTACCCTTTCTGTACATTATGCAGGTTGTTCTTTCATCTTCTCTGTGGGGCAGCCTCCCCTCCTCTTGGGGCCCGACTGCAGAGTTCTCGGTGTAATTGCTGGGCAGGAGTGGGAGAGCGGAGAGGTAACATTCAGACCCGGGTAGGGGGCAGGGAGAGCAGTGGCCATGCTGTAAGCTGTCTCTGTGCTCTGCTGGAGGCTGGAGCAGGTGGGCGGAGCCTCCTCTACTGCACTTACACAGTCAGCACCTGGTGAGTCATCCTCGCAGCGCCGCGGGACACAGCAGAGCAGATTCCATCTTCCGGCTCCTGGGCCCTCCTGTCACACATTATAATGAGGTCAATCCGGCCACAGGCCCCTGGGAGCCCCGGGCCCCGTGGTAGCCCCAGGCCCCGGGCGGTAGCCCGGATTGACCTCATTATAATCCGCCTATGCTTGTGAGTATTATAGGGACCATGTTATACTATTGTGTTCAGTAAGGGAGATGATATCCAGAATTCAAATGTTAATTCCAATAGTCTGGAAAAAGTTCCATGATTTATAGCACTTGCAGGTATTTGATAAAATAATAGTTAAAGGAATTTTTCTATGAAGAGGTAAGATTATATTGAATGCTTTTATGAAATCAGAAGAGGAGAAAGGCAGGACTCTGATCCTAAATAGTTATTTTAAAATGATTTTTCAGCTCGGGGTTAATAAAACAGTTTATAAATGAAAAGTTCTATATCTTTCTATTATACTTTGGAGCCGATTCTTTGCTGATTGTTTTTTTTGCTGAGTTTTTGGTGTTCGGCACCTTTTATTTTTGTTTGTGGCATATTCATCTTAACATTTACACCTTTTGTTTCAGTCCCTTTTTTATGTTTTCTTCCTTTTTTTGTTTGTTCGCTTCTTTTTTTCGCTACATTGCGGAGTTTAGGGTTTCCAGATGTTTTCATCTGATTTATCATTTGTGACTTTTCAAAAAATCTTGCCCATATTTTGCAACATTTTAGCAGAACATTCAACTTTTTAAGCTAAAAAGTTGCAAGACAGGTTAAAGTAAAAAGCATTTTTTTATTTTAGCGCAACGTTGATGAAACGTTTGGGCCATTTTGATGACTTTGGCGCAATGAAAACCAAAGGACAAAAAAAAGAAAAAAAAATGCAAATGATAAACTGGACCCTTTATGTTTCAATTGCTCCCAATTTTAAAGATATTAGTTTGCTGTCAGTGAATGAGAACACTGCTGTTTCCATTCAGAGGCAGTAAACCTGTCTGTATCTAGTCGAGAAGCGGATACAATTGTATCCAGTGCAGACAATGCTCTGTGAGCAAAACCCCAGACTGATACATTGTAACAAGCTATTAGATTGTGGCTGATATATATTTTGCTCAGGAGCATTTTCTAGACTGGATACAATGTATCCGCTGAGAGCAGGAGCAGCAATGTGCAGGATTACGGCCTCCGAATGGAAACAGAACCGTCCTCATTCACTGACATCAAACAGATCCTGAAGATGGTGAGAGATGAAACACAAAGTGTAATAACACAAAGATGGAGAAGATTTCATTTATTCACTGATTTACCGCTGCTCCCATCACTAGTGGTGACGTTACATTTCTTAAAGAGACACGACACATAATATTTGTAATTCTCCCTCTAAAGATAGATAATAGACTCAGCCTTGTTAAAGGGGTTAGAAGAAACTGTTTTATATATATATATATAAGAAAACAAACCAAGTATTGCTCACCCTCCCCAGGTCTAACTCCAGCTTTCCGACACTGCCTGGTCTGTGCTGATTGTCTGCAGTGCTGACATCAAGTTGACAGCATTGCAACCAATCAGTGAGCTGAACACAGCCATGATTCCCTGCAGAGTTGTCGATGTGATGTCAGTGCTGCAGACAATCAGCAGAGATCCGGCAGCAGCGGAGAGCTGGAGTTAGACCCAGGGAGGGGGAGTAATACTCAGTTTGTTTTGTTACAGCCACTGTAGCCCATGATAGTCACTATTCTGAAAGGGGTCAACCCCTTCAAGGCAAACGTCATCTGCACAAGACAAGTTTCCCCTCTTCTGTTTGCAATGATGTGAATCATTCTCCATGTTCTCCCCATCTTTCCCTATCTCTCAGGTGGCCGTCCTGGTCTCCTTCAGCTCATCGGCCTTTCTACCAGAGGAAGATTTGCCCCATGATCAGGAAGGATCTAGGGGTGAAGAGCTCCCTCTAGAGGGCAGACAGAGATGTCCTGGAAGAAGGAACCGGCGCCTGCCGACCAGTATGACAGTGGACACCAGTCTGATTGACAGCAGCTCTATGGACGGCTCGGTGCAGATGGGGGACGGTCACACCCGCTCTCTGTCCCCCTGGGAATACAGGTAATGTCACAACCTGTCACATTACAAGCAGCACTGAATAGTGATACAGTCCGGTGGAGATTCCCGGAGTCTCCTATAGAAGGACGTCTAGTAAAGTATAGAAAGAAAATAATCTTTTCAGTAGAGTTACAATAGCAGGGAATAGCTTGTCGGGATGTTTTTATAACCCTTTAGTGGAGAATAACATCTTCCCACCTTCTAGCCGCCTCTCGTTCTTCTTTTCCTGCCTACAAGCTCCCAGTAACCGTTCAGAAATCTCCCCTGTCCCCAAATAGACTTCAGGGGAGGAGGGAGATGCAGCTGCAGTTATTAGGAATAAAACATGAAGGAGAGAAGCTGAGAGCGCACGGCGCGGCTCTGACATCACCCAGAATAACCTTGTATGGAGGGAGAAACTGGAGATTTATAGAAGACTGAAGAAAAAGCCTCGAGAATCTGCAGGATGAGAACAAGGAGCGCGGACATGGACCAGGTGTTACACAGCTTCTCTCACTGTGTATTTTTATTCCCAGTCTCCGCACAGATCCCAGCAGGTTCCCTGTCGTCATTGCCGAGGCCGATTGTCTGACTTTTGCTTGTGTAGACGCTGATGGCCATGAAAGTCCAGACCTGATCTCCTTCCCCATCCAGCAGGAGGTGATGGTCCTACGACGGGAGCAGAAAGGCTGCACCTTCTCCTACAGACTGGAGGGCGAGGTGGTGACTCTGGGCTGCACATGTGTCACACCGACCATCAGCTATTACTGAATACGTGGAAATATGGATGGTGGACGCCTGATTGTCAACTTTTAAGATTTCTTGAGAATTTTTTATTTAAATAATAAAATAAAAGCAACTTTAATTTTTTTATAGTGTTATCTCTGGTTACAATAGGTTTTGGGGTTTGGTAGTAGCTACTCGTCCATTACACAGGTCCATGTTATGGTGGAACATACTGGTATCATCAGAGGACACATGCCGTATATTCTCATTGTATAGGGCCATGCTGCTCCTTCAGGTGTCCTCAAGTTCATATGGAGGCGTCTTTTCTTCTTTAGATTCCAATACAATGTTTCTAGGGAAAGTTCCTCCATAAAAAGAAATCTAATATGGCAGAACGTCTGCAGCTCTGTAATATGAGGGAATCTGTGTGATGCTCTACAGGCAATGGGCAAATGGGCCTTCACCTTAAAGGTTTGGAACAAGATGGTGAGTTATCACTTATCCATAGGACAGGGGATAATTACTGATCGCTTGGGGCCCAATCACTAAAGACCCCACTAATCCCAAATGTGGGCTCCATAATGAATGGAGTGGAGGTCAAGTATGCGGACCCCTCATTGTGTATGGGATTGTTGGATTGCCCAGACTAGCGCTCATTCTCAGGATTCCAAGACACGGACAAGATGGCGGATGAGACTATAAATTATCTTGAAAGTTTCTGACATGGCTGAAAATCTGTTTTTTGGCCATTATAAAATACTGTGAGGCCGATATATTAAGACTAAAGTTGTGCACGGACTGAAGTAGCATTACTGGCAGAAGAAACGCCAACGCTCTTGCAGAATTTGACAGGTGGACATAGCCATGTCCCATCCAGTCCCGGCTCCTCTCTAGCTCTGCCCAATTTGGCGGAGTTTCTTCAAACTGACGAAAAAAAATTTAAAAGTCGGAATATTTCTGTACAACTCCTCTTTGCTCAATTTTTTTGAATACCTTTCAAAGCAGATTACGCCAGTTTTCTGACAAAAAAAGCTATGATGAAAGTTTTTGGTAAGTCCATTACTACACACCACCAAAAAACCACCTCTCCCAGGGGCTTGCCTATAATAAGTGCAGGGTTTACTGTCTCCTTCGTGCCCTAGAGACTAGGGGAGCCAAAAAGGTCCCTTTATCCCATATGTAAAGAGTCTAGATTATTACTACTAAAGACCTGTGTCAGTTGGAGGAACTGATGGAGATTTAGCATCTGGGCCCTCGAGCTTCTGGATACATCACTGATCACCCTTATACTAAAATAAGGATATGGCAGCATCATGTTCTGTCTCAGGCTCTGGAAGACGTGTGAAGGTAAGGAGTAAAATGGGTTCTGAGGAAAGCAGGGAAATCCTGGAGAAAACCTTCTGCAGGTGACGACTCGTGAGCAGATTTATCTTCCAGCCAAGCGAAAACTCAGACCGTAAAACCAAAACTACACAGAATGGACTGAAAAACAACAATGTGGTGGGGTCACTGACCAAATCAACCCAATAAAGGACGCGTGGATAAATCTGAAGCTTAAGTGAGGATTGGGGAACATGGCAGGGATTGTCCTGACCTATAAACTTATCCAGGACTCAAGACAATGACTGCCAAAAAGTCCACCAATGTCTTCACTTACGTGTGTCTATGTTATGACTCTTTCAGGGTCATCTGTTTGGTCTCCGACATGTCACCTGGTTCATGTATTGCCCGTATTGTGTTATTATATAAAACACTGCGTCATTGAGAGGAAGAGGAATCGGAGCTATAATGTGCACCAGGGCTAAGGAACATTTAGGCCACGTGAGCGCAACATGCAGCCCGGGCACCACGGTATGTAGATGGCCGTGCCACACTCTCTGCCCTGAAGACCTTGTGAGATCCGGGTCAGCACCCGCTATCGACTGCTCCCATGTATCTTCTCTGGCTTGTGGCTTAAAGTGATGCCCAGCATGGACAAGACAGCACTAATGGCACACAATGTGGCTAGCATGGCATCAACGGCAATGTTATGGAGGTACTGTGTGGCTGACACTGTTATGGGGGCATTGTGTATGAACTGGTCAGTCATCAACACTGGAGGTCCTATGTAAGTAGATCCCACCATTCACCAGGCACCTAAATCAGAGGAACGTACCGCCCCCTACTCCAGGTAGAAAAATGTAAAACCGTCCATGTTGTTAATATTGTGTAATATAAATGATTTTCCGGCATAAGTTGCTGAATATTCTTTATTATTTGCTGTTATAAATTTGTTATTAGTCATTATTACAGGTGGAGATTGTTTTACTGACCCCACAGCCCTAGTGAGAAGGGTGGTCTCAGAAGTGATTACTAGAATACAGAAGGTTATGTGACAGTGGGGATGTGACCCCTGGGCTCCCCAGGACGCCCAGCACCGAATCCAACTGGTCCCTGTGCATAACACTTATGTAGAGCCATATTAGGTAAAAAGGTTCAAGTCTATAGATAAAATCTATGGATCAGAACATGTTCTTTCTACATTGACCGTCATTCTTAGGTGTAACAGAATCACTGGTCCTCGCCTACACTTTTGGTTGAGGTTTAGAGGATTAATGGGAGACAGGTAACAGATATTCTCCTGTTTGGAGCCCACCCATCAAACATGTATAACGTATAGTACTGACGCCCCATAAATGTCTATTAAATCCAAAGGGACATTAATCAATTTGAAAGTTTTATTTTTAAATTAAGAATTGCATGGAAGGACGAGGAGATGTTCTTGGAGGAACCTCCTTCTTCAGCAGATGTTCTTTGCTGGTCAGGAGGCCACATGTAGATGGTACCAGTCCTTCCATACAGGTACAGCATTGATGGTGGACGCGCTGTACTTTCCTCAGGGCGCTAGACGTGGCGGTTTTCTGCCCTCGCGATGTTTATGGAGCCGCGGTGACAGACACCAAATAAGCAGCTTTCTCGGATGGAGTGAGCAGCCCTGGATAGTCCACGCCGGCAGGATGAGATCACCCGGCGGAAGAGAGAACCTATGAGAAGAGACGTAACACTGATGTCAGTAACAGGACTCCATATCAGAGGACACGGCTGTGCGGTCACTGTGGCCGGACGGCAGAGGAATCATCCATACACAGGTGACCCTTATTAACATGACATTACTTGTAATGTGCCTCAGCGTTGCCTTATAATCATTTATATAAACCTCAGCGTAACATTGAGGCCATGAAGGGGTCAGTATGGGCCATATGGGGCCGTGGGCGCAGGATTCGGGTCAGTTTGGCAGAAGACTAAAAGGCTCCTTATAACTTTTAATGAATAAAAGAATGAAGATTTTTACAGAATGAACTGCTCATTGCTTTATAGAGAGAAAAAAGTAGTAATTTTCTGATCCTTTATGTGCACGTTCACATTACACGTTTTGATCATAGGCTGTAATAGGATGTCATATAGACCTGTACACACCTGACAATGGGGAGGACTCGCTGTCCTTAGCAGTAAAACACTGCTTGTCTCCATCAGGTTTGGAAGGGGAAGATTCTTGCTGCCTGTTTGGTAGAAGAAAAACATATAAATTACAAGTAAAAACAATAAGAACACCCGTCTGCAAGGCCGGTTAGGACATTTGGATAACATGGAGGAGGCACCCTGCTCAGGACCCACTTCTATCACTAAGAATGGAGAATCGCTAGTAATATTGGCCTGTAATGAACTAGAAATGATTGACTGGTCGCAATCATCGGCTGTTATCGCCGGCGTTATCACAAGCCAGAACCACAGTGATCATCAATCATGGGGTGGTGGCGCTGGATATAGTGCTGAGTTACACTTATCTTACAGTTCATCTTCTGATATATCAGATCCAAACCCAATAATAATAATTTACTCACATTTCTGAGTGTTTTGCACTCTCTGGGGAATACACTGGAGGTGGCTTCAGTTCTTCATCGTTCATCACCCTGGTATTGGTGGAACAGAGCTAAAACATAGAGAAAAATAAAATAAATATATATTTAAACTTTATTTTAATTATAAGTTTTATAGATCTTACCGGTCACACTTACTTTAGAAAGCCTTTGAGACGATGATATAAAGTTCAGGCTTTCTGGCCAGTCATTGTCCTCGCTTGTGTCCCCCTCATCTGAATCAATAAGTTCGTAATTGCTACATTGAGCTGAAAAGCACAAGTGTTATTAGAGATTATTAGTATGAGACCGGATCACGGAAAGTTACCATTTGATCACTAATAATGATTAGGACTGATTGTCATAAAATATGAAAGACAAGACACACAAAAGCTTTCTGCAGATGACGTCTCCTTCTACTTACGGTCAAAGTAGCCGGTGTCCTCTTCTGACTCAAAGTTAGGAATGAAATGTGGCTCTTTACTTAGAAGACTGTCAAAGTCTATGCCACATAGGAATGGATGCATTTTGATCTCTTTAGCTCCTCCTGGGAAAGGAAGACAATAAAAAGTGATATAGACATTATCAGACAGACAGCTCCATATCTGAACAGTTTATGTTACTCTGAACTGAAGACGTAACAGAGCTGATGTGAAGAAAAGTTGCTGAAAGTCAGAGCATGAAGTAAGGGAATGAACAAGCAGGTAAAGCAGAGAACCTCAGTGCTGATCCTCAGGGGCGTGATCATTTATCTGGTCACAGATGTGTAATAATTCATTATTAATACTATTATATACATTACCTGTCCCAAGTCTATGAGCCGGATCTTTTCTGAGCAGCTCAGTGATGATGTCCTGAGCATCAGGTGGAGGAGTGCGATTATCAAATGTCCAAGTTATCTCATCTGTTATATTAAAAGAAAATGTTACAGAAAATAAAACCTCCTCATTTACTTTATAAAAACAAAAATCTTTTGTATTAACACAACAAGTAACTAAACCACAGAACCAATCTAAGCAAATAACAATGACACCACACCGCATCCAGATTATTTTACTTACCCCTTAATATACTGCAGTAAGTCTCATATTTGGAATCCCCATGAAATGGTACACGGAATAGAAGGAATTCGTGTAGGATGATCCCTACCGACCACCAGTCCACAGGCCGCCCATAGCCTTCCTGTAAGATGACTTCAGGGGCGATGTATTCAGGGGAGCCAGCAATCTGGAAAGCAACAGAAGAAGGAGATGAGGAGATGAGAAAATAATTGTGACGAATAACATCAGAGGAAAACGTTTTCTAGATGAGAAGATATCAGAGAAGAAGAAATAGATGAGAAGAGTAAAGAACAAGATCCTGTAAGTAAAGCCGACCTCATCATCACGGAACTCTCTGGTGACGTCCTCGGTTGGAGCCTTGTAGGTTTCTGATGTTGGTCTCATGAGGCCGAGTTTGGAAAGTCCGAAGTCCGTGACTTTAATATGACCAGATGCCGATACCAGGAGGCTGTGAAAAAACAGACGGTGTCAGCCCCAAGTAATAACCCATAGACTTTATGACAATCTCTAACTTTCTTCCTCCTAGAGGGGGCACTTACTTCTCAGGCTTCAGGTCTCGGTGCACCACACCAAAGCTGTGCAGGTATTCCACAGCCAGGACTGTTTCTGCAATGTACTTTCGGGCCAAGGGGACAGGTAAAGGTCCATAGATGTTCATAAGACTGCCACAGTCTCCTCCTACAGGAGAAAGCAAATATGACAGGAGAGGGTTTGTTACAATGTAAATTACACATGATGCGTGTGAATGAGAAATAAGCGGAGACATTGGGGCAGGATGTCACACATAGAGATATACTGTGTAATAATGCAAAAGAAAAACAATGGAGCGTACCCTAATAGTAACTAGGACTGCGCTGAATGTCTATGAAGCAAAACCACAAATGTGCAAAAGCTGCAGAAATAAGTGCAAGGAAACAACGTCCCATATAAAAATGTGAAGCTATACTATGTATATTACAATAAATAACCTAAATAAATCTATAATTGATAGAAGGTGTCAGCCGTCTCATAGTATGGTGGAATATAATCTGACGGAGTATGAAACGCTTGTTGCAGCGCGGTACTCATACTTTTTTTCTTAAATATAGCTATCCACTCTCCTTCATGGCTGGATATTACCATCAACAGGAATATATTATATATACTACCCCATGCTATGAGATTGCTGACATCTTCTATGATTTATAGATTTATCTCGCTTATTTATTGTAAGACACTATACTTTTTCGGCCGTATTAGTATCCCTTTTTTCTATGAGTTACCTTGTTAGTTTAAGTTATTTATTCCATGGGACTAATAAAGATTCATATTTTTATATAGGGGGTTGTTTTATTGCATTTATTTGTACAGCTTTTGCTCATTTGTGGCTTTGCTTTATGTACTGTACAATGTAGAGCGTATACTATATACTGCAGAGCGACCCTATGCAAAAAGACAGAGCTGGGCTTCATCTACGAGCCTCTGGTTCATTTCTCTATGAAATGCTCATCTACCGTGGTTCCCCGAAAATAACACCTACCCCGAAAATAAGCTCTAGCATGATTTTACAGGATTTTTGGAGTATGCTTGAAATATAAGTCCTACTCCAAAAATAAGCCCTAGTTACAGTCAGGGCCAGCATTAGGAGGGGGGGGGGACACTTGGCAGTTGCCCAGGGCCCGCACTCTTTTAGGGGCTCCCAGCATTTCTATTCTGAGGTTAAGACTGCTTAAGGACTTTTGGTGACATCATGGTCATGTGACCATGATGTGACCATAGGTCCTTTAACGACAAGAGAGTCTAGATGAACTGAAGGGGAGGCAGGCTACTGTGTATCATTTATGCAGTGTGTGTATAGGCATGTGTATGTATGTGCTGTGTGCATGTACATATCTATGTATGTGCTGTGTGTGTATAGGCATGTGTATGTATGTGCTGTGTGCATGTACATATCTATGTATGTGCTGTGTGTGTATAGGCATGTGTATGTATGTGCTGTGTGCATGTACATATCTATGTATGTGCTGTGTGTGTATATACATCTGTATGTGCAGTATATGTGTGTATAAAAATGTGTATGTATGTGCTGTGTGTGCATGTACATATATATCTATGTATTTGCTGTGTGTGTATATACATGTGTATGTATGTGATGTGTGTATGTGCAGTGTTTCTGTGTATACAGTTGTGCTCAAAAGTTTACATACCCCGGCAGAATTTTTCTTTCTTGGTTTTGTTTCAGTGAGTATGAATGATAACAAAAAAAAATTTCTCCACTCATGGTTATTGGTTGGGCGAAGCCATTTATTGTCAAACTCAGCAAATACTGGAGGCAAATTTGCACTCATCAGCCCGGAAGCTGCGGATGGGACGTACTTGGACGTTCCAACATGACAACGATCCAAAACACAAGGCCAAGTCGACCTGACATTGGCTACAGCAGAACAAAGTGAATGTTCTGGAGTGGCCATCTCAGTCTCCTGACCTCAATATCATTGGGCCACTCTGGGGAGATCTCAAGCGCGCAGTTCATGCAAGACATCACAGGAATTTACAGGAACTGGAGGCTTTTTGCCCAGAAGAATGGGCAGCTTTACCATCTGAGAAAATAGAGAACCTCATCCACAACTACCACAAAAGACTTCAAGCTGTCATTGATGTTAGAGGGGGCAATACACGGTATTAAGAACTGGGGTATGTGAACTTTTGATCAGGGTCATTTGGATGTTTTTGGTTGTTATTAAGATTTAAAAAGAGAAAACACAGTAGTTTGACAATAAATGGCTTCACCCAACCAATAACCATGAGTGGAGAAAAAGTTATCATTCATATTCTCTGAAACAAGAACAAGAAAGGAAAAATTCTGCCGGGGTATGTAAACTTTTGAGCACAACTGTACATGTGAATATGTAGTGTGTGTATGTGCAGTGTGTGTGTTTGATGACATAGTTATATTTGAAAAAATGTTTATTTTTTTCAAGAATAAATGTGGATTGTTGTGCATGAGGAAAACAATAAGACATCCCCTGAAAAACAACGAACCCATCTCTCACAGCAAAAAACTATAGACCCTGTGTTATTTTTGAGGAAACATGGTGCAAACTGTTAAAATTCAGTCAAATCCTCCTTTCTCTATAGTGGAGATTTCTGCCATGCTCAGTGAGGACATACCTTGAAGACCTTCACAGACAAATTCATTTTTCTGGCATTTTGATAACAGATAACTTATAGTAAAAGCAGTGTGGACATGTAACCGTCTATGTGGCCACATTCTGCTTATGGAGAAGGTCCTAGAGATGAGCAGACCAGCGCTGGATATACATACGATGGATATGTCCTACCTGGTACATACTCCATGACCATGCACAGATGACGTGTAGTTGGAAAGGAGCACAACATGGAGGCCACGAAGGGACAATCTGCGAATGTTAGGATGTCCCTCTCTAGAAAGGCCCGTTCAAGTCTTACTGGATCTTTCAGCTTCTGCTTGTCCAGTTTCTTCATGGCGTATAACTGTTTGGAGTCTTTTTGGCGCACTAAGTGGACGGTTCTGAAGAGGAAGAAAATCGGTGGTTTATAATGTATTCTTACTAACAGTCTGTCTATAGACCTCATCACATCTCCTGTACTAATGGTGAATACTAGATATGCTGGCATCACTACATAGATGATCTCCACTGGGAGGTCCTCATCCATGCCCCATCGTAAATGAACTGAATAATGACAATTAGATGTGCACAGAAGAGATGAGAGAATTAATTACAGTGAAATAGAATTCTACTCATATTTTACAAAGATCTGTATTCACCAAAATTGTGATTTTATTTTGTAATTTGCTTCCTCATGGATTCAGCAAAATGATGAGCAAGTGGACACTATTTTCTAAACCTTAAAAGGCCTTCAAAATGTTAAAAAAACACATTCTTATCCTCACCTCTCCGGCCCCTCTGCCTCAACTGCCTGGTCCACACTATCAAATCTCTGCTGCCAGTGCAGAAGTCCAAACATGTCTAAGGCTGAGACAGGACTTCTGGCATTGAGGAGGTCTAGGAGGATTCTGCACAAACGCATGAAAGGTCACGGTGTCGTGGAGTTGGGAACCTTCATGAGCTTGCATAGAATCCTCCTGAAGCTCCTCAAAACTAGAAGTTCTGGCCCAGCATGAGCAGCGGCAATCTGAAGATGTGGTGAGGACTGGACGGATGTCAGTAAAAAGCAGAGGGGTCGGAGAGGTGAGCAGTGAGGTCAGTATAAGTCTATTGTCCACTTTTTACATCTTACATTTATTAGGCTCTGGGGTCTGGAGAGAACCCAGACCATAACAAAAGACATTCAATTCGTGAATCACATTTCCCAGGAAAGTCTGCATGAACAGGCGAATGTGAATTATGCCAGATCCGCTCTTCTCTAGAGAACAGGGATGTGGACTCCAATAATTCCTCTATGGTAACACTGTACGGGCACAGAGACAGAGGGATCGTCATAAGGAGCCCTAGAAAACATATATTATGCCGACATCAAGCTCACCCAAAAGCTCCACAGCTGAACTGTTTGATCTGGTTGTAGTCGCTCTTACAAGGATTTCTCCCTGGGTTCAATGATCCGATCAAGGCCTAGAAATAATAAGAAATGGCATTAAAGCATAAAATCTGCAGGAAAATAAAATCTATGGATGCAGGAACTTCTGTATATTATGTGGACGTGATACAAGCCGGACCCCCACAGACTCCATTATATATAGGGGATATCCCCCATACACAGACATCACTGTACTGCAGGGGAGGAGACGGGAGATCACACAGCAGGGGCAGGAATAATAATGCCGCCATCACACACAATAGATCTGATCTACAAGAAGAATAGGGATATCCCCTCGTCATATGGGGGATAATATTATATGTGTAATTCACCCCCGTTACCTGATCATACACAGACGTCTCCGCTGATACTTACACTGACAGATTCCTGGACCTCGGGGGTCTCACATATTCCACCGTCAGTAATTGCCGGGACAGATATTCCTATAATAATGAGGAAACGTTTTGTATTAGACGATATCAGTACATAATATATAACATCCATATAAAGAAGGAGATGAGACGGGCTCTGTACACGGTGTAATACTGGTATATGGGATTCTGCACACAACGTATATATTTATGGCTCCTCCATAGATGGATATTCTGGACCATAAATGGCCATTGTTCAGGATCTGATTCATCCTAGAACAATTACATGATCGGGGACCTAGGAGCCTCCTTGTACATGATGGAGAAGAGCACAGAGGAGAGAAGCAGAATTACCTGCCCCCCTCCATTATAGTCTATGGGGGGCTCCGGAGCCGTCACCGGCCTCATACAGAGGATGGAGAGTAAATCTACATGTTCTCTGCCGTTCTCTATAATATCTCGATATGTGAATGTAAGAATATTAGATGATTGCTCACCTTCCATCAGATCAGTGTTCAGCCCCTGCTGACTGGTATTAGGGTCCAGGATAGTCAGGTTTTCCCCCTCTTCGGAGTCACCTTCTGATGTTTCCTGATGGGTTTAATATGTGCAATTAATATAACATTTCACAAATACTAAATTACCGTATACAGTCCATCCTTGACTTATGAACTTCTGACTTACAAACGACTCCAAGATACAAAGGGTTGATGTTGAAAAAAAAGCTAATATTCACCACTCTCCTCTCCAGCCGCCCCGCTGCTCACCACCTGCCGTTCAGTCCTTTCCACTGTCATGTGCCATTTCTCTGGTCTCTTTACTATAGTCTAGGACTTCCGGCCGCATTCAGGACCCAGAGGTCACTGTTCATCATAAGGTCATAAGGATGAGGCTGGAAGTCCTGCCCCATAGTGAAGAGGCTGGAAATGTGGTGCACTATGATGGAAAAAGGAGGACCGGGTGGCGGGCAGCGAGCAAAAAATTATTGTTTTTTTTTACCCTGTTTTAACTTATATACAAATTTGGGTTACAAACAAACCTATAGGATTTATCTAGTTTGTGACAAGGGGACGACCTGTACATAAGTCAGGAAGTACTAAACTAGGACCTAGGGAATAAGCTCAGTATTGGACGGACTATGCATAAGGGAGGAAGTACTAAACCTGGATCTACGGGACAATCTCAGTATTGGATGGACCATACACGGCCGCTCCCTCCAGAAAATCCACATGAATTTGTAAGGGACTTGTATCTACAGCTGTTTTCTAATAACTTCTATTATCAGAACTGCAGCATTTACAAGATGGAAGATTGTGATGATGGAGTGAGACAGAGACGGAAACACAACCTCTGCAGCCGTAGAGACAGGCGGCCATAGAATATCCTGCACCTCTGACATCATAAATCTGCCCCTCTGCTGTATGACGGCTAATCTGGAGAAGATCAGACCAGGACGTGTGATATAGAAGGTGATGGATCCTTACCAGACGCTCCAGTGAGCCGGCCGAACGCTCCAGTACATACAGGACATTTTGGGCCAGTTGTATAATAAAGGCCAATTCTCCACTTGAGGATTTTTCTTCAGACTATAAAGATGGAAATAAATAGAAAGGGAAAATCATGAGAGAACATGGAGGAGGCCGGTTATGCCACCACTTTACTCCTGCGATCTACTCTACAATTACTACATATCTGGTGACTTGGTGCCAGTTGTCTATAATATAATCAGGGATGTGTCCGTCTGTCCGAAGCCTCTATAGACTGCGCCTGCACAATCTGGCCCCAGACAGAAGAATGCATCCAGCCATTACAGGTGACAGATAAGATGAGTATATGGCATTGGAGATCGCAGTATGCGTAGGCACTGAAGGCATACTGCGTTCAGAGCCTACGCATACCTAGGCCGGGGGAGGAATGCAACGTCAAAATCGGCGCTTGTGCATAGCGCGCTATCTGGCGCCATTTTAGTGAAAGCAGATTTGCAGTGTGTCTTCAATAAAATGACACTGGACAGCGCTGTATGCGCACGCGAGTACTCTGGCGCCTTTTTGTTGAATACATGCGGTAAATGTGTCTTCACTAAAATGGAGCCAGATTCCGATTGTCATTTCAGTAAAATAACACAGGTGACGCACTTCCGGGGAGCGATGGAAAGGTGAGTAGGATGGGTAGCACATAACAGGATGGGGGAGCAAGATGGGGGAGCACAAAACAGGATGGGGGAGCACATAACAGGATCGTGGAGCACATAACAGGATGGGGTGAACATAATAGGATGGAAGAGCACATAACAGGATGGGGGCAGCACATAGTATAAGGGCAGCACATAACAGGATGGGGAGCACATAACAGGATGGGAGAGCAAGATGGGGGAGCACAAAACAGGATGGGGGAGCACATAACAGGATCGTGGAGCACATAACAGGATGGGGTGCACATAATAGGATGGAAGAGCACATAACAGGATGGGGGCAGCACATAGTATAAGGGCAGCACATAACAGGATGGGGAGCACATAACAGGATGGGGGAGCACATAACAGGATGGGGAGCACTTAACAGGATGGGGGCAGCACATAGGATTGGGGCAGCACATAACAGGATGGGGAGCACATAACAGGATGGGGGAGCACATAACAGGATGGGGGCAGCACATAACAGGATGGGGGAGCACATAACAGGATGGGGGGGCAGGATGGTGGAGCACATAACAGGATGGCAGAGCACATAACAGGATGGGGAGCACATAACAGGATGGGGGAGCACATAACAGGATGGGGAGCACATAACAGGATGGGGGAGCCCATAACAGGATGGGGGCAGCACATAACAGGATGGGGGAGCACATAACAGGATGGGGAGCACATAACAGGATGGGGGGGGCAGGATGGTGGAGCACATAACAGGATGGCAGAGCACATAACAGGATGGGGAGCACATAACAGGATGGGGGAGCACATAACAGGATGGGGGAGCATGGACCAGAATGGGGGCAGCACATAACAGGATGGAGGAGCACATAACAGGATGGGGTAGCACATAACCGGATAGGGAAGCATATACCAGGATGGGGGAGCATATACCAGGATGGGGAAGCATATACCAGGAAGGGGGAAGCACATAACAGGATGAGGAAGCAGGATGGGGGAGCATGGACCAGGATGGGGGAGCATGGACGAGGATGGGGGAGCATGGACCAGGATGGGGGATCATGAACCAGGATAGGGGACCATATACCAGTAACAAATGCTCCCCACCCGGGCGTAGAATGGGTTCAATAGCTAGTATACTATATTACTGTCGGCCTAAAGAACAATTTTATGTGAATAAACTTATATTCCATCACTATTACTTTTATATGTTTTGTGCAGATTTCTGCTACTTACCTGTTGCACCAATGTCCTGATGTTCTTCTGTAAATGCTCAAGATATGCTGAGCTCATACGACCTTGCTGGTATTTGGTCAGGCAGTCTCTCACTAGCTCCATAACCAGCCGGTAAGTGAAGCTGAGGACGCCATCGGGTAGTGGTAGCACAATGTCAGGGGCATAGGTGGTAAGAATCCCCTGCAGCAGTGCTAACACCTGAAAATTGTCTGAAGGAATTTCAGACATTTCAAATAAATCCAAATCGCAGTCAGTAAATCACTAGCTATGTAGTTAATCACCAACAACAATGACACCGGAATGTCAAAGTGACACTGTAGCTGTAAACACTGGCACAAGTATTGGTGGTGCATTATGATGTCATAATAGCAGTGATATCATGACGGAATGTTGCGATGTTACCTTATATGGAGCTTCTCTCCATAAAAGTAAGTTGCCTAGCAACACAAGCAGCATCATCACAGGCTGAGCATCAGTACCAGGTGCAGGCATGGAGGAAAGAGCTGTGGGGGCTTTACTCCTCTGACCAGCGGGGTGATTTTTATGTTTTAAATTCAATCATTTACATCTGTTCTACATAATAAAAAATATATAATTTCTATTAGAAATCCAAATTCAGATGCTAAAAGAAGTATATTTACTGGTGGATCAGAGACTGCAGCTCAGAGGCCCACACCTCCCCCCACATCCGCTTCCCAAGATAGGGGTCTGTGCACAGCTCTCCGCAGCAGCCAGCAGCCAGGCAGCATTATGTGGTGAGTATGGCAGCGCTGCAGTGCTGAAATCAGCAGGTCTGCGGCAGCACGGTATGGCATAGTGCACCTGGGACCTATGGGATCTTCAAGGGTTTGTTCAGCGCCGTGTACTTCCATACTGGGAAGTGAACAGCGCTGATGACATCACATCTACAGATACATGATGGGACGGTGTAAGTGTGGCCGCCATCATGCCTGTGACTTGGTAGGTATCCTCAGACGGCAGCTCACTCACCTCCCAATGTGGAAGGAAGCGGCCGGAAAATCCTTTTAGTCTATAAAAAAAATTAAGATTCCACCAATTCTTGCAGACAATTTTTTTTTGTTCTTCTCACCTCAGAAAAAAAACCAAATGATGAAAACGTCTCATGTACCGCGCACTGTTACCCATAAATATTGTAGCTCGTTCCATTGAGCTCTTGGTCAAATCTAAACAGAAAAATGAAAGTTATGGGTCAATGATTAAAAAAGCAAAATAAACTGGATATCTGTGTAATTGTATCAACCTGCAGAATAAAGATAATTTGTCTACAGTGAGCGGCAAAAAAGAAGGAAAATAAAAAAGTGATGGAAGATTTATTTATTTATTCATCGTCACTCATATCATACCATTAAAAGAGAAAGAAACTGTAGTGGTGGTGAATTCTGATGTCATAATAGCGGTGATGTCATCATGGAATCTTGTGATGGAATCTTATATGGAGCTTCTCACCTTATAAGGAAGTTGCCTAGCAACAGTGAAGATGGTAAAACCATAGGGTGAGCATCAGTGCTTGTATGTAAGAGGGAGCTGTGGGCACCGGGCTCTTCTCATCAGTGAGGGGATTTATAAATATATTTATTAATATCTGTATACACAATAAAAATCATAATTACGTATTTATAAGAAATCCGGATTCAGGATCTAAAAGGATCTTTATCTGGGGGGTCCAGGGAATGAATATCAGAAGCCCACGCCTCACAACCCCCCAACTTCCCAAGATGGGGGTCTCTATTACAAATATAACCCTGCCTGACATTTGAGAAAATCTAAATTTTGTTAATTATTGCTAATTTTTATTACGAAACAGAAAAAAAGAGTCGGAATCAGGAGAATTCAGGGATGTTTAGATATTTAGCTCAAATTTTGAGTAGGTGACAGATCCTCTATAATCTTGGTGAATAAAACACTAGTCCTAATAAATCTCCTCCTACGTTCTCCGATCACCACCATATTTGTATTCCAAGAGCCTCAAAGCACCGGAAAGAGAAAGTAAGTGAAGAATCAGGCGCGTTCTAATCTGTAACCATGGAGACACATAGGCTGCATAAGAGCTGTATACACTACACAAGATTTACATATTTGTTTCATTTTTAATTTTAAGGAACCAAGTAAAAAAAAATACTGTAAAAGATCTTCTAACAACTAGAAATGATTCCAGGATTGTCTTTCCACTATATATACTGTATACACTCACAACACAAAGGTTAACTAATAGTTTTAATGATTTTCTGTAATAAATATTTGTATAAATATGAGAAACATTTATATAAAAATACAACAAATAATAATAAAAATTTCAATTATAAAACAAGAAATACGTCTTATAATAATATTACTCAGCGATTTATAAAAGTAACAAAGTTCTTGTCGCTGCTGCTCCTGACGACCAATCAGATTTCTGCCGTTTTGCCTCTTGCAGTGCGGAATCGATGGCTGGAATCTGACTGGTTGCTACGGGCAACACTTTCATTATTCTCTACACTGTTTGTATAAATAATCCTTGAACTCTCGTTGCCGATAGCAACCGATTAGAATTCAGCTTTTACATTTGTAATTTATACGAGATAAATAAACGTGATTTCTGATTGGTCGCTAGGGGTAACAAAGACGCTACATGACAGCTGAGGCTCCGTGACAATGGCGTCTGTTACTCCAGGTACTGGATGATGGGCCGGACACAGGTGCAGCCCACCGTCACCAGCTGCTTCTCCAGCCTATAGGTGGGACACATCCTCTCATCTCACCACGCAGGACCAGGATCTCCTGTCTGATGGGGACTGAGTTCATGCTGAGGTCCACATGACCCTCCGGGTCCAAACATCCGCGGTGGAGACATCGGGCCTCGCTGATGACCGCAGGGAATCTGTTATTGTCCACATTAGAGCTGGTGGAAGGAGATGAGAGAAATCAGGACACAGCAGTAACCATGTTTAGTCCCCCATACTCCGGCCTGCTGACCCCCATATATCATTATTATTATTTCTGCCATTACTCCATGTACATTCACCTGTATTCCCATGGAGAGATGGAGCGGCTCCGCACACTGTCCGCCATTACTTGTGCAGAACTCCGACTGCCGACCTTCATATCCACCTTCACACGTGGAGGAAATGTGGTGTCCGGTGTGAAGAGACACCCCCCGCCGGACACTAGAGGGGCCTCCCAGCCATCAGCGCCAGGGACCTGCCCTTCTCCTCCATGGACACAAGAGATGAAGATCAGAAGAAGCAAAGTGGAGAAAACCTGAGGACAGAAGATGTCACACATGTGATAGGGGACATTGTGGAAGTGTCAACATTATGTAGTGATATAAGTAAGGGTTAAATAATGGATCAATAATATACACTAATAATATTCATACTCGTATGGACCTATCCCAAAGATATGCAACAGCGCTCAAGCCAAGAGCAACCAGATATGACTATATAACACATATAAGAAATTCCAACATTCTAAGTGGAATTCATTCAACAATATATTATACTAGCTATTGAACCCGTTCTACGCCCGGGTGGCGAGCATTTTTATTGATATATGGTCTTCTATATATCGTATGAGTATGTGTGCCCCCCTCCTGGTATTTGTGCTGCCCCCATCCTGTCCCCACGATCCTATCCTGGTATGCATGGCACACCTCAACCCCAATCCTGGTATGCATGGCACTCCTCACCCCCAATCCTGGTATGCATGACACCGCTTGCCCCAATACTGGTATGCGTAGCTCTCCTCATCCCCCATTCTGGTATGCATGGCACCCCTCATCCCCAATCCTGGTATGCATGGCCCCCTCATCCCCAATCCTGGTATGCATGGCCCCCCTCATCCCCAATCCTGGTGTGCATGGCACCCCTCATCCCTAATCCTGCTATGCATGGCCCCCCTCATCCCCCAATCCTGGTATGCATGGTACCCCTCATCCAGCTATCCTGGTATGCATGGCACCCCTCAACCCCAATCCTGGTATGCATAGTACCCCTCACCCCCCAATCCTGGTATGCATGGCACCCATCACCCCAATCCTGGTATGCATGGCACCCCTCAACCCCAATCCCCGTATGCATCGCACCCCTCATGCCCAATCCTGGTATGCATGGCACCCCTCATGCCCAATCCTGGTATGCATGGCCCCCCTCATCCCCAATCCTGGTATGCCTGGCCCCCCTCTTCCCCAATCCTGGTATGCATGGCACCCCTCATCCCCAATCCTGGTATGCATGGCCCCCCTCATCCCCCAATCCTGGTATGCATGGCAACCCTCATCCCCCAATCCTGGTATGCATGGTACCCCTCATCCCCCTATCCTGGTATGCATGGCACCCCTCAACCCCAATCCTGGTATGCATAGTACCCCTCACCCCCCAATCCTGGTATGCATGGCACCCCTCAACCCCAATCCCGGTATGCATCGCACCCCTCATGCCCAATCCTGGTATGCATGGCACCCTTCATGCCCAATCCTGGTATGCATGGCACCCCTCATGCCCAATCCTGGTATGCATGGCACCCCTCATCCCCAATCCCGATATGCATGGCACCCCTCATCCCCAATCCCGGTATGCATGGCACCCCTCATCCCCAATCCCGGTATGTATGGCACCCCTCATTCCCAATCCTGGTATGAATGCCACTCTTCATCCCAATCCTGGTATGCATGGGCCCCTCATCCCCAATAATGTTATACATGGTACACCTTATCCCTATCCTGGCATACATGGTACCCATCATCCCTCTCCTGGTATGTATGGTACCCCTCATCCTGGTGTGCTTGGTACCCCTCATCCCAATTCAGGTATGTATGGCATCCTCATCCCAGAAACCTGGTATGCATGGCACCCAATCCCTCATCCTAGAATGCATGGTACCCCTCATCCTTATCCTGGTGTGCAAGATACCCCTCATCCTGGTACGCATGGCACCCCATACCTCATCCTGGTATGCATGGTACCCCGCATTCCTATCCTAGCATGCTTGGTACCCCTCATCCCTATTCTGGTATGCATGGCACCCCTCACCCCCCCAATCCTGGTATGCATGGTCCCCTCACCCCCCAATCCTGGTTTGCATGGTCCCCTCACCCCCCAATCCTAGTATGCATGGTCCCCTCAACCCCCAATCCTGACATGCATGGTCCCCTCACCTCCCAATCCTGGTATGCATGGGCCACTCATCCCCCAATAATGGTATGTGTGGTAGCCCTCATCCTGGTATGCATAGTCCCCTCACCCCCCAATCCTGGTATGTGTGGTACCCCTCACCTCCCAATACTGGTATGTATGGTTTCCTCACCCACCAATCCTGGCATGCATGGTCCCCTCACCCCCCAATCCTGGTATGTGTGGTACCCATCACCCCCCAATCCTGGTATGCATGGTCCCCTCACCCCCCAATCCTGGTATGTGTGGTACCCCTCACCCCCCAATCATGGTATGCATGGTCCCCTCACCACCCAATTCTGGTATGTGTGGTACCCCTCATCCTGGTATGCATGATCCCCTCGCCCCACAATCCTGGAATGCATGGTCCCCTCACCCCCAATCCTGGTATGTGTGGCCCCCTCATCCCTTTCACACTGTACACACATACAAAAAAAATAAACAGTTATACTCACCTTTCTTCTCTGTGCTCCAGCGCTGCTGCGTCCTGTTTTGCCGGGGGCCTGGGGAGGAGTGCGGCGTTGGAGCACCGCGCTGTCCGGCGCCATTTTGCTGAAGACACACTGCAAATGTGTCTTCAGTAAAATGGCGCCGGATAGCGCTATGCGCATGAGCCGATCCGATGCCTCACTCCTGCCCCGGACTTCGGCGAAAAGAGGCGCCGTGGCAACGCTTCCCCCAGTCAGGTAAGTATGTATGTATGGAGATCGCGGGATGCGTTCAGTTTCTACGCATACCGCGATCTCCGGCGCCATATACTCCTCTTATCTGTAACGGCTGGATGTATGATTCTGTTTGGAGCCAAACTGCGCATCGCGCATGCACAGTCTATCGAGGCTTTAGACAGAGACACGCATCGCAGGTTATATTATAGACTAGATATAGAACCCGTTCTACTCCCGGGTGGCGAGCATTTTTATTGGTATATGGTCTCCCAGGCTGGTATGTGCTGCACCCCTCCTGGTATTTGTGCTGCCCCAATCCTGTCCCCGCCTTTCTATCCTGGTATGCATGGCACCCCTCATCCCTATCTTGGTATGCATGGCACCCCTCATCCCTATCCTGTAATGCATGGCACCCCTCATCCCTATCCTGGTATGCATGGCACCCCTCATCCCTATCATGGTATGCATGGCACCCCTCATCCCTATCCTGGTATGCATGGCACCCTTCATCCCTATCCTGTAATAGATGGCACCCTTCACCCCCCATCCTGTAATGTATGGCATCCTTCACCCCCAATCCTGGAAGGCATGGCACCCCTCATCCCCAATAGTGGTATGCCTGGCACCCCTCATCCCCACTCCTGGTATGTGTGGTACTCCTCATCCCTATCCTGGTATGTATGGTATCCCTCATCCTGGTATGCATGGCACCCCTCACCCCCAATCCTGGTATGCATAGCACCGCTCACCCCCAATCCTGGTATGCATGGCACCCCTCAACTCCAATCCTGGAAGTCATGGCATCCCTCATCCCCAATCCTGGTATGCGTGGCACCCCTCATCCCCAATCCTAGTATGTGTGGTACTCCTCATCCCAATCCTGGTATGCAGGGTACCCCATCCCTCATCCTTATCCTGGTACGTATGGTATCCCTCATCCTTGCATGCATGGGCCCCTCATCCACATCCTGGTATGCATGGCACTCCTCACCCACATCCTGGTATGCATGGCATCCCTCACTCCCATCCTGGTATGCATGGCACTCCTCATCCCTATGTTGGTATGCATGGCCCCTCATCCGAATCCTGGTATGCATGGCACCCCTCATCCCCAACCCTGGTATGCATGGCATCCCTCATCCCCAATCCTGGTATGCATGGCACCCCTCATCCCCAATCCTGCTATGCATGGCAACCTTCATCCCCAATCCTGGTATGCATGGCACCCCTCACCCCCCAATCCTGGTATGCATGGCTCCCTCATCTCCAATCCTGGTATGCATGGCCCCCTCTTCCCCAATCCTGGTATGCATGGCAACCCTCATGCCCAATCCTGGTATGCATGGCTCCCACATCCCCAGTCCTGGGTATGCATGGCTCACTCATCCCCATTCCTGGTATGCATGGCTCCCTCATCCCCAATCCTGGCATGCATGGCATCCCTCATCCCCAATCCTGGGAAGCATGGCACCCCTCATCCCCAATCCTGTTATGCATGGCACCCCTCATCCCCAATCCTGTTATGCATGGCACCACTCATCCCCAATTTGGTATGCATGGCTCCCTCATCCTCAATCCTGGAATGCATGTCATCCCTCATCCCCAATCCTGGTATGCATGGCACCCCTAATCCCCAATCCTGTTATGCATGGCACCACTCATCCTCAATCCTGGTATGCATGGCTCCCTCACCCCCATCCTGGTATGCATGGCACTCCTCATCCCTATCCTGGTATGCATGGCCCCTCATCAGATTCCTGGTATGCATGGCACCCCTCATCCCCAATCCTGGTATGCATGCCATCCCTCATCCCTAATCCTGGTATGCATGGCACCTCTCTTCCCCAATCCTGGTATGCATGGCACCCTTCATCCCCAATCCTGGTATGCATGGCATCCCTCACCCCCCAATTCTGGTATGCATGGCTCCCTCATCCCCAATCCTGGTAGGCATGGCCCCCTCTTCCCCAATCCTGGTATGCATGGCACCCCTCAACCCCAATCCTGGTATGCATGGCTCCCTCATCCCCAATTCTGGTATTCATGGTACCCCTCATCCCCAATCCTGGTATGCATGGCTCCGTCATCCACAATCCTGATATGCAAGGCAGTCCTCATCCCTATCCTGGTATGCATGGCACTCCTCATCCCTATCCTGGTAAGCATAGGCCCCTCATCCCCAATCCTGGTATACATGGTACCCCTCATCACTATCCTGGTATGTATTGCACCCCTCATCCTCGTATGCATGGCACTCCATCACTCATCCTGGTATGCATGGTACCCCTCATCCCTATTCTGGTATGCATGGTACCCCTCATCCTGGTGTGCATGGCACCCCTCATCCCAATTCTGCTATGTATGGCCTCCTCATCCCAGAAACCTGGTATGCATGACACCCAATCCCTCATCCTAGTATGCATGGCACCCCTCATCCTTATCCTGGTATGCATGGTACCCCTCATCCCTATTCTGGTATGCATGGTACCCCTCATCCTGGTATGCATGGCACCCCATCCCTCATCCTGGTATGCATGGCACCCCGCATTCCTATTCTGGCATGCATGGCACACCTCATCCCCTAATCCTGGTATGCATGGTCCCCTCAACCCCCAATCCTGGTATGCATGGTCCTCTCACCCCCCAATGCTGGTATACATGGTCCCCTCACCCCCCAATCCTGATATGCATAGTCCCTTCACCCCCCAATCCTGGTATGTATGGTCCCCTCACCTCGCAATCCTGATATGCATTTTCCCTCAGCCCCCAATCCTGGTATGCATGGCACCCCTCATCCCCAATCCTGTTATGCATGGCACCCCTCAACCCCAATCCTGTTATGCATGGCAACACTCATCCCCAATTTGGTATGCATGGCTCCCTCATCCTCAATCCTGGTATGCATGGCATCCCTCATCCCCAATCCTGGTATGCATGGCACCCCTAATCCCCAATCCTGTTATGCATGGCACCAATCATCCTCAATCCTGGTATGCATGGCTCCCTCACCCCCATCCTGGTATGCATGGCACTCCTCATCCCTATCCTGGTATGCATGGCCCCTCATCCGAATCCTGGTATGCATAGCATCCCTCATCCTCAATCCTGGTAAGCATGGCATCCCTCATCCCCAATCCTGGTCTGCATGGCCCCCTCTTCCCCAATCCTGGTATGCATGGCTCCCCTCAACCCCAATCGTGGTATGCATGGCTCCCACATCCCCAGTCCTGGTATGCGTGGCTCCCTCATCCCCAATCCTGGTATGCATGGCTCCATCATCCCCAATCCTGGTATGCATGGCTCCCTCATCCCCAATCCTGGTATGCATGGCTCCCTCATCCTGAATCCTGGTATGCATGGCTCCCTCATCCCTAATTCTGGTATGCGTGGCACCCCTCATCCCCAATCCTGTTATGCATGGCACCACTCATCCCCAGTCCTGGTATGCATGGCTCCCTCATCCCTAATCCTGGTATGCATGACTCCCCTCATTCCCAATCCTGGTATGCATGGTTCCCTCATCCCCAATCCTGGTATGCATGGCACCCCTCATCCCCAATATGTTATGCATGGCACCACTCATCCCCAATCCTGGTATACATGGCTCCCTTATCCCCAATCCTGGTATGCAAGGCACCCATCATCCCCAATCCTTGTATGCATGGCACCCCTCATCCCCAATCCTATTATGCATAGCACCTCTCATCCTCAATTCTGGTATGCGTGGCTCCCTCATACCCAATCCTGGTATGCATGGCACCCCTCGTCCCCAATCCTGGTATGCATGGTTTCCTCATCCCCAATCCTGGTATTCATGTTACCCCTCATCCCCAATCCTGGTATGCATGGCTCCGTCATCCACAATCCTGATATGCAAGGCACTCCTCATCCCTATCCTGGTATGCATGGCACTCCTCATCCCTATCCTGGTAAGCATGGGCCCCTCATCCCCAATCCTGGTATACATGGTACCCCTCATCACTATCCTGGTATGTATGGTACCCCTCGTCCTCGTATGCATGGCACTCCATCCCTCATCCTGTTATGCATGGTACCCCTCATCTCTATTCTGGTATGTATGGTACCCCTCATCCTGGTGTGCATGGCACCCCTCATCCCAATTCTGGTATGTATGGCCTCCTCATCCCAGAAACCTGGTATGCATGACAACCAATCCCTCATTCTAGTATGCATTGCACCCCTCATCCTTATCCTGGTACACATGGTACCCCTCATCCCTATTCTGGTATGCATGGCACCCCTCATCCCCTAATCCTTGTATGCATGGTCCTCTCACCCCCCAATGCTGGTATACATGGTCCCCTCACCTCCCAATCCTGATATGCATAGTCCCTTCACCCCCCAATCCTGGTATGTATGGTTCCCTCACCTCGCAATCCTGATATGCATTTTCCCCTCACCTCCCAATCCTGGTATGCATGGTCCGCTCTCCCCACAATCCTGGTATGCTTGGTACCCCTCATTCCCCAAATCCTGGTATGTGTGGACCCCTCACCCCCAATCCTGGTATGTGTGGTGCCCTAACCCCCCAATCCTGGTATACATGGCACCCCATCCCTCATTCTGGTATGCATGGCACCCCTCATTCCCCAATCCTTTTTTGTGTAGTACCCCTTTATCCTGGTATACATGGTCCCCTCACCTCCCAATCCTGGTATGTATGGTCCCCTCACCCCACAATCCTGGTAAGCTTGGTACCCCTCATCCCCCAAATCCTGGTATGTGTGGCCCCCTCACCCCCAATCCTGGTATGTGTGGCCCCCTCACCCCCCAATCCTGGTATGTGCGGCCCCCTCACCCCCCAGTCATGGTATGTTTGGCCACCTCATCCCTTTCACGCTGTACACACATGCAAAAAAATAATCACTTATACTCACCTTTCTTCCCTGTGCTCCAGCGCTGCTGTGCCCTGTTCTGCCGGAGGCCGGGGGAGGAGTGTGGCGCCGGGGTACGTGCATGCCCATACCGCACTGTCCGGTGCCATTTTGCTGAAGACAAACTGCAAATGTGTCTTCAGTAAAATGGCGCCGGATAGCACTATGCACATGCGCCTATCCGACGCCTCACTCCTGCCCCGGTCTCTGGCGAAGAGCAACGCTCCTCCTGGTCAGGTAAGTATGTAAGTATGGCACCAGAGATCGCGGTATGCATTCAGTGTCTACGCATACCGCGATCTCCGGCGCCATACACACTCCTCTTACCTGTAACAGCTGGATGCGGCCTTCTGTCTGAAGCCAGACTGTGCGTCGCGCATGCGCAGTCTATAAAGGCATCAGACAGAGACACGCATCTCCCGTTATATTATAGATTGTCATGTCATTGACCAAAAATCCAAGCTCAGGACAACAGTATCTATAATATAAAGGCGGATGCGTGTCTCTGTCCGAAGCCTCGATAGACTGCGCATGCGTGACGCACCTGCAGAGTCTATACCCCCCACAGAGGCACGCATCCCAATCCTAAACGAGGATGTGGATTGTGGCGCCAGAAATCGCGGTACGCATAAGCACTGAACACATACCGCGATTTCCGGCACCATAACAACTTACCTATCCGGGAGGTCAGTTGCCATGGCATCTCTTCAGGCAGAAGGCCGGTATCCACCGTCGGTACCGGCGCATGCGCATAGCGCACTTCCGACGCCGTTTTATTGAAGACACATTGCAAGTGTGTCTTCAACAGACACATTGAAGACACACTTGCAGTGTGTCTTCAACAAGATGGCGCCGGAAACCGCGGTCTGCGCAGGCGCTGATCCGGAGTCAGTGCTCTCCCCCGCCCTCTTCTGACATCAATAATCATTTAAATATCTAACGCACCCCCACACTTCGCCGCCATTTTAAAAACAGAAGATTTCTGCGTCACACAGCGCCTCCAGTCTCTAGCTTAAAAAAACAAAAACATTTTGTAGTATATATAGATATATATATTACACATATATGTATATATATATAAAGAAGATACTATATACAAATATATATATCTATATATACTATATAGAATAGTTATCAGAGTACTCCAACACAGTCAGCGGAGCAATCCCGCACAAAATACGTCAGCGGAGCAATCCTGCACAAAAAAACCTCAGCGGAGCAATCCCGCACAAAAAAACCTCAGCGGAGCAATCCCGCACAAAATACGTCAGCGGAGCAATCCCACACAAAAAAACCTCAGCGGAGCAATCCCGCACAAAATACGTCAGCGGAGCAATTCCGCACAAAATACGTCAGCAGAGCAATCCCGCACAAAAACCTCAGCGGAGCAATCCCGCACAAAAAAACCTCAGCGGAGCAATCCCGCACAAAAAACCTCAGCGGAGCAATCCCGCACAAAAAAACCTTAGCGGAGCAATCCCGCACAAAAAACTTCAGAGGAGCAATCCCGCACAAAAAAACCTCAGCGGAGCAATGCCGCACAAAAAGCTTCAGCGGAGCAATCCCGCACAAAAAACGTCAGCGGAGCAATCCCGCACAAAATACGTCAGCGGAGCAATCCCGCACAAAATACGTCAGCGGAGCAATCCCGCACAAAATACGTCAATGGAGCAATCCCACACAAAATACGTCAGCGGAGCAATCCCGCACAAAATACGTCAGTGGAGCAATCCCGCACAAAATACATCAGCGGAGCAATCCCGCACAAAAAACGTCAGCGGAGAAATCCCGCACAAAAAACCTCAGCGGAGCAATCCCGCACAAAATACGTCAGCGGAGCAATCCCGCACAAAAAACTTCAGAGGAGCAATCCCGCACAAAAAACTTCAGCGGAGCAATCCCGCACAAAATACGTCAGCGGAGCAATCCCGCACAAAATACGTCAGCGGAGCAATCCCGCACAAAATACGTCAGGGAAGCAATCCCGCACAAAATACTTCAGCGGAGCAATCCCGCACAAAATACGTCAGCGGAGAAATGCAGCCACTTTCTACTGAATATAAAAATCTAATAAGTCAGCGGAGCAATCCGGCCACTTTATACTGAACATATATATATATATATATATATATATATATATATATATATATATAATACGTCAGGGGAAAAATCCGGCCACTTTCTACTGAATATATATAATACGTCAGCGGAGCAATCCAGCCACTTTCTACTGAATATAAATATATATAATACGTCAGCGGAGCAATCCAGCGACTTTTTACTGAATATAAATATATATAATACGTCAGCGGAGCAATCCGGCCACTTTCTACTGAATATAAATATATAATACGTCAGCGGAGCAATCCAGCCACTTTCTACTGAATATAAATATATATAATACGTCAGCGGAGCAATCCAGCCACTTTCTACTGAATATAAATATATATAATACGTCAGAGGAGCAATCCAGCCACTTTCTACTGAATATATATAATACGTCAGCGGAGCAATCCAGCCACTTTCTACTGAATATAAATATATATAATACGTCAGCAGAGCAATCCAGCCACTTTCTACTGAATATATATAATACGTCAGCGGAGCAATCCAGCCACTTTCTACTGAATATAAATATATATAATACGTCAGCGGAGCAATCCAGCCACTTTCTACTGAATATATATATATATAATACGTCAGCGGAGCAATCCAGCCACTTTCTACTGAATATATATAATACGTGAGCGGAGCAATCCAGCCACTTTCTACTGAATATAAATATATATAATACGTCAGCGGAGCAATCCGGCCACTTTCTACTGAATATAAATATATATAATACGTCAGCGGAGCAATCCGGCCACTTTCTACTGAATATAAATATATATAATACGTCAGCGGAGCAATCCAGCCACTTTCTACTGAATATAAATATATATAATACGTCAGAGGAGCAATCCGGCCACTTTCTACAGAATATAAATATATATAATACGTCAGAGGAGCAATCCGGCCACTTTCTACTGAATATAAATATATATAATACGTCAGAGGAGCAATCCAGCCACTTTCTACTGAATATAAATATATATAATACGTCAGCAGAGCAATCCAGCCACTTTCTACAGAATATATATATATAATACGTCAGTGGAGCAATCCAGCCACTTTCTACTGAATATATATATATAATACGTCAGCAGAGCAATCCAGCCACTTTCTACTGAATATAAATATATAATACGTCAGCGGAGCAATCCGGCCACTTTCTACTGAATATATATATATAATACGTCAGCGGAGCAATCCAGCCACTTTCTACTGAATATAAATATATATAATACGTCAGCAGAGCAATCCAGCCACTTTCCACTGAATATAAATATATATAATACGTCAGCGGAGCAATCCAGCCACTTTCTACTGAATATAAATATATATAATACGTCAGCGGAGCAATCCAGCCACTTTCTACTGAATATATATAATACGTCAGCGGAGCAATCCAGCCACTTTCTACTGAATATAAATATATATAATACGTCAGCAGAGCAATCCAGCCACTTTCTACTGAATATAAATATATATAATACGTCAGCGGAGCAATCCGGCCACTTTCTACTGAATATAAATATATATAATACGTCAGCGGAGCAATCCGGCCACTTTCTACTGAATATAAATATATATAATACGTCAGAGGAGCAATCCAGCCACTTTCTACTGAATATAAATATATATAATACGTCAGCGGAGCAATCCAGACACTTTCTACTGAATATAAATATATATAATACGTCAGAGGAGCAATCCAGCCACTTTCTACTGAATATAAATATATATAATACGTCAGTGGAGCAATCCAGCCACTTTCTACTGAATATAAATATATATAATACGTCAGAGGAGCAATCCAGCCACTTTCTACTGAATATAAATATATATAATACGTCAGCGGAGCAATCCAGCCACTTTCTACTGAATATATATATATATAATACGTCAGCGGAGCAATCCATCCACTTTCTACTGAATATAAATATATATAATACGTCAGCGGAGCAATCCAGCCACTTTCTACTGAATATAAATATATATAATACGTCAGAGGAGCAATCCAGCCACTTTCTACTGAATATAAATATATATAATACGTCAGCGGAGCAATCCAGCCACTTTCTACTGAATATATATATATAATACGTCAGCGGAGCAATCCGGCCACTTTCTACTGAACATAAATATATATAATACGTCAGCGGAGCAATCCAGCCACTTTCTACTGAATATAAATATATATAATACGTCAGCGGAGCAATCCAGCCACTTTCTACTGAATATATATATATAATACGTCAGAGGAGCAATCCAGCCACTTTCTACTGAATATAAATATATATAATACGTCAGCGGAGCAATCCAGCCACTTTCTACTGAATATAAATATATATAATACGTCAGCGGAGCAATCCAGCCACTTTCTACTGAATATAAATATATATAATACATCAGCGGAGCAATCCAGCCACTTTCTACTGAATATAAATATATATAATACGTCAGAGGAGCAATCCAGCCACTTTCTACTGAATATAAATATATATAATACGTCAGCGGAGCAATCCAGCCACTTTCTACTGAATATAAATATATATAATACGTCAGCGGAGCAATCCAGCCACTTTCTACTGAATATAAATATATATAATACGTCAGCAGAGCAATCCGGACACTTTCTACTGAATATATATATATATAATACGTCAGCGGAGCAATCCAGCCACTTTCTACTGAATATAAATATATATAATACGTCAGCGGAGCAATCCAGCCACTTTCTACTGAATATATATATATATAATACGTCAAGGGAGCAATCCAGCCACTTTCTACTGAATATATATAATACGTCAGAGGAGCAATCCGGCCACTTTCTACTGAATATATATAATACGTCAGAGGAGCAATCCAGTCACTTTCTACTGAATATAAATATATATAATACGTCAGCGGAGCAATCCGGCCACTTTCTACTGAATATAAATATATATAATACGTCAGCGGAGCAATCCGGCCACTTTCTACTGAATATATATATATATAATACGTCAAGGGAGCAATCCAGCCACTTTCTACTGAATATATATAATACGTCAGAGGAGCAATCCGGCCACTTTCTACTGAATATATATAATACGTCAGAGGAGCAATCCAGTCACTTTCTACTGAATATAAATATATATAATACGTCAGCGGAGCAATCCGGCCACTTTCTACTGAATATAAATATATATAATACGTCAGCAGAGCAATCCAGCCACTTTCTACTGAACATAAATATATATAATACGTCAGCGGAGCAATACAGCCACTTTCTACTGAACATAAATATATATAATACGACAGCGGAGCAATACAGCCACTTTCTACTGAATATAAATATATATAATACGTCAGCGGAGCAATCCAGCCACTTTCTACTGAATATAAATATATATAATACGTCAGCGGAGCAATCCGGCCACTTTCTACTGAATATATATATATAATACGTCAGCGGAGCAATCCAGCCACTTTCTACTGAACATAAATATATATAATACGTCAGCGGAGCAATACAGCCACTTTCTACTGAACATAAATATATATAATACGTCAGCGGAGCAATCCAGCCACTTTCTACTGAATATAAATATATATAATACGTCAGCGGAGCAATCCGGCCACTTTCTACTGAATATAAATATATATAATACGTCAGAGGAGCAATCCAGCCACTTTCTACTGAACATAAATATATATAATACGTCAGCGGAGCAATACAGCCACTTTCTACTGAACATAAATATATATAATACGACAGCGGAGCAATACAGCCACTTTCTACTGAACATAAATATATATAATACGACAGCGGAGCAATACAGCCACTTTCTACTGAATATAAATATATATAATACGTCAGAGGAGCAATCCAGCCACTTTCTACTGAATATAAATATATATAATACGTCAGCGGAGCAATACAGCCACTTTCTACTGAACATAAATATATATAATACGACAGCGGAGCAATCCAGCCACTTTCTACTGAATATAAATATATATAATACGTCAGAGGAGCAATCCAGCCACTTTCTACTGAATATAAATATATATAATACGTCAGCAGAGCGATCCAGCCACTTTCTACTGAATATATATATATAATACGTCAGCGGAGCAATCCAGCCACTTTCTACTGAATATATATAATACGTCAGAGGAGCAATCCGGCCACTTTCTACTGAATATATATAATACGTCAGAGGAGCAATCCGGCCACTTTCTACTGAATATATATAATACGTCAGCAGAGCAATCCAGCCACTTTCTACTGAATATATATAATACGTCAGAGGAGCAATCCAGCCACTTTCTACTGAATATAAATATATATAATACGTCAGCGGAGCAATCCAGCCACTTTCTACTGAATATATATAATACGTCAGCAGAGCAATCCAGCCACTTTCTACTGAATATAAATATATATAATACGTCAGCGGAGCAATCCAGCCACTTTCTACTGAATATAAATATATATAATACGTCAGCGGAGCAATCCAGCCACTTTCTACTGAATATATATATATATAATACGTCAGCGGAGCAATCCAGCCACTTTCTACTGAATATAAATATATATAATACGTCAGCGGAGCAATCCAGCCACTTTCTACTGAATATAAATATATATAATACGTCAGCGGAGCAATCCAGCCACTTTCTACTGAATATAAATATATATAATACGTCAGCGGAGCAATCCAGCCACTTTCTACTGAATATAAATATATATAATACGTCAGCAGAGCAATCCAGCCACTTTCTACTGAATATATATATATATAATACGTCAGCGGAGCAATCCAGCCACTTTCTACTGAATATAAATATATATAATACGTCAGAGGAGCAATCCAGCCACTTTCTACTGAATATATATATATATAATACGTCAGTGGAGCAATCCAGCCACTTTATACTGAATATAAATATATATAATACGTCAGCAGAGCAATCCAGCCACTTTATACTGAATATATATATATATAATACGTCAGCGGAGCAATCCAGCCACTTTATACTGAATATAAATATATACAATACATCAGCAGAGCAATCCAGCCACTTTATACTGAATATAAATATATATAATACGTCAGAGGAGCAATCCAGCCACTTTCTACTGAATATATATATATATAATACGTCAGTGGAGCAATCCAGCCACTTTCTACTGAATATAAATATATATAATACGTCAGCGGAGCAATCCAGCCACTTTCTACTGAATATAAATATATATAATACGTCAGCAGAGCAATCCAGCCACTTTCTACTGAATATAAATATATATAATACGTCAGAGGAGCAATCCAGCCACTTTCTACTGAATATAAATATATATAATACGTCAGCGGAGCAATCCGGCCACTTTCTACTGAATATATATATATATAATACGTCAGTGGAGCAATCCGGCCACTTTATACTGAATATAAATATATAATACGTCAGCGGAGCAATCCAGCCACTTTCTACTGAATATAAATATATATAATACGTCAGCGGAGCAATCCGGCCACTTTCTACTGAATATATATATATATAATACATCAGCGGAGCAATCCAGCCACTTTCTACTGAATATATATATATATAATACGTCAGCGGAGCAATCCAGCCACTTTCTACTGAATATAAATATATATAATACGTCAGCGGAGCAATCCGGCCACTTTCTACTGAATATATATATATATAATACGTCAGTGGAGCAATCCGGCCACTTTATACTGAATATAAATATATAATACGTCAGCGGAGCAATCCGGCCACTTTCTACTGAATATATATATATATATAATACGTCAGCGGAGCAATCCAGCCACTTTATACTGAATATAAATATATATAATACATCAGCGGAGCAATCCAGCCACTTTCTACTGAATATAAATATATATAATACGTCAGAGGAGCAATCCAGCCACTTTCTACTGAGTATAAATATATATAATACGTCAGCGGAGCAATCCGGCCACTTTCTACTGAATATATATATATATATAATACGTCAGTGGAGCAATCCGGCCACTTTATACTGAATATAAATATATAATACGTCAGTGGAGCAATCCAGCCACTTTCTACTGAATATAAATATATATAATACGTCAGCGGAGCAATCCGGCCACTTTCTACTGAATATATATATATATAATACATCAGCGGAGCAATCCAGCCACTTTCTACTGAATATAAATATATATAATACGTCAGCGGAGCAATCCGGCCACTTTCTACTGAATATATATATATATAATACATCAGCGGAGCAATCCGGCCACTTTCTACTGAATATATATATATATATAATACGTCAGTGGAGCAATCCGGCCACTTTATACTGAATATAAATATATAATACGTCAGTGGAGCAATCCAGCCACTTTCTACTGAATATAAATATATATAATACGTCAGCGGAGCAATCCAGCCACTTTCTACTGAATATAAATATATATAATACGTCAGCGGAGCAATCCGGCCACTTTCTACTGAATATATATATATATAATACGTCAGTGGAGCAATCCGGCCACTTTATACTGAATATAAATATATAATACGTCAGCGGAGCAATCCGGCCACTTTCTACTGAATATATATATATATATAATACGTCAGCGGAGCAATCCAGCCACTTTATACTGAATATAAATATATATAATACATCAGCGGAGCAATCCAGCCACTTTCTACTGAATATAAATATATATAATACGTCAGAGGAGCAATCCAGCCACTTTCTACTGAATATAAATATATATAATACGTCAGCGGAGCAATCCGGCCAATTTCTACTGAATATATATATATATAATACCTCAGCGGAGCAATCCAGCCACTTTCTACTGAATATATATATATATAATACGTCAGCGGAGCAATCCAGCCACTTTCTACTGAATATATATATATATAATACGTCAGCGGAGCAATCCAGCCACTTTCTACTGAATATAAATATATATAATACGTCAGCGGAGCAATCCGGCCACTTTCTACTGAATATATATATATATAATACGTCAGTGGAGCAATCCGGCCACTTTATACTGAATATAAATATATAATACGTCAGCGGAGCAATCCAGCCACTTTCTACTGAATATAAATATATATAATACGTCAGAGGAGCAATCCAGCCACTTTCTACTGAATATATATATATATAATACGTCAGCGGAGCAATCCAGCCACTTTCTACTGAATATAAATATATATAATACGTCAGCGGAGCAATCCGGCCACTTTCTACTGAATATATATATATATAATACGTCAGTGGAGCAATCCAGCCACTTTCTACTGAATATATATATATATAATACGTCAGTGGAGCAATCCAGCCACTTTATACTGAATATAAATATATAATACGTCAGCGGAGCAATCCGGCCACTTTCTACTGAATATATATATATATAATACGTCAGCGGAGCAATCCAGCCACTTTCTACTGAATATAAATATATATAATATGTCAGCGGAGCAATCCAGCCACTTTCTTCTGAATATAAATATATATAATACGTCAGCGGAGCAATCCGGCCACTTTCTACTGAATATATATATATATAATACGTCAGTGGAGCAATCCGGCCACTTTATACTGAATATAAATATATAATACGTCAGCGGAGCAATCCGGCCACTTTCTACTGAATATAAATATACAGTAAGGTTTTTAATATAGGCAGTATAGGTACCGTCCCGATTTAGGGTCACCTTGCCGCTGGTAGGACGGCTTGTATACTTTTTTTGATCAAAAATAGTTCACTAAGTACCCTATATTTATTATGCAACTTTGCTTTACATTTATATATAATGATGGTAGGGTATGAGATATATTTTTTGTCTTTTGTAGGTTTTGAATATAAATATATATAATACGTCAGCGGAGCAATCCAGCCACTTTCTACTGAATATAAATATATATAATACGTCAGCGGAGCAATCCAGCCACTTTCTACTGAATATATATATATAATACGTCAGCGGAGCAATCCAGCCAATTTCTACTGAATATAAATATATATAATACGTCAGCGGAGCAATCCAGCCACTTTCTACTGAATATATATATATATAATACGTCAGCGGAGCAATCCGGCCACTTTCTACTGAATATAAATATATATAATACATCAGCGGAGCAATCCAGCCACTTTCTACTGAATATAAATATATATAATACGTCAGAGGAGCAATCCAGCCACTTTCTACTGAATATAAATATATATAATACGTCAGAGGAGCAATCCAGCCACTTTCTACTGAATATATATATATAATACGTCAGAGGAGCAATCCAGCCACTTTCTACTGAATATAAATATATATAATACGTCAGCGGAGCAATCCAGCCACTTTCTACTGAATATAAATATATATAATACGTCAGCGGAGCAATCCGGCCACTTTCTACTGAATATAAATATATATAATACGTCAGCGGAGCAATCCGGCCACTTTCTACTGAATATAAATATATATAATACGTCAGCGGAGCAATCCGGCCACTTTCCTCTGAATATATATATATATATAAAATACGTCAGTGGAGCAATCCCGCCACTTTCCTCTGAATATATATAATACGTCAGCGGAGCAATCCGGCCACTTTCTACTGAATATAAATATATATAATACGTCAGCAGAGCAATCCGGCCACTTTCTACTGAATATAAATATATATAATACGTCAGCGGAGCAATCCGGCCACTTTCTACTGAATATATATAATACGTCAGCGGAGCAATCCAGCCACTTTCTACTGAATATAAATATATATAATACATCAGCGGAGCAATCCAGCCACTTTCCTCTGAATATATATATATATATATAAAATACGTCAGCGGAGCAATCCAGCCACTTTCCTCTGAATATATATATATACTACGTCAGCGGAGCAATCCAGCCACTTTCTACTGAATATAAATATATATAATACGTCAGCGGAGCAATCCAGCCACTTTCCTCTGAATATATATATAATACGTCAGCGGAGCAATCCAGCCACTTTCCGCTGAATATAAATATATATAATACGTCAGCGGAGCAATCCAGCCACTTTCTACTGAATATAAATATATATAATACGTCAGCGGAGCAATCCGGCCACTTTATACTGAATATAAATATATATAATACGTCAGCGGAGCAATCCGGCCACTTTATACTGAATATAAATATATATAATACGTCAGAGGAGCAATCCAGCCACTTTCCTCTGAATATATATATATACTACATCAGCGGAGCAATCCAGCCACTTTCTACTGAATATAAATATATATAATACGTCAGAGGAGCAATCCAGCCACTTTCTACTGAATATAAATATATATAATACGTCAGCGGAGCAATCCAGCCACTTTCTACTGAATATATATATATATAATACGTCAGCGGAGCAATCCAGCCACTTTCTACTGAATATAAATATATATAATACGTCAGTGGAGCAATCCAGCCACTTTCTACTGAATATAAATATATATAATACGTCAGAGGAGCAATCCAGCCACTTTCTACTGAATATAAATATATAATACGTCAGAGGAGCAATCCAGCCACTTTCTACTGAATATAAATATATATAATACGTCAGCAGAGCAATCCAGCCACTTTCTACTGAATATAAATATATATAATACGTCAGAGGAGCAATCCGGCCACTTTCTACTGAATATAAATATATATAATAAGTCAGCGGAGCAATCCGGCCACTTTCTACTGAATATAAATATATAATACGTCAGAGGAGCAATCCGGCCACTTTCTACAGAATATAAATATATATAATACGTCAGAGGAGCAATCCAGCCACTTTCTACTGAATATAAATATATATAATACGTCAGCGGAGCAATCCAGCCACTTTCTACTGAATATAAATATATATAATACGTCAGAGGAGCAATCCGGCCACTTTCTACTGAATATAAATATATATAATACGTCAGCGGAGCAATCCGGCCACTTTCTACTGAATATAAATATATATAATACGTCAGTGGAGCAATCCGGCCACTTTCTACTGAATATAAATATATATAATACGTCAGCGGAGCAATCCGGCCACTTTCTACTGAATATAAATATATATAATACGTCAGCGGAGCAATCCGGCCACTTTCTACTGAATATAAATATATATAATACGTCAGCGGAGCAATCCGGCCACTTTCTACTGAATATAAATATATATAATACGTCAGCGGAGCAATCCGGCCACTTTCTACTGAATATAAATATATATAATACGTCAGCGGAGCAATGCAGCCACTTTCTGCTGAATATATATAATATGTCAGCGGAGCAATGCAGCCACTTTCTACTGAATATATATAATACGTCAGCGGAGGAATCCGGCCACTTTTTTGACTATATCAAACGTCAGCAGAGCTAAATATTTTAATTAAAGTTTACAACCTTATTCGTTCCGTAATTCCATTATAATGGCCCCCAAACGCCAGCAAGTTCTTTCTGAGGAGAAAACTCAGGCAAAAAAATCAAAAAGGGCTGAAGCTCAAAAGGTTGGTAGAAGTAGGGGTAAAAAACAGCACCTTAAATTGCAGCGTGAAAAAAATACTGTCAGAAGAAAGGCTGCCCGTCATAATCTCACCCCAAAAAAGCCTCAACAGATGCGCAACGCTGACGCTGAGAGGCATAGGTCTGCCCCAGAGAGACATAGGTCTGCCCCAGAGAGGCGTAGGTCTGCCCCAGAGAAGCATAGGTCTGCCACAGAGAGGCATAGGTCTGCCCCAGAGAGGTGTAGGTCTGCCCCAGAGAGGCATAGGTCTGCCCCAGAGAGGCATAGGTCTGCCCCAGAGAGGCGTAGGTCTGCCCCAGAGAGGCGTAGGTCTGCCCCAGAGAGGCATAGGTCTGCCCCAGAGAGGCGTAGGTCTGCCCCAGAGAGGCATAGGTCTGCCCCAGAGAGGCGTAGGTCTGCCCCAGAGAGGCATAGGTCTGCTCCAGAGAGGCGTAGGTCTGCCCCAGAGAGGCATAGGTCTGCCCCAGAGAGGCATAGGTCTGCCACAGAGAGGCGTAGGTCTGCCCCAGAGAGGCATAGGTCTGCCACAGAGAGGCATAGGTCTGCCCCAGAGAGGCATAGGTCTGCCCCAGAGAGGCGTAGGTCTGCCCCAGAGAGGCGTAGGTCTGCCCCAGAGAGGCATAGGTCTGCCCCAGAGAGGCATAGGTCTGCCACAGAGAGCCATAGGTCTGCCCCAGAGAGGCGTAGGTCTGCCCCAGAGAGGCATAGGTCTGCCCCAGAGAGGCGTAGGTCTGCCCCAGAGAGGCATAGGTCTGCCCCAGAGAGGCGTAGGTCTGCCCCAGAGAGCCATAGGTCTGCCCCAGAGAGGCATAGGTCTGCCCCAGAGAGGCGTAGGTCTGCCCCAGAGAGGCATAGGTCAGCCCCAGAGAGTGTGACAGACGCTGAGCTTCAGCAGCATCGCAGCGCCAATGCTGAGAGACACAGAGGAGCCCGTACTAAACAACCTGCCCGCTGGGGTTAAAAACGGAAGATCTCGCAACACTGCTTTGCTTACTGAAAACTTCAATGAAGACGACATTGAGGCATGCTATCTTGGCCCAATGAACAACAAATGCTCATTTTGTAATACCAACCATTTCCAAAATGAAATTACAACAAACTGTTGTCATAGTGGAACCATCAAACTGGAAGAAGTGTGAATGCATCCCTATATTACTAATTGCATGAAGAGATCAGAACCAAACTCCAAGAATTTCATGGAAAACATAAGATCATACAATAGTGTAAACGCTTCTGCATCAATGGGCGCACAAATTGACCAATCAATTAACAGGCGATCAGGTCCTTTCTGTTACAGAATCCATGGGCAAATTTACCATGCAACATCTGCGTTGCACCCTAACCAAGGTGAATCACCAACATACGCCCAGTTATATATTCTGGATTCGGCACAATCCAGCCAACAGTGGATGCATTCGTAATCTTATGGAAAATCTACAAAGAATTCTGGAAGATATCAATCCTTTCTCCAGAGAATACAAAAATATGTTGCAATTTGAACAAGAAGAAATGCTGAAAGCAAATCTAGAAAACCGAATGCCAATTGAATATAGCATGACTTTCGTGAGAGAAAAAGTAAATACTATGCACCCCGGCAGAATCAATGCTCCAACTGCCAGAGGGGAAATTGCTGCCATTTTCCACAGCACAGATGGTGCACCCCCAGAAAACCGTGACATTACCATTCATCCAAAAAGTGGAATTTTACAAAATATATCTATTCTGAGTAGACTCTGTGACCCAATGAGCTACCCTTTGCTTTTCCCTTATGGGGACTCTGGGTGGACTACAGAACTAAAAAAAACAGTTGGTCGAGGAAATGTGACTCCACTTCAATGGTATTCATACCACTTTGCCATTCGTGATGGTACTTTTAACCAGTTCCTTAATGCAGGAAAGCTGACACACCAATTTATGGTTGATGCCTATTGGAAAACTGAGGCAAACCGTTTGAATTGGGTGCGCACAAATCAAAGTACTGTAAGAGCTGAATAATATGACGTCCTTCACCAAGTCGTGACCAACCACCGTTTCATGAACATAAATATCCTACCTGGAAGAAAAGTCATATTGCCATCGACTTTCCAAGGAAGTCCAAGAAATATGGCACAAAACTACCAAGATGCCATGGCAATGGTCAGGAAATATGGCAAACCAGACCTATTTGTAACAGTAACGTGCAGTCCAAAATGGAGGGAAATCAGGGAAAACGTACTTCCCAGTCAGCAACCATGCGACAGGCCCGATTTAGTAGCTCGAGTATTTAACATGAAACTAAAATTGCTACTTGGAGACCTAACCACATACCCCAGATTTGGACGTGTTAATGGTATGGTGTATGTAATTGAGTTCCAAAAAAGAGGGCTCCCTCATGGACACATATTGGCATTTATGACCCCGGAATACAAAGCCTGGGAAAAAGAAAGAATTGACAAAATTGTTTGTGCAGAGCTCCCGCACAAAGACACGCATCCGAAGCTTTATGAAATTGTACAATCTTGCATGATGCACGGTCCATGTGGTCCACTTAATCCAAATGCACCATGCATGGACAATGGAAACTGTACAAGGTTTTCCCAAGGATTTCTGTTCCGAAACTAATAGCAATGTAAATGGATCCCCTAAATATCAACGCCGGGATGAGAACAACTTTGTTGAACTTGGTGGAAACAGGGTTGATAATAGATGGGTTGTACCTTACAATCCTTATCTTTCCTTAAAATACAATGCTCACATAAACGTTGAGATTTGCAGTTCTATACAAAGTGTAAAATATTTGTTCAAATATGTTTACAAAGGGCATGATTGTGCAAATCTACAGTGTGTTACTGCTGCCACAGAACAAGAAGCCACGGTTGAATGGGATGAAGTAAAAAATGACTTAGAAACGCGATATGTAAGTGCACCTGAAGCATGCTGGAGACTCAGGGAATATAAAATGCACCATCAACCTGACCATGTGGAAAGATGAAATGTCCACCTTGAGGACAAGCATACAATATGCTTCATAGCAGGTAAAGAAGCTGAAGCTGTGCAGCGGAAAAACACCAAGTCTAAACTTCTTGCTGGGTTTAAACTGAATCGGGAAGATCCTAATGCCCAACAATATTTCTACATTGAAATCCCTGAACATTACACTTGGGATGAAAAAAACATTAAATGGAAACCACGTTGCAAATGTCATAAAACCACAATTGGCAGAATGTTTAACGTTAGTCCATTAGACAGAGAAAAATACTTTCTCCGAATTCTCCTTCTCAATGTTAGAGGCGCAACATCTTTTGAGGATCTCAGAACAACTGAAGGAAACCGTTTTGCTACTTTCCAAGAAGCCTGTATTGCAAGAGGGTTAACTGATGATGACTCTGAATGGGATACTCGCCTAACAGAAGCTGCCACTTATCAAATGCCAATACAACTTACACAATTGTCTGCATTTATTTGCATCATGTGTGAGCCGTCTAATGCTGCAGCATTGTTTCAAAGGCACAATAAAAATCTCATGGAAGACTACACCAGACGTTTCCCTCATGTAGAAAAGGCCCTCTATATGACATTACATGAAATTGAGCCTGTGTTACGGACACATGGAAAGTCATTACAAGATTTTGGCCTACAACTTCCTGTTGGCAAGTACGATGATCCAATCAATTCTGGCAAATATTACGACCCTGTTGCGGAAAAGGCTTTGAGGAGAAATTCCAAATGTTAAACCCAGGACAACGAAAGGCTTTCGAAAAAATCAGAGAAGCTTTTGAGATTCCAACTTGCAAAAACGTCTATTTTTTATTGACGGACCTGGTGGAAGCGGTAAAACATTCCTGTATAATACAATCATGCATTACATTCGGAGCAAAAATGAATTAGTCTTGCCATGTACATTTACAGGCATTGCTGCTACTTTGCTGGAAGGAGGCCGAACTTCCCATAATCTGTTCAAACTGCCTATACCAATTAATGAAACGTCGACGTGCAATATTCGTCATGGCAGCAATACTGCCAATGAGTTGAAAAACGCCAAACTCATAATCTGGGACGAAGCTTCTACGGCTCCAGCTCATGCTGTAAATGCAGTTGACACCTTCTACAAAGAACTCATGGCTGAAGATCCAAAAGTTCCCTCCAAAAAACGTTCGGAGGTGCAGTGTTTGTTTTTGGTGGAGATTTTCGACAAATCCTTCCTGTTGTTCCACATGGCAGCAGAACCGAAATAATTTCAGCATGCATGAAGAACAGCAATTGTTGGAGGAATATTGAAGTCCTCAAATTGGACCAAAACATGCGTACCAATGAGGACAATGTCCCCCAAGAACATCAAGGCTTTTCCCAATGGCTTTTAAACCTTGGAGATGGAAAACTTCAAGAACCAGGACTAGAGGAAGGTATCTTTGAAATTCCTTCTGTCTGCATTGAAAATGGATGTATTGTTGATGCTGTCTTTCCTCAAGTCATACAACCAGAAGATAAAAGCATTGCAAACCGTGCAATCCTAACTCCAAAAAACCAACATTCACATGAACTGAATGAAAATGTTCTTAGACGAATTCAGTCTGAATTGAAATGCTACACCAGTATTGATTCCATTCAGCAAGATACTGCAAATGCTGAGGAAGCAGCAAACTATCGATGGAGTTCTTAAACAGCTTAACGCCTGGTGGTATGCCTCCTCATAGATGACATTTGAAAGTTGGAGCAGTAGTCATGCTATTAAGAAACCTTAACTCAAGAAGAGGTCTTTGCAATGGCACCAGAATGGTTGTGAAGCAAATGATGTCAAAAGTCATTGACTGTGAAATCCTCAGCGGATCATTTAATGGTAGAAGGGTATCATTCCCAGAGTTATTCTGCCCCAAGCCATCCTCATCTTCCTTTTACTTTAAAACGAAAACAGTTTCCCTTAAGACTTGCTTATGCTATGACCATCAACAAAAGTCAAGGGCAAACACGGGATTCAGTTGGCATATATTTGCCATCTCCAGCCTTCAGCCAGGGCCAACTTTATGTCGCCTCTTCAAGGACAAAATCCTTCCAACAAGTCAAAGTCAAAGTTTTTGCTACTGATCAACGAAGCAACTTAAAGAAAGACCACAGAGTTTACACCAAAAATGTTCTTTACACAGAAGATTTTGCACAATAATTTTTTTTTCCAGCTAATAGTTTAATAAAATGTAAAATGTTATATATAACAGTGAATGTGTCTTTCTGTTCAAAGCCAAAATGGGTGGCGGCTGTGCAGTGTGGTGCCTGAGTCAGAGCGTGTGCACACTGCACTACGATGCCATTTTACTGAAGACACTGTGTGTGCAAATTCCCAGACACAGTGTCTTCAAGAAAATGGCGCCAGATATTGTGAGATGCGCACACGTTGACTCAGGCACTATTTTATGGGAACAGAACATGACCGGATGGGGGCACAGGATGGCAGCAGCACATACCAGGATAGGGGCACAGGATGGCAGCACATACCAGGATAGGGGCACAGGATGGCAGCTGCACATACCAGGATGGGGGCACAGGATGGCCGCAGCACACACCAGGATGGGGGCGCAGGATAGCAGCATATACCAAGATAGGGGCACAGGATAGCAGCACATACCAGGATAGGGGCACAGGATGGCAGCACATACCAGGATAGGGGCACAGGATGGCAGCAGCACATACCAGGATAGAGGCACAGGATGGCAGCACATACCAGGATAGGGGCACAGGATGGCAGCTGCACATACCAGGATGGGGGCACAGGATGGCCGCAGCACACACCAGGATGGGGGCGCAGGATAGCAGCATATACCAAGATAGGGGCACAGGATAGCAGCACATACCAGGATAGGGGCACAGGATGGCAGCAGCACAAGACCGGATTGGAGCACAGGATTAGAGCAGCACATACCAGGATGGGGGCGCAGGATAGCAGCAGCACATTACAGAATGGGGGCGCAGGATAGCAGCACATACCAGGATAGGGGCACAGGATGGCAACACATACCAGGATGGGGGCGCAGGATAGCAGCAGCACATGACAGGATGGGGGCGCAGGATAGCAGCAGCACATTACAGAATGGGGGCGCAGGATAGCAGCACATACCAGGATAGGGGCGCAGGATAGCAGCAGCACATTACAGAATGGGGGCACAGGATAGCAGCACATACCAGGATAGAGGCACAGGATGGCAGCACATACCAGGATAGGGGCACAGGATGGCAGCAGCACATATCAGGATGGGGGCGCAGGATAGCAGCACATGACAGGATAAGGGCACAGGATGGCAGCAGCACATTACAGAATGGGGGCGCAGGATGGCAGCAGCACATGACAGGATGGGGGCACAGGATAGCAGCACAAACCAGGATGGGGGCGCAGGATAGCAGCACATACCAGGATAGGGGCACAGGATGGCAGCAGCACATATCAGGATGGGGGCGCAGGATAGCAGCACATGACAGGATAGGGGCACAGGATGGCAGCAGCACATTACAGAATGGGGGCACAGGATAGCAGCACATACCAGGATGGGGGCACAGGATAGCAGCACATACCAGGATGGGGGCACAGGATGGCAGCAGCACATTACAGAATGGGGGAGCAGGATGGGAGCAGCACATGACAGGATGGGGGCGCAGGATGGGAGCAGCACATGACAGGATGGAGGCCATATACCAATATAAATGCTCGCCACCCGGGCGTAGAACGGGTGGTTCAATAGCTAGTACATTATAGGTGAAGTAGACTCAAAAGACCAAGCAGATTCAACCTTAAAGAACGAGTCATTACTTCTTCTTTTACCCATGAGTCCCGCACGTCATGCCCAACTGCCCCAACGCACATTTCGAATCGTCCTCAGGGGGTGCCCCTGCGTGCGTTGGGGCAGTTGGGCATGATGTGCGGACTCATGGGTAAGTGCCTCATTCATTACCAGTATACTTATCTCTAACATTCAAGAACTTGTCCACTAATTTATTCCCCCCCCAATGTATCCCCCCCGGGGCCCCTAAGACTTATTGTAAATACCTTCTGTTGCTGATAATGCCTGTGAGCGGCGCTATCGGTTGCCTCTCACAGGCATCACGTGACTCCGCGCTGACGTCATGACAAGTGAGGCGTGACTCAGCACTGGGGTCCCCGCGGTGGCCGCAGGGTTGTGGGTGGGGTTACCCCCGCGTCACACCTTGCATCCACCGCGCGCTTTCCCAATGAATGGAGAGAGGCAGAGCGCGTGGTGGATGCTGGGTGTGACGAGGAGGGGTAACCCCGCCCACAGCCTGGAGTCCACCCTGGAACCTGGAAGACAAAGACCCCCGGCTGCTGCCAGCACTTGTCGTGACATCAGCGGATGTCAGAGCCGGCTGCAGCCGGGGGTCACATGATGCCTGTGAGCGGCCAGTGATAGCGCCACTCACAGGCAGTATCTGCAACAGAAGGTATTTACAAGAAGTCTTAGGGGCCCCGGGGGGATACATGGGGGGATATAAAGTAGTGGACATCCCCTTTCAGCCATGGCGCTCTATTTTACCACCTGTGTGCCTGTTTTTATGTAATCTCCACCTATATGATGTGTGCTGCTCCTCTTTATTGATTTTGATTTAATTATACTGAGTTAGGACCTAAGCACTATAATACTGTTGTGGGGTCTATGTGATACTGCTATATCTATGTCAGATATGTAATTGGTCTGGCACCCCCACTAAAACCACGTCCCCTCCCCCACCCCCCACCCCCCGTCCAACTTATCTCATATATGTGTGTCTCTCTTGTGATTAATAAAATTGATATTGATATTTACTTTATGATTGAAGTAGTAATGACTCGTTCTTTAAGGATGAATTTGCATTGTCATTGTATCATAACACAGGATAACAAAAAAAATGGTGGTAGCCCATGCAAGTGCTGCACTCACTATTCTGCTGGTGCAGTCGCTGTGTACATACATTACATTACTGATCCGGAGTTACATCCTGTATTATACTCCAGAGCTGCACTCACTATTCTGCTGGTGCAGTCACTGTGTACATACATTACATTACTGATCCGGAGTTACATCCTGTATTATACTCCAGAGCTGCACTCACTATTCTACTGGTGCAGTCACTGTGTACATACATTACATTACTGATCCTGAGTTACATCCTGTATTATACTCCAGAGCTGCACTCACTATTCTGCTGGTGCAGTCACTGTGTACATACATTACATTACTGATCCTGAGTTACATCCTGTATTATACTCCAGAGCTGCACTCACTATTCTGCTGGTGCAGTCACTCTGTACATACATTACATTACTGATCCTGAGTTACATCCTGTAGATCTTTTATTATAAAAATTAAAAACATAACAATAATAATAACAGAAACATAACAAAATTAATAACCAGAAAATAAACAATGTAATGAACTGGTCCAGCCGCTCCCTCTCTCCTCACACACATATTATACATATATACAGAATAATAACTACCTACACCATGACATCTGGTCCGGTTACCAAACAAATAATAACAATATAATAAACAATAACCGACAAATTATATACAAACTAATATATACATTCTTTTTTTTTTTTTTTTAAATAAATTAAATACTAACTATACAAATATATACAAGACAAAACAAAACCCCCCACACTCAAGCCCACCAGTCCCTCCCCGGCACTGACCTGAGAGCTGGTCCTGCGCCTCATGCCTCAGTCCAACGTCCATAGGCCAGATCAGACAGTGCCAGTTTTTCACCCAAATAACCAGTGTCCCACAAGATGAACCCACCTCCCCCCTTTTCCCTCCACCCAACCTAACAGCTACACCCAAACCCATATATACAATATATACAGAAACAAACAATACAATAACCACAACTGACAAAGCCCAAATTCGGCGCCTGCAGCCCTACATCACTGTCTACTGATCAAATACAAAAATCTATGGTGTCAGCAGCAGCCCACCACCAGGAGAGGAGATGACCAGACTAGGGCACACTAAAAGAAAAGCCCCTCCAGAGGAGAGCGGCCCTCCGTGTACCCAGTCTCCCATACTCCAGAGAACGCACCTTCACCAGGTCACCGAGTATGGTCCTAAACACATCGTCCACTGGGAGGATTTTCCGTTGCGTCGATACTAAGCACCGTGCGTTCCACGTGTGATACCTAACCACTGCGCTAACTAGAAATAAGGTGCAGTGGTCCCGACCACCCAGGTCCCCGAATGCTCCATAGGCCAATTCCGCATAAGAGAGACCGACCAGCCGGGGCCAGCCAATGGAGGCGCCCATCCTGTTGTACACCTCTGTGTTAAAGGGACAACGAAGCAGGAAGTGGTCCATGCTTTCAAGCATGGTACCACAATGCTCCCGAGGACAGTTCCTGTCCTCAGAGCTCCTACACTTCAGATTGTCCCTCAAACACAGTTTCCCATGGAAGCAGCGCCAAGCCAAGTCCCAAAACTTCGAGGGATCCTGATAGAATTCAAAAGATGCAGACCCACCCCAACATCCCGACTTGGGCAATCCCTGCACACCAGAGGCCTCTGAAAATGAGTCAACAGAACCCTTTTGTCAAGGAGCTTCCTTGGCAGAGTCCTGACCTCCCACATTCCCAGACCCCACCGACGAATTACCTTCAGAACCACAGTAGCGTAAGCCGGTAGATGTCAATGTGGTGTGCGTAGATCTTTCACTTGCCCTCCTGTCTCCCATTCCTGGAAGAAAGGCTGAAACCATCCCTTACAGCAGAATACCCACGGGGGAGCCCTCTCTTTCCAGAGGTTTGCAATATTGATCTTAATGAAGGTATTCACAAGGAATACCACAGGGTTGACCATACCCAACCCTCCTAGTCTCCTCGTACGGTAAGTAACCTCCCTCTTGACCAGGTTCAGTCTATTCCCCCATAACAGTTGGAAGAACAAACTGTAAACCCGAGTCCAGAGAGGCTCCGGCAAGATGCACACACTGCCCAGATAGATCAGCAAAGGGAGCAGGTAAGTTTTGATCAGGTTTACCCTTTCCCTTAGGGTCAAAGACCAACCCTTCCATTGGTTCACCTTCTGAGTGGCGATCTCTAGCCTGCTGTCCCAATTTTGTTTGGGGCAATCCCCCTGGCCAAATTCGATGCCAAGAACTTTTGCGGAGACTTTGGGTCCTGGAAGGGTGTACGGGAGATCAAAACCAGAATCTCCTCCTCCCAGCCAGAGACTCTCACACTTATCCCGGTTGATCTTGGACCCGGATGCCTCCGAGTAGCTATTTACTTCTGATATCAGCCACTCTGCCTCCCCATCAGAGGAAACAGAAACGGTGACATCATCGGCATACGCCACCACTCTCAGAGTGGCTTCCGGTGCTGCTCGGTCCATCACGATCCCAGCCAATGGTCCACGCTCCACCCTCCTAAGAAGTGGGTCAATCGCAAACACGTACAGCAGCGGGCTCAAGGGACAACCCTGGCGAACACCACACCCAACCTCAAAAGAGCTGCCAATCCAACCGTTCACAAGCGGGAAACTCTCTGCCCCAGCGTACAAGGTCTTAAGCCAATCAACAAATCCCCCCGGCAGGCCATACCTCAGAAGGACAGACCAGAGGTACTCATGATTAACCCGATCAAACGCTTTTGCCTGGTCCAATGACAGCATGTACCCCTTCCAGTGACCAGCCCTACCCTGCTCCACCGCCTCTCGGACACAGAGTACAGCACTAATTGTACTGCGGCCCGGAACAGAGCAATGCTGGGCTCCCGAAAGGAGCCGGGGCGCAAATTTCACCAACCGATTAAACAGCACCTTTGCCAAAACCTTCCTGTCTGCATTGAGAAGCGCTATGGGACGCCAATTCTCAATGCAAGATGAGTCCTTACCCTTTGCCAAGATAATCAGGGCAGACCTCCTCATTGATTTTGGCAGAGTGCCCGATGAAAGACATTCATTGAATACCTCAGTCAACAGGGGAACCAAGGCGTCCTTAAAGGTCTTATAGAATTCAGATGTTAAGCCATCTGGACCGGGAGATTTCTTTAGGGCAAGCCCTTCAATCGCCAACTTAACTTCCTCTTCCCTGATCATCTCTGTCAAAACGCCAAGAGAGGGGTCTACCCCTGGTTCGGGGACGGCTTCAGCCAGAAAAGCCGACATCTCATCCCAATCCAGATCCCTCTCCCCCAAGAGGTGCGAGTAGAAGGATCTGACGACCTCCAGGATCCCTGATCTGGATCTTTTCAGGGACCCCGCAGTGTCAACCAGTCCTGTAACAACTTTACTATTCACTGACATCTTGCAGTTTCTGTAAGGGTCTGGCGAGCGGTACTTCCCATAATCCCTCTCAAAAACCAAAGATGCGTGTCTATCATACTGACACCTCATTAGCAAAGATTTCACTCTGGAGATCTCCTCACGGCTACCTCCAGTTGAGACAAGATGCTCGAGTTTCCTCCTCAGGCCCTGATACATTTGGTACCTGTCCAGGCTCCAGAGGCTCGAGAGCTGGCGGAAGAATCTCGCCACCCTTTTCTTGAACATCTCCCACCACTCTGACTTACTACTACAAAGATCCAGTAAGGGTACCTGGCTCTGAAGAAAATCCTCAAAGGACTGTCTTATCTCCGCTTCTACCAAGAGAGACGAATTGAGCCTCCAAAAGCCTCTTCCTATCCGGCGAGTCTCTGTAACATTCAGAGAAAACAAAATCAAACAGAGATCAGAGAACTCCACCTCAACAGCAGATACTGCTGAAGAGACGGCTTCCTCCTTTAAATAAAACCTGTCTATCCTGGACCTACAGTTACCTCTATGATAGGTGAACCCCTCGTGGACTGCGGTGAGCCGGATGTGGACATCTACCAGGCGAGCTTCACTAGCTACAATATTAAGGGCGACGCCATCATAAGTCAGCTTGTCTCTGGAACCTCCTCTATCTCGGGGCCTCGTGACAGTGTTAAAGTCCCCTCCAAAGACGACCTGCCGACTCGTAAAAAGGTAGGGCTTGATCCTCATAAAGAGACACTTCCGGTCCCACTTAGATTGGGGACCATAGATGTTAATGAGCCAGAGCTCTTGTCCCTTCATGAGGACATCTAATATCAGGCACCTCCCCATTTCTAACTCAATAACCCGTCGGCATTCTACCGGTGCGGTAAAAAGGACCGCCACTCCGCTATACGGCTCGGCCGCAAGAGACCAATAGGAGGACCCAAGTCTCCACTCCCTCTGCCATATTTGGCAGCCTGGTCTCTTGCAAAAAGAAAACGTCAGCTTCAACCCGGCTGAGAAAATCAAAGGCCGCCAATCTAGCCATATTTGACTTAATGCTGGCGACATTAATGGACACCAGCGTCAACGGAGTGGGTACCGGCATCATTGGTGATTGAGTTAGATGGCTTTCTTCTTCCCACTCCCCTTATCCTCTGCCTCAGAGGAGGAATCCTTCCCCCTCTTTAATGATACAGAGGTGTCCATTCCCACATTTTTCCTTCTTTTTTCGTCCTCGTCTCCGGACTCTGGGCCAGTCCCTCCCCCCAAGGACCTTGCATCCCCAGGAGAAGGAGACTCGGCGCCCACTGTAAGCTCCGCCGAAGCCAGAACCTCACCCTCAGCCTCCTCTTCTGAGGAAGAGATGTTGTCAAGGGCTTGGAAGCGGTTAGAAAGACCAACTAGAGGGGAGTCAGTTTTACCTTCCTTAGGTACCTTGGTCAGAGCGGGAGAAGATGTTTTATCTCCCTTCTTTCTCTTCTTTTTGGTGCCGAGCTTACGCTTGTTCTCTAGCCACCGCTTATTATCCTCATCCATACTTTCATAATGGGAGGCAGAGGGGGTTTCCTCCCTGTGGATCCTCCTGATCTCCTCATCAAACTCATCATCCCTCGGGGCCTCAGCAGCAACACTGGCATCCAGGACAGGGGCCGCCCCCGTAGCCCGTGGCTCGCCCCACTCCCTCTCCTGTCTGCACTTGTCTAGACCCCTCAGCTGGGCAGGCATCTTTTTATTGTTTTTCTTCCCTGGCCCCTCAGCTACCCCACCCCTGCTAGTCCTCTCCCCAGCAAAATCGGCCTCACGGCTTTCTCCCACCGGGGTCTCGACTGCATTAGCGAAGGAGCGAGGACAACGGCTGACTGGGTGACCTAACTCACCACACAGGTGGCACCTAGTCTCCACACAAGAGGCAGCAAGATGACCGACTCCCCCACACAATGCACATTTCTGCACAGTGCAGTTTGCACTGAAGTGTGTAGGGTCGCCGTACCTGTGACAGAGCTTTGGTTGCCCCAGGTAGAAGACCAGGATACGATCCCTACCCAGGAAGGCAGATGATGGAATGTGGGCAACCGTACCACCTGAACACTTAAGTTTTACCATAAACGTCCAGGCCCCTGACCAGATACCAAACTCGTCACGGTTTTTATTTGGCATCTCCACCACCTCTCCACACTGACCAAGCCATAATCATCAACATTAACAGAAATAAACACTTGAAATAGATCACTCTGTGTGTAATGACTCTACATAATATATGAGTTTCACTTTTTGTATTGAAGAACTGAAATAAACTAACTTTTTGATGATATTCTAATTTAGTGAGATGCACTTGTATATTACCTCTCTTATCTGAGATTCGTGTACAGGTAACCTATATCAGTTGGGATAGCGTTTTACAGGCATCTAGTCAGGGATTATTGCATTGTACTCCGTGCTTAAAAAAAACTATTCCCTATTGAGAACGCTGTTAGCTGCTTTTAAAATAGGGACAGGTGCTAGATGGTATTATCAGCTGGAAATGAGTGTTCATTCTGGATGTGTTTGATCATATCTCACACACCACATGGCCAGATAAGGTAGCAAAATGTTAAAATGACATTTGCGGGTGAATGCATTTTTCACCGTTGAAAAAAATGCAAAAGTGCAAAAACGCATCAAAAACGATAAGTGTGAACTTAGCCCAAGGTCTGGAGGTGCATTTTTGCTTTTGGTTATTTATTTGGCTTTATATACAGTGGCAAATCCAACCAAAACAAAGCAACGAAAAAGGATCCAACGGTTTTAAAGATGCATCAAAATTTATTAGTACATAGATGATCAGACAAAAGCAGGAATCAGTGTGGAAAACACATGAGGAATAGAAACCCGCAACAACCCTCTCCACAATGGCGGACACATGCAGGACCAAACAGTACAATTTAAGTCGGATATAGACTATCTAAGTATTTGAGGAGTAACACCATACATAGATGATATGTCAATACATATTTTCAAGTACAGCACCTATACTGGACTAGAATACCCATGCTGTCCTATACTGCTGAGTGTATGTTCCCTATCATATGCCAGATATAACCATAAGTGACCTGCTAAGTCACTATATACATACCAGAGATATCAAGCTTCAGCAGAAGACAGTCAGGGAATAGTCAAAGATTTAGAGGTCCGTCTAAGGTCGGCACATGCGGAGCAGAGAAGTCCCGACGCGCGTTTCGGTGGTTCCCTTCGTCAGGGGGCATGTTTGCTGCCTCGCTGTCACTTGCTTATATTGGCGCCAGGCACATTTAAAGACCGGAAGTGATATCAGCGTCACTGCGGAGACCAGGACGCCAGCCGACATCCGCATCATGTGACAGCGGAGGGGCGGGGCTTAAGCCCTAACGCCACACACCGCTGAAACACACAGTGTCATTGCGGAGGTAGAACGCCGGCCGGCATCCGCGTCATGTGACAGCAGAGGGGCGGGGCATAAGCCCTGACGCCACACACCGCTAGAACACAAAGACCGCGGGACCAGAAGTGACGTGTGCATCACCATGGGGATCCGGACGCCGGCCAGCATCCGCGTCATGTGACAGAAGCGAGGGCTACAGAATAGCCACAACACCTCATGTCACTGGGACACGGAAAGCCGGCCGGCGCACAGACCCACATAGTCAGCACATTTGCCTGACTGTCTCCTTCACTAGGCCAGGTATCATCGCAGCCCTCTCATTGAAATAACGAGAGTCAGTTCTATAAGGCCATGATGCCACATATCAAAGATTGTCTAAAAGATAAAATAAAGAAAGAGGGGAAAGAAAACATGAACTGGGGGGGGACCCAGAAATGTAGAAATTTTTCCAAATTTATTAAAAAAGAAAAACTTAAATATCACATGGTCATAAGTATTCAGACCCTTTGCTCAGTATTGAGTAGAAGCCCCCTTTAGAGCTAGTACAGCCATGAATCTTCTTGGGAATGATGCAACAAGTTTTTCACACCTGGATTTGGGGATCCTCTGTCATTCTTCCTTTCAGATCCTCTCCAGTTCCGTCAAGTTGGATGGTGAACGTTGGTGGACAGCCATTTTCAGGTCTCTCCAGAGATGCTCAATTGGGTTTAGGTCAGGGCTCTGGCTGGGCCAGTCAAGAATGGTCACAGAGTTGTTCTGAAGCCACTCCTTTGTTATTTTAGCTGTGTGATTAGGGTCATTGTCTTGTTGAAAGGTGAACCTTCGGCCAAGTCTGAGGTCCAGAGCACTCTGGAAGAGGTTTTCATCCAGGATATCTCTGCACTTGGCAGCATTCATGTTTCCTTCAATTGCAACCAGTCATCCTATCCCTGCAGCTGAAAAACACCCCCATAGCATGATGCTGCCACCACCATGTTTCACTGTTGGGATTGTATTGGGCAGGTGATGAGCAGTGCCTGGTTTTCTCCACCCATACCGCTTAGAATTATCACCAAAGTTATCAAAAAGTTCTATCTTCATCTCATCAGACCAGAGAATCTTATTTCTCATAGTCTGGTAGTCCTTCATGTGTTTTTGAGCAACTTCTATGCGGGTTTTCATATGTCTTGCACTGAGGAGAGGCTTCCATCGGGCTACTCTGTCATAAAGGCCAAACTGGTGGAGGGCTGCAGTGATAGTTGACTTTGTAAAACTTTCTCCCATCTCCCTACTGCATCTCTGGAGCTCAGACACAGTGATCTTGGGTTTGTTCTTTACCTCTCTCACCAAGGCTCTTCTCCCACGATTGCTCAGTTTGGCTGGACGGCCAAGTCTATGAAGACTTCTGGTGGTCCCAAACTTCTTTCATTTAAGGATTAGGGAGGCCACTGTGCTCTTAGGAACCTTGAGTAATGCAGAAATTATTTTGTAACCTTGGCCAGATCTGTGCCTTGCCACAATTCTGTCTCTGAGCTCCTTGGACAGTTCCTTTGAGCTCATGATTCCCATTTGGTCTGACATGCACTGTGAGCTGTGAGGTCTTATATAGACAGGTGTGTGCCTTTCCAAATCAAGTCCTATCAGTTTAATTAAACACAGCTGGACACAATGAAGAAGTAGAACCATCTCAAGGAGGATCACAAGGTAATGGACAGCGTGAGACTTAAATATGAGTGTCTGAGCAAAGGGTCTGAATTCTTATGACCTTGTGATATTTCAGTTTTTTTCTTTTTTAATAAATTTGCAAAAATTTCTATAGTTCTGTTTTTTTCAGTCAAGATGGGGTGCAGAGTGTACTTTAATGAGAAAAAAGAATGAACTTTTTAGAATTTACCAAATGGCTGCAATGAAACAAAGAGTAAAACATTTAAAGGGGTCTGAATACTTTCCGTACCCACTGTATATATTTGTTCAGGATGTGGGGGGGGCGCGGTCCCGGGCCCATCAGACTATAGTTGCCCCACTGTATGTACATATATATACAATATTCATTTTTTAGAGTTAGGCATATAACAATTTTTAACAACTGCATACCAATTCCGTCTTGTTTCATTGGCACTCTCATACATATACAGCGATGGGTGACATTGATGCCTGTTCCCCAGGTAGCACATTTTAATCCCACAACTGGGGTTATAAAATCCTTTGGGATTAATTTCATAGTGTTTTTATGAATTTTTTTTATATAGTACTGTCCACACTGAGTATTTAATTCTCCCCTCTTTTCCTTCCTTTTTGTACTGTCCCATTTTACCATTCTTATTTGAATAAAAATGAATGAAAAACTAAAAATAAATACAATTGTTCACGTCCCCCACTCAGCAACAGCACTTCCGGCTGGAACATCACTCCGGACGGGCACAGGAGAGGGGCAGATTCGGGATGTTGCTCCCGCAACATTTCCACCTTGCCAGAGGACCCTACCATAGTCACTACCATGGAGTGGGAGCTGGAGGACTGCTAACATAATTGTATTCATCTGAATGCTTGAACCAACGGTGCTGTACATACCTAGTACAAATGAACTCAGCTGTCTCCCTGCGGTGGATCAGGGGATACCTTGTGTAATATTAAAGATTTTCCTGCAAAAATTGCTGTATATTCACAATTATTTTCTATTAGTCATTATTATAGGTGGAGATTGTCTTACTGAACCCACAGCCCTGGTGAGAAGGGTGGTCTCTAGAATACAGAAGGTCTTATTATGTCACAGTGGGGATGTGACCCCTGGGCTCCCCAGGACGCCCAGCACCGAATCCAATTGGTTCCTGTGCATAAAACTTAGGTCGAGCCACATTTAGGTAAAAGGGTCCGAGTCTATGGATAAAATCTGTGGATCAGAACATGCTTTTCCTAGATTGACCGTCATTTCTAGGTGTAACAGAATCACTGGTCCTCTCCTCCACTTTTGGCCGAGGTCTGGAGGATTACTGGGAGACATGGAACAGATGTTCTCCTGTTTGTAGCCCACCCATCAGACATGTATGTCATAAACATCTGACACCCCATAAATGTCAGGAGGACTCTATTAAATACAAAGGGACATTAATCAATTTAAAAGTTTTATTTTTAAATTAAGAATTGCATGGAAGGACGAGGAGATGTTCTTGGAGGAGCCTCCTTCTTCAGCAGATGTTCCTTGCTGGTCAGGAGGCCACATGTAGATGGTACCAGTCCTTCCATACAGGTACAGCATTGATGGTGGACGCGCTGTACTTTCCTCAGGGCGCTAGACGTGGCGGTTTTCTGCCCTCGCGATGTTTATGGAGCCGCGGTGACAGACACCAAATAAGCAGCTTTCTCGGATGGAGTGAGCAGCCCTGGATAGTCCACGCCGGCAGGATGAGATCACCCGGCGGAAGAGAGAACCTATGAGAAGAGACGTAACACTGATGTCAGTAACAGGACTCCATATCAGAGGACACGGCTGTGCGGTCACTGTGGCCGGACGGCAGAGGAATCATCCATACACAGGTACGGGGGGATTGTCCGCCATCATACATGTGACAATCCCACCACTGACAGATCTGCTCCACGGCCGACACCACACAACATGGGGCTTATTGTCACACTCACCTCTTCTCCTTTCCCCTTCTTCTTCTCTCTCTGGTTTTTGTTGTTTTTTCGGTTTTCTTTTCCCCTGAACTGGAAATTCGAATAAAAAACAAGAAAAAGATGTTGATTATAATCTCCTAAGAGATGAGCTTTGTATGGTTTTATAGGATGGTGTTATTCTCGTGGCTTGTAGCCCTGGTAATCGATTATTGCCCCATAATGGGGGAAATATGTCACATATACATAACATCAGCAGAGGGGTGAGAATTAGATTACCCAGAGAACTGATTAATATGAAACCTGCCAGGTGGGGTCTCGACAAGGAGCTATGTCCCTTCTTACCATGACATTACTTGTAATGTGCCGCAGTGTTGCCTTATAATCAGTTACATAAACCTCAGTGTAACATTGAGGCCATAAAGGGGTCAGTATGGGCCATATGGGGCCGTGGGCGCAGGATTCGGGTCAGTTTAGCAGAAGACTGAACGGCCCCTTAGAACTTTCAATGCATAAAAGAATGAAGATTTTTACAGAATGAACTGCTCATCGCTTTATAGGGAGAAAAAAGTAGTAATTTTCTGATCCTTTATGTGCACGTTCACATTACATGTTTTGACCACAGACTGTGAAAAGATGTCATATATACCTGTACACACCTGACAATGGGGAAGACTCTCTGTAATTAGCAGTGAAACACTGCTTGTCTCCATCAGGTTTAGAAGGGGAAGATTCTTGCTGCCTGTTTGGTAGAAAAAAAACATATAAATTACAAGCGAAAACAATAAAAAATGGACGAACACCCGTCTGCAAGGCCGGTTAGGACATTTGGATAACATGGAGGAGGCACCCTGCTCAGGACCCACTTCTATCACTAAGAATGGAGAATCGCTAGTAATATTGGCCTGTAATGAGCTGGAAATGATTGACTGGTCGCAATGATCGACTGTTATCGCCGGCGTTATCACAAGCCAGAACCACAGTGATCATCAATCATGGGGTGGTGGCGCTGGATATAGTGCTGAGTTACACTTATCTTACAGTTGATCTTCTGATATATCAGATCCAAACCCGATAATAATAATTTACTCACATGTCTGAGTGTTTTGCACTCTCTGGGGAATACACTGGAGGTGGCTTCAGTTCTTCATCGTTCATCACCCTGGTATTGGTGGAACAGAGCTAAAACATAGAGAAAAATAAAATAAATATATATTTAAACTTTATTTTAATTATAAGTTTTATAGATCTTACCGGTCACACTTACTTTAGAAAGCCTTTGAGACGATGATATAAAGTTCAGGCTTTCTGGCCAGTCATTGTCCTCGCTTGTGTCCCCCTCATCTGAATCAATAAGTTCGTAATTGCTACATTGAGCTGAAAAGCACAAGTGTTATTAGAGATTATTAGTATGAGACCGGATCACGGAAAGTTATCATTTGATCACTAATAATGATTGGGACTGATTGTCACAAAATATGAAAGACAAGACACACAAAAGCTTTCTGCAGATGACGTCTCCTTCTACTTACGGTCAAAGTAGCCAGTGTCCTCTTCTGACTCAAAGTTAGGAATGAAATGTGGCTCCTTACTTAGAAGTCTGTCAAAGTCTATGCCACATAGGAATGGATGCATTTTGATCTCTTTAGCTCCTCCTGGGAAAGGAAGACAATAAAAAGTGATATAGACATTATCAGACAGACAGCTCCATATCTGAACAGTTTATGTTACTCTGAACTGAAGACTGAAGGCGAACAGAGCTGATGTGAAGAAAAGTTGCTGAAAGTCAGAGCATGAAGTAAGGGAATGGAAAAGCAGGTAAAGCATAGAACCTCAGTGCTGATCCTCAGGGGCGTGATCATTTGTCTGCTCACAGATGTGTAATAATTCATTATTAATACTATTATATACATTACCTGTCCCAAGTCTATGAGCCGGATCTTTTCTGAGCAGCTCAGTGATGATGTCCTGAGCATCAGGTGGAGGAGTGCGATTATCAAATGTCCAAGTTATCTCATCTGTTATATTAAAAGAAAATGTTACAGAAAATAAAACCTCTTCATTTACTTTATTAAAACAAAAATCTTTTGTATTAACACAACAAGTAACTAAACCACAGAACCAATCTAAGCAAATAACAATGACACCACACCGCATTCAGATTATTTTACTTACCCCTTAATATACTGCAGTAAGTGTCATATTTGGAATCCCCATGAAATGGTACACGGAATAGAAGGAATTCGTGTAGGATGATCCCTACCGACCACCAGTCCACAGGCCGCCCATAGCCTTCCTGTAAGATGACTTCAGGGGCGATGTATTCAGGGGAGCCAGCAATCTGGAAAGCAACAGAAGAAGGAGATGAGGAGCTGAGAAAATAATTGTGACGAATAACATCAGAGGAAAACGTTTTCTAGATGAGAAGATATCAGAGAAGAAGAAATAGATGAGAAGAGTAAAGAACAAGATCCTGTAAGTAAAGCCGACCTCATCATCACAGAACTCTCTGGTGACGTCCTCGGTTGGAGCCTTGTAGGTTTCTGATGTTGGTCTCATGAGGCCGAGTTTGGAAAGTCCGAAGTCCGTGACTTTAATATGACCAGATGCCGATACCAGGAGGCTATGAAAAAACAGACGGTGTCAGCCCCAAGTAATAACCCATAGACTTTATGACAATCTCTAACTTTCTTCCTCCTAGAGGGGGCACTTACTTCTCAGGCTTCAGGTCTCGGTGCACCACACCAAAGCTGTGCAGGTATTCCACAGCCAGGACTGTTTCTGCAATGTACTTTCGGGCCAAGGGGACAGGTAAAGGTCCATAGATGTTCATAAGACTGCCACAGTCTCCTCCTACAGGAGAAAGCAAATATGACAGGAGAGGGTTTGTTACAATGTAAATTACACATGATGCGTGTGAATGAGAAATAAGCGGAGACATTGGGGCAGGATGTCACACAAAGAGATATACTGTGTAATAATGCAAAAGAAAAACAATGGAGCGTACCCTAATAGTAACTAGGACTGCGCTGAATGTCTATGAAGCAAAACCACAAATGTGCAAAAGCTGCAGAAATAAGTGCAAGGAAACAACGTCCCATATAAAAATGTGAAGCTATACTATGTATATTACAATAAATAACCTAAATAAGTCTATAATTGATAGAAGGTGTCAGCCGTCTCATAGTATGGTGGAATATAATCTGACGGAGTATGAAACGCTTGTTGCAGCGCGGTACTCATACTTTTTTTCTTAAATATAGCTATCCACTCTCCTTCATGGCTGGATATTACCATCAACAAGAATATATTATATATACTACCCCATGCTATGAGATTGCTGACATCTTCTATGATTTATAGATTTATCTCGCTTATTTATTGTAAGACACTATACTTTTTCGGCCGTATTAGTATCCCTTTTTTCTATGAGTTACCTTGTTAGTTTAAGTTATTTATTCCATGGGACTAATAAAGATTCATATTTTATATAGGGGGTTGTTTTATGGCATTTATTTGTACAGCTTTTTCTCATTTGTGGCTTTGCTTTATGTACTGTACAATGTATAGCGTATACTATATACTGCAGAGCGACCGTATACAAAAAGACAGAGCTGGGCTTCATCTACGAGCCTCTGGTTCATTTCTCTATGAAATGCTCATCTACCGTGGTTCCCCGAAAATAACAACTACCCCGAAAATAAGCTCTAGGATTATTTTACAGGATTTTTGGAGTATGCTTGAAATATAAGTCCTACTCCAAAAATAAGCCCTAGTTACAGTCAGGGCCAGCATTAGGAGGGAGGGGGACACTTGGCAGTTGCCCAGGGCCCGCACTCTTTTAGGGGCTCCCAGCATTTCTATTCCGAGACTGCTTTATGTGACCATAATGTGACCATAGGTCCTTTAACTACAAGAGAGTCTAGATGAACTGAAGGGGAGGCAGGCTACTGTGTATCATTTATACTGTGTGTGTATAGGCATGTGTATGTATGTGCTGTGTGCATGTACATATCTATGTATGTGCTGTGTGTGTATATACATCTGTATGTGCAGTATATGTGTGTATAAACATGTGTATGTATGTGCTGTGTGTGCATGTACATATATATCTATGTATTTGCTGTGTGTGTATATACATGTGTATGTATGTGATTTGTGCATGTGCAGTGTTTGTGTGTATACAGTTGTGCTCAAAAGTTTACATACCCCGGAAGAATTTTTCTTTCTTTGCTTTGTTTCAGTGAGTATGAATGATAACAAAAAAAAATTTTCTCCACTCATGATTATTGGTTGGGCGAAGCCATTTATGGTCAAACTCAGCAAATACTGGAGGCAAATTTGCACTCATCAGCACGGAAGCTGCAGATGGGACGTACTTGGACGTTCCAACATGACAACGATCCAAAACACAAGGAAAAGTCGACCTGTCATTGGCTACAGCAGAACAAAGGGAAGGTCCTGGAGTGGCCATCTCAGTCTCCTGACCTCAATATCATTGAGCCACTCTGGGGAAATCTCAAGAACGCATTTCATGCAAGACATCACAGGAATTTACAGGAACTGGAGGCTTTTTGCCCAGAAGAATGGGCAGCTTTAACATCTGAGAAAATAGAGAACCTCATCCACAACTACCACAAAAGACTTCAAGCTGTCATTGATGTTAGAGGGGGCAATACACGGTATTAAGAACTGGGGAATGTGAACTGTTGATCAGGGTCATTTGGATGTTTTTGGTTGTCATTAAGATTTAAAAAGAGAAAACACAGTAGTTTGACAATAAATGGCTTCACCCAACCAATAACCATGAGTGGAGAAAAAGTTATCATTCATATTCTCTGAAACAAGGCCAAGAAAGGAAAAATTCTGCCGGGGTATGTAAACTTTTGAGCACAACTGTACATGTGAATATGTAGTGTGTGTATGTGCAGTGTGTGTGTTTGATGACATAGTTATATTTGAAAAAATGTTTCTTTTTTTCAAGAATAAATGTGGATTGTTCTGCATGAGGAAAACAATAAGACATCCCCTGAAAAACAACTAACCCATCTCTAACAGCAAAAAACTATAGACCCTGTGTTATTTTTGAGGAAACATGGTGCAAACTGTTAAAATTGAGTCAAATCCTCCTTTCTCCATAGTGGAGATTTCTGCCATGCTCAGTGAGGACATACCCTGAAGACCTTCACAGACAAATTCATTTTTCTGGCATTTTGATAACAGATAACTTATAGTAAAAGCAGTGTGGACATGTAACCGTCTATGTGGTCACATTCTGCTTATGGAGAAGGTCCTAGAGATGAGCAGACCAGCGCTGGATATAGATACGATGGAGATGTCCTACCTGGTACATACTCCATGACCATGCACAGATGACGTGTAGTTGGAAAGGAGCACAACATGGAGGCCACGAAGGGACAATCTGCGAATGTTAGGATGTCCCTCTCTAGAAAGGCCCGTTCAAGTCTTACTGGATCTTTCAGCTTCTGCTTGTCCAGTTTCTTCATGGCGTATAACTGTTTGGAGTCTTTTTGGCGCACTAAGTGGACGGTTCTGTAGAGGAAGAAAATCGGTGGTTTATAATGTATTCTTACTAACAGTCTGTCTATAGACCTCATCACATCTCCTGTACTAATGGTGAATACTAGATATGCTGGCATCACTACATAGATGATCTCCACTGGGAGGTCCTCATCCATGCCCCATCGTAAATGAACTGAATAATGACAATTAGATGTGCACAGAAGAGATGAGAGAATTAATTACAGTGAAATAGAATTCTACTCATATTTTACAAAGATCTGTATTCACCAAAATGGCGATTTTATTTTGTAATTTGCTTCCTCATGGATTCAGCAAAATGATGAGCAAGTGGACACTATTTTCTAAACCTTAAAAGGCCTTCAAAATGTTAGAAAAACACATTCTTATCCTCACCTCTCCGGCCCCTCTGCCTCAACTGCCTGGTCCGCTCTTTCAAATCTCTGCTGCCAGTGCAGAAGTCCAAACATGTCTAAGGCTGAGACAGGACTTCTGGCATTGAGGAGGTCGAGGAGGATTCTGCACAAACGCATGAAAGGTCACGGTGTCGTGGAGTTGGGAACCTTCATGAGCTTGCATAGAATCCTCCTGAAGCTCCTCAAAACTAGAAGTTCTGGCCCAGCGTGAGCAGCGGCAATCTGAAGATGTGGTGAGGACTGGACGGATGTCAGTAAAAAGCAGAGAAGTCGGAGAGGTGAGCAGTAAGGTCAGTATAAGTCTATTGTCTACTTTTTACATCTTACATTTATTAGGCTCTGGGGTCTGGAGAGAACCCAGACCATAACAAAAGACATTCAATTCGTGAATCACATGTCCCAGGAAAGTCTGCATGAACAGGCGAATGTGAATTATGCCAGATCCGCTCTTCTCTAGAGAACAGGGATGTGGACTCCAATAATTCCTCTATGGTAACACTGTACGGGCACAGAGACAGAGGGATCGTCATAAGGAGCCCTAGAAAACATATATTATGCCGACATCAAGCTCACCCAAAAGCTCCACAGCTGAACTGTTTGATCTGGTTGTAGTCGCTCTTACAAGGATTTCTCCCTGGGTTCAGGATCTGATTCATCCTAGAACAATTACATGATCGGGGACCTAGGAGCCTCCTTGTACATGATGGAGAAGAGCACAGAGGAGAGAAGCAGAATTACCTGCCCCCCTCCATTATAGTCTATGGGGGGCTCCGGAGCCATCACCGGCCTCATACAGAGGATGGAGAGTAAATCTACATGTTCTCTGCCGTTCTCTATAATATCTCGATATGTGAATGTAAGAATATTAGATGATTGCTCACCTTCCATCAGATCAGTGTTCAGCCCCTGCTGACTGGTATTAGGGTCTGGGATAGTCAGGTTTTCCCCCTCTTCGGAGTCACCTTCTGATATTTCCTGATGGGTTTAATATGTGCAATTAATATAACATTTCACAAATACTAAATTACCGTATACAGTCCATCCTCGACTTATGAACTTCTGACTTACAAACGACTCCAAGATACAAAAAGGTTGATGTTGAAAAAAAAGCTAATATTCATCCTCCAGTCCTTTCCACTGTCATTTGCCTTTTCTCTGGTCTCTTTACTATAGTCTAGGACTTCCGGCCGCATTCAGGACCCAGAGGTCACTGCTCATCATAAGGTCATAAGGATGAGGCTGGAAGTCCTGCCCCATAGTGAAGAGGCTGGAAATGTGGTGCACTATGATGGAAAAAGGAGGACCGGGTGGCGGGCAGCAAGCAAAAAATTATTGTTTTTTTTTACCCTGTTTTAACTTATATACAAATTTGGGTTACAAACAAACCTATAGGATTTATCTAGTTTGTGACAAGGGGACGACCTGTACATAAGTCAGGAAGTACTAAACCAGGACCTAGGGGATAAGCTCAGTATTGGACAGACTATGCATAAGGCAGGAAGTACTAAACCTGGATCTACGGGACAATCTCAGTATTGGATGGACCATACACGGCCGCTCCCTTCAGAAAATCCACATGAATTTGTAAGGGACTTGTATCTACAGCTGTTTTCTAATAACTTCTATTATCAGAACTGCAGCATTTACAAGATGGAAGATTGTGATGATGGAGTGAGACAGAGACGGAAACACAACCTCTGCAGCCATAGAGACAGGCGGCCATAGAATATCCTGCACCTCTGACATCATAAATCTGCCCCTCTGCTGTATGACGGCTAATCTGGAGAAGATCAGACCAGGACGTGTGTTATAGAAGGTGATGGATCCTTACCAGACGCTCCAGTGAGCCGGCCGGACGCTCCAGTACATACAGGACATTTTGGGCCAGTTGTATAATAAAGGCCAATTCTCCACTTGAGGATTTTTCTTCAGACTATAAAGATGGAAATAAATAGAAAGGGAAAATCATTAGAGAACATGGAGGAAGCCGGTTATGCCACCACTTTACTCCTGCGATCTACTCTACAATTACTACATATCTGGTGACTTGGTGCCAGTTGTCTATAATATAATCAGGGATGTGTCCTTCTGTCCGAAGCCTCTATAGACTGCGCCTGCACAGTCTGGCCCCAGACAGAAGAATGCATCCAGCCATTACAGGTGACAGATAAGATGAGTATATGGCACTGGAGATCGCAGTATGCGTAGGAACTGTAGGCATACTGCGTTCAGAGCCTACGCATACCTAGGCCGGGGGAGGAATGCAACGTCGGAATCGGCGCTTGTGCATGGCGCGCTATCTGGCGCCATTTTAGTGAAAGCAGATTTGCAGTGTGTCTTCAATAAAATGACACTGGACAGCGCTGTATGCGCACGCGAGTACTCCGGCGCCTTTTTGTTGAATACATGCGGTAAATGTGCCTTCACTAAAATGGAGCCAGATTCCGATTGTCATTTCTGTAAAATAACACAGGTGAAGCGCTTCCGGGGAGCGATGGAAAGGTGAGTAGGATGGGGAGCACATAACAGGATGGGGGAGCAAGATGGGTGAGCACAAAACAGGATGGGGGAGCACATAACAGGATGGGGGAGCACATAACAGGATGGGGTGCACATAATAGGATGGAAGAGCACATAACAGGATGGGGGCAGCACATAGGATAAGGGCAGCACATAAAAGGATGGGGAGCACATAACAGGATGGGAGAGCAAGATGGGGGAGCACAAAACAGGATGGGGGAGCACATAACAGGATGGGGGAGCACATAACAGGATGGGGTGCACATAATAGGATGGAAGAGCACATAACAGGATGGGGGCAGCACATAGGATAAGGGCAGCACATAAAAGGATGGGGAGCACATAGCAGGATGGGGGCAGCACATAGGATAAGGGCAGCACATAACAGGATGGGGGCAGCACATAACAGGATGGGGGTGCACATAACAGGATGGGGAGCACTTAACAGGATGGGGGCAGCACATAGGATAGGGGCAGCACATAACAGGATGGGGAGCACATAACAGGATGGGGGAGCACATAACAGGATGGGGGCAGCACATAACAGGTTGGGAGAGCAGATAACAGGATGGGGAGCACATAACAGGATGGGGGGAGCAGGATGTTGGAGCACATAACAGGATGGCAGAGCACGCAACAGGATGGGGAGCACATAACAGGATGGGGGAGCACATAACAGGATGGGGGACCATGAACCAGAATGGGGGCAGCACATAACAGGATGGAGGAGCACATAACAGGATGGGGTAGCGCATAACAGGATAGGGGAGCATATACCAGGATGGGGGAGCATATACCAGGATGGGGAAGCATATACCAGGAAGGGCGAAGCACATAAAAGGATAAGGAAGCAGGATGGGGGAGCATGGACCAGGATGGGGGAGCATGGACGAGGATGGGGGAGCATGGACCAGGATGGGGGATCATGAACCAGGATAGGGGACCATATACCAGTAAAAATGCTCCCCATCCGGGCGTAGAACGGGTTCAATAGCTAGTATACTATATTACTGTCGACCTAAAGAACAATTTTATGTGAATAAACTTATATTCCATCATTATTACTTTCATATGTTTTGTGCAGATTTCTGCTACTTACCTGTTGCACCAATGTCCTGATGTTCTTCTGTAAATGCTCAAGATATGCTGAGCTCATGCGACCTTGCTGGTATTTGGTCAGGCAGTCTCTCACTAGCTCCATAACCAGCCGGTAAGTGAAGCTGAGGACGCCATCGGGTAGTGGTAGCACAATGTCAGGGGCATAGGTGGTAAGAATCCCCTGCAGCAGTGCTAACACCTGAAAATTGTCTGAAGGAATTTCAGACATTTCAAATAAATCCAAATCGCAGTCAGTAAATCACTAGCTATGTAGTTAATCACCAACAACAATGACACCGGAATGTCAGAGTGACACTGTAGCTGTAAACACTGGCACAAGTATTGGTGGTGCATTATGATGTCATAATAGCAGTGATATCATCACGGAATGTTGAGATGTTACCTTATATGGAGATTCTCTCCATAAAAGTAAGTTGCCTAGCAACACAAGCAGCATCATCACAGGCTGAGCATCAGTACCAGGTGCAGGCATGGAGGAAAGAGCTGTGGGGGCTTTACTCCTCTGACCAGCGGGGGGGATTTTTATGTTTTAAAATCAATCATTTACAAAAATTAAAGTTATGGGTCAATGATTAAAAAAGCAAAATAAACTGGATATCTGTGTAATTGTATCAACCTGCAGAATAAAATTAATTTGTCTACAGTGAGCGGCAAAAAAGAAGGAAAATAAAAAAGTGATGGAAGATTTATTTATTTATTCATCGTCACTCATATCATACCATTAAAAAAGAAAGAAACTGTAGTGGTGGTGAATTCTGATGTCATAATAGCAGTGATGTCATCATGGAATCTTGTGATGGAATCTTATATGGAGCTTCTCACCTTATAAGGAAGTTGCCTAGCAACAGTGAAGATGGTAAAACCATAGGGTGAGCATCAGTGCTTGTATGTAAGAGGGAGCTGTGGGCACCGGGCTCTTCTCATCAGTGAGGGGATTTATAAATATATTTATTAATATCTGTATACACAATAAAAATCATAATTACGTATTTATAAGAAATCCGGATTCAGGAGCTAAAAGAAGTATCTTTATCTGGGGGGTCCAGGGAATGAAGATCAGAAGCCCACGCCTCACCACCCCCCAACCTCCCAAGATGGGGGTCTCTATTACAAATATAACCCTGCCTGACATTTGAGAAAATCTACATTTTGTTACTTAATTATTACTAATTTTTATTACGAAACAGAAAAAAGAGTCGGAATCAGGAGAATTCAGGGATGTTTAGATATTTAGCTCAAATTTTGAGCAGGTGACAGATCCTCTGTAATCTTGGTGAATAAAACACTGGTCCTAATAAATCTCCTCCTACGTTCTCCGATCACCACCATATTTGTATTCCAAGAGCCTCAAAGCACCGGAGAGAGAAAATAAGTGAAGAATCAGGCGCATTCTAATCTGTAACCATGGAGACACATAGGCTGCATAAGAGCTGTATACACTACACAAGATTTACAAATTTGTTTCATTTTTTATTTTAAGGAACCAAGTGAAAAAAAATACTGTAAAAGATCTTCTAACAACTAGAAATGATTCCAGGATTGTCTCTCCACTATATATACTGTATATACTCACAACACAAAGGTTAACTAATAGTTTTAAGGATTTTCTATAATAAATATTTGTATAAATATGAGAAACATTTATATAAAAATACAACAAATGATAATAAATATTTCAATTATAAAACAAGAAATACGTCTTATAATAATATTACTCAGCGATTTATAAAAATAACAAAGTTCTTGTCGCTGCTGCTCCTGACGACCAATCAGATTTCTGCCGTTTTGCCTCTTGCAGTGCGAAAACGATGGCTGGAATCTGACTGGTTGCTACGGGCAACACTTTCATTATTCTCTACACTGTTTGTATAAATAATCCTTGAACTCTCGTTGTCGATAGCAACCGATTAGAATTCAGCTTTTACATTTGTAATTTACACGAGATAAATAAACGTGATTTCTGATTGGTCGCTAGGAGTAACAAAGAGGCTACATGACAGCTGAGGCTCCGTGACAATGGCGTCTGTTACTCCAGGTACTGGATGATGGGCCGGACACAGGTGCAGCCCACCGTCACCAGCTGCTTCTCCAGCCTATAGGTGGGACACATCCTCTCATCTCACCACGCAGGACCAGGATCTCCTGTCTGATGGGGACTGAGTTCATGCTGAGGTCCACATGACCCTCCGGGTCCAAACATCCGCGGTGGAGACATCGGGCCTCGCTGATGACCGCAGGGAATCTGTTACTGTCCACATTAGAGCTGGTGGAAGGAGATGAGAGAAATCAGGACACAGCAGTAACCATGTTTAGTCCCCCATACTCCGGCCTGCTGACCCCCATATATCATTATTATTATTTCTGCCATTACTCCATGTACATTCACCTGTATTCCCAGGGAGAGATGGAGCGGCTCCTCACACTGTCCGCCATTACTTGTGCAGAACTCCGACTGCCGACCTTCATATCCACCTTCACACGTGGAGGAAATGTGGTGTCCGGTGTGAAGAGACATCCCCCGCCGGACACTAGAGGGGCCTCCCAGCCATCAGCGCCAGGGACCTGCTCTTCTCTTCCATGGACACAAGAGATGAAGATCAGAAGAAGCAAAGTGGAGAAAACCTGAGGACAGAAGATGTCACACATGTGATAGGGGACATTGTGGAAGTGTCAACATTATGTAGTGATATAAGTAAGGGTTAAATAATGGATCAATAATATACACTAATAATATTCATACTCGTATGGACCTATCCCAAAGATATGCAACAGTGCTCAAGCCAAGAGCAACCAGATATGACTATATAACATATAAGAAATTCCAACATTCCAAGTGGAATTCATTCAACAATATATTATACTAGCTATTGAACCCGTTCTACGCCCGGGTGGCGAGCATTTTTTTTGGAATATGGTCTACCATGCTGGTATGTGCTGCCCCTCTCCTGGTTTTTGTGCTGCCCCCATCCTGTCCCCACCCTGTCCCCACCATCCTATCCTGGTATGCATGGCACCTCTCACCCCCAATCCTGGTATGCATGGCACACCTCACCCCCAATCCTGGTATTCATGGCACACCTCACCCCCAATCCTGCTATGCATGACACCCCTTACCCCAATCCTGGTATGCATGGCACCCCTTACCCCAATCCTGGTATGCATGACACCCCTTACCCCAGTCCTGGTATGCATGGCTCCCTCATCCCAAATCCTGGTATGCATGGCTCCCTCATCCCCAATCCTGGTATGCATGGCACCCCTCATCCCCAATCCTGGTATGCATTGCACCCCTCATCCCCAATCCTGTTATGCATGGCACCACTCATCCCCAATCCTGGTATGCATGGTCTCCTCACCTCTCAATCCTGGTATGCATGGGCCACTCATCCCCCAATAATGGTATGTGTGGTAGCCCTCATCCTGGTATGCATGGTCCCCTTACCCCCCAATCCTGGTATGTGTGGTACCCCTCACCCCCCAATCCTGGTATGCATGGTCCCCTCACCATCCAATCCTGGTATGTGTGGTACCCCTCACCCCCCAATCTGGGTATGCATGGTCCCCTCACCCCCAATCCTGGTATGCATGGTCCCCTCACCCTCCAATCCTGGTATGCATGGTCCCCTCACCCCCCAATCCTGGTATGTGTGGTACCCCTCACCCCCAATCCTGGTATGCATGGTCCACTCACCCCCCAATCCTGGTATGTGTGGTACCCCTTATCCTGGTATGCATGATCCCCTCGCCCCTCAATCTTGGTATGCATGGTCCCCTCACCCCTCAATCCTGGTATGTGTGGCCCCCTTACCCCCCAATCCTGGTATGTGTAGCCCCCTCATCCCTTTCACACTTTACACACATACAAAAAAATAAACATTTATACTCACCTTTCTACTCTGTGCTCCAGCGCTGCTGCTTCCTGTTCTGCCGGAGGCCTGGGGAGGAGTGCGGCGCCGGAGCACCGCGCTGTCTGGCGCCATTTTGCTAACGTGTCTTCAGTAAAATGGCGCCGGATAGCGCTACGCGCATGAGCCGATCCAACGCCTCACTCCTACCCCGGTCTCCGGCGAAGAGAGGCGCCGTGGCAACGCTCCTCCCGGTCAGGTAAGTATGTAAGTATGGTGCCGGAAATCGCGGTATGCGTTCAGTTTCTACGCATACCGCGATCTCCGGCGCCATATACTCCTCTTACCTTTAACAGCTGGATGCGTGATTCTGTCTGGAGCCAGACTGCGTCGCGCATGCGCAGTCTATCGAAGCTTCAGACAGAGATGCGCATCCCAGGTTATATTATAGACTAGATATAGAACCCGTTCTACTCCCGGGTGGCGAGCATTTTTAATGGTTTATGGTCTCCCATGCTGGTATGTGCTGCCCCCCTCCTGGTATTTGTGCTGCCCCCATCCTGTCCCCACCATCCTATCCTGGTATGCATGGCACCCCTCATCCCAATCCTGATATGCATGGCTTCCTCATCCCCAATCCTGGTATGCATGGCAACCTTCTTCCCCAATCCTGGTATGCATGGCACCCCTCAACCCCAATCCTGGTATGCGTGGCTCCCTCATGCCCAATCCTGGTATGCATGGCTCCCTCATCCCCAATCCTGGTATGCATGGCTCCCTCATCCACAATCCTTGTATCCATGGCTCCATCATCCCCAATCCTGGTATGCATAGCACCCCTCGTCCCCAATTCTGGTATGCATGGCACCCCTCGTCCCCAATCCTGGCATGCATGTCACCGCTCATCCCCAATCCTGTTATGCATGGCACCACTCATCCCTAATCCTGGTATGCATGGCTCCCTCACCCCACAAACCTGGTATGCATGGTCCCCTCACCCCCCAATCCTGGTATGCATGGTCCCCTCACCCCCCAATCCTGGTATGCATGGTCCCCTCACCCCCCAATCCTGGTATGCATGGTCCCCTCACCCCCCTAATGGTATCTGTGGTACCACTCAGCCCCCAATCCTGGTATGCACGGTCCCCTTACCCCACAATCCTGGTATGTGTGGTACCACTCCATCCTGATATGCATGGTCCCCTCACCCCCAATCCTGGTATGTATGGTCCCCTCACCCCACAATCCTGGTATGCTTGGTACCCTTCATTCCCCAAATCCTGGTATGTGTGGAACCCTCACCCCCCAATCCTGGTATGTGTGGCCACCTCACCCCCGAAACCTGGTATGTATGGAACCCCATCCCTCATCCTGGTATGCATGGCACCCCTCATCCCCCAATCCTGATATGTGTGGTACTCCTTCATCCTGGTATGCATGGTACCCTCACCCCCCAATCCTGGTATGTATGATCCCCTCACCCCACAATCCTGGTATGCTTGGTACCCCTCATTCCCCAAATTCTGGTATGTGTGGCCCCCTCACCCCCAATCCTGGTGTGTGTGGTACCCCTCAGCCCCTAATACTGGTATGCATGGTCCCCTCACCCTACAATCCTGGTATGTGTGGCACCCCTCCATCCTGGTATGCATGGTCCCCTCACACCCCAATCCTGGTATGCTTGGTACACCTCATTCCCCAAAACCTGGTATGTGTGGCCCCCTCACCCCCAATCCTGGTATGTGTGGCCCCATCACCCCCCAATCCTGGTATGTGTGGCCCCCTCACCCCCAATACTGGTATGTTTGGCCACCTCATCCCTTTCACGCTGTACAGAGATACAAAAAAATAATCACTTATACTCACCTTTCTTCCCTGTTCTCCAGCGCTGCTGTGCCCTGTTCTGTCGGAGGCCGGAGGAGGAGTGTGGCGCCGGAGTACGTGCATGTCCATACCGCGCTGTCCGGCGCCATTTTGCTGAAGACACACTGCAAATGTGTCTTCAGTAAAATGGCGCCGGATAGCGTCATGCGCATGCGCCGATCCGATGCCTCACTCCTGCCCCGGTCTCCGGCGAAGAGAGGCGCCGCGGCAACGCTCCTCCCGGTCAGGTAAGTATGTAAGTATGGCGCCAGAGATCACGGTATGCGTTCAGTGTCTACGCATACGCGATCTCCGGCGCCATACACACTCCTCTTACCTGTAACAGCTGGATGCGGTCTTCTGTCTGGAGCCAGACTGCGCATCACGCATGCGCAGTCTATAAAGGCATCAGACAGAGACACGCATCTCCCGTTATATTATAGATTGTCATGTCATTGACCAAAAATCAAAGCTCAGGACAACAATATACATTATAGGTGAAGTAGACTCAAAAGACCAAGCAGATTCAACCTTAAAGAACGAGTCATTACTTCTTTTTTTACCCACGAGTCCCGCACGTCATGCCCAACTGCCCCAATGCACGTTCAAATCTTCCTCAGGGGGTTGAATCGGACACTTACCCATGAGTCCCGCACGTCATGCCCAACTGCCCCAATGCACGTTCAAATCTCCCTCGGAGGTTGAATCGGGCACTTACCCATGAGCCCCGCATGTCATGCCCAGCTGCCCCAATCTGCAGAATCTGCCTGATTCCTCCCCCTGAGGAAAATCCGAAACGTGCGTTGGGGTAGTTGGGCATGACGTGCGGACTCATGGGTAAGTGCCTCATTCATTACCAGTATACTTATCTCTAACATTCAAGAACTTGTCCACTAATTTATTCCCCCCCCAATGTATCCCCCCCGGGGCCCCTAAGACTTATTGTAAATACCTTCTGTTGCTGATAATGCCTGTGAGCGGCGCTATCGTTGCCTCTCACAGGCATCACGTGACCCCGCGCTGACGTCATGACAAGTGAGGCGTGACTCAGCACTGGGGTCCCCGCGGTGGCCGCAGGGTTGTGGGTGGGGTTACCCCCGCGTCACACCTTGCATCCACCGCGTGCTTTCCCAATGAATGGAGAGAGGCAGAGCGCGTGGTGGATGCTGGGTGTGACGAGGAGGGGTAACCCCGCCCACAGCCTGGAGTCCACCCTGGAACCTGGAAGACAAAGACCCCCGACTGCTGCCAGCACTTGTCGTGACATCAGCGGATGTCAGAGCCGGCTGCAGCCGGGGGTCACATGATGCCTGTGAGCGGCCAGTGATAGCGCCACTCACAGGCCGTATCTGCAACAGAAGGTATTTACAAGAAGTCTTAGGGGCCCCGGGGGGATACATGGGGGGGATATAAGGTAGTGGACAACCCCTTTCAGCCATGGCGCTCTATTTTACCACCTGTGTGCCTGTTTTTATGTAATCTCCACCTATATGATGTGTGCTGCTCCTCTTTATTGATTTTGATTTAATTATACTGAGTTAGGACCTAAGCGCTATAATACTGTTGTGGGGATCTATGTGATACTGCTATATCTATGTCAGATATGTAATTGGTCTGGCACCCCCACTAAAACCACGTCCCCTCCCCCACCCCCACCCCCCGTCCAACTTATCTCATATATGTGTGTCTCTCTTGTGATTAATAAAATTGATGTTGATATTTACTTTATGATTGAAGTAGTAATGACTCGTTCTTTAAGGTTGAATCTGCATTGTCATTGTATCATAACACAGGATAACAAAAAAAATGGTGGTAGCCCATGCAAGTGCTGCACTCACTATTCTGCTGGTGCAGTCACTGTGTACATACATTACATTACTGATCCTGAGTTACATCCTGTATTATACTCCAGAGCTGCACTCACTATTCTGCTGGTGCAGTCACTGTGTACATACATTACATTACTGATCCTGAGTTACATCCTGTATTATACTCCAAAGCTGCACTCACTATTCTGCTGGTGCAGTCACTGTGTACATACATTACATTACATTACTGATCCTGAGTTACATCCTGTATTATACTTCAGAGCTGCACTCACTATTCTGCTGGTGCACTCACTGTATGCATACATTACATTACTGATCCTGAGTTACATCCTGTATTATACTCCGGAGCTGCACTCACTATTCTGCTGGTGCAGTCACTGTGTACATACATTACATTACATTACTGATCCTGAGTTACATCCTGTATTATACTCCAAAGCTGCACTCACTATTCTGCTGGTGCAGTCACTGTGTACATACATTACATTACATTACTGATCCTGAGTTACATCCTGTATTATACTTCAGAGCTGCACTCACTATTCTGCTGGTGCAGTCACTGTGTACATACATTACATTACTTATCCTGTACTGATCCTGAGTTACATCTTGTATTACACTCCAGAGCTGCACTCACTATTCTGCTGGTGCAGTCACTGTGTACATACATTACATTACATTACTGATCCTGAGTTACATCCTGTATTATACTCCAAAGCTGCACTCACTATTCTGCTGGTGCAGTCACTGTGTACATACATTACATTACATTACTGATCCTGAGTTACATCCTGTATTATACTTCAGAGCTGCACTCACTATTCTGCTGGTGCAGTCACTGTGTACATACATTACATTACTTATCCTGTACTGATCCTGAGTTACATCTTGTATTACACTCCAGAGCTGCACTCACTATTCTGCTGGAGCAGTCACTGTGTACATACATTACATTACTGATCCTGTACTGATCCTGAGTTACATCCTGTGTTATACTCCAGAGCTGCACTCACTATTCTGCTGGTGCAGTCACTGTGTACATACATTACATTACTGATCCTGAGTTACATCCTGTATTATACTCCAGAGCTGCACTCACTATTCTGCTGGTGCAGTCACTGTGTACATACATTACTGATCCTGTACTGATTCTGAGATACCTACTGTATTATACTCCAGAGCTTCACTCTCTATTCTGCTGGTGGAGTCACTGTGTACATACATTACATCACTAATCCTGAGTTACCTCCTGTATTATACTCCAGAGCTACACTCACTATTCTGCTGGCGCAGTCACTGTGTACATACATTACTGATCCTGTACTGATTCTGAGATACCTCCTGTATTATACTCCAGAGCTGCACTCTCTATTCTGCTGGTGGAGTCACTGTGTACATACATTACATCACTGATCCTGAGTTACCTCCTGTATTATACTCCAGAGCTGCACTCACTATTCTGCTGGTGCAGTCACTGTGTACATACATTACATTACTGATCCTGAGTTACATCCTGTATTATACTCCAGAGCTGCACTCACTATTCTGCTGGTGCAGTCACTGTGTACATACATTACTGATTCTGTACAAATCCTAAGTTACTTCCTGTATTATACTCCAGAGCTTCACTCACTATTCTGCTGGTGCAGTCACTGTGTACATACATTACTGATACTGTACTGATTCTGAGATACCTCCTGTATTATACCCCAGAGCTGCACTCACTATTCTGCTGCTGCAGTCACTGTGTACATACATTACATTACTGTTCCTGTACTGATCCTGAGTTACCGCCTGTATTATACTCCAGAGCTGCACTCACTATTCTGCTGGTGCAGTCACTGTGTACATACATTACATTACTGATCCTATACTGATACTGAGTTACCTCCTGTATTATACTCCAGAGCTGCACTCACTATTCTGCTTGTTCAGTCACTGTGTACATACATTACATTACTGATCCTGAGTTACATCCTGTATTATAATCCAGAGCTGCACTCACTATTCTGCTGGTGCAGTCACTGTGTACATACATTACATTACTGATCCTATACTGATACTGAGTTACCTCCTGTATTATACTCCAGAGCTGCACTCACTATTCTGCTTGTTCAGTCACTGTGTACATACATTACATTACTGATCCTGAGTTACATCCTGTATTATAATCCAGAGCTGCACTCACTATTCTGCTGGTACAGTCACTGTGTACATACATTACATTACTGATCCTGTGTTACATCCTGTATTATACTCCAGAGCTGCACTCACTATTCTACTGGTGCAGTCACTGTGTACATACATTACATTACTGATCCTGAGTTACCTCCTGTATTATACTACAGAGCTGCACTCACTATTCTACTGGTGCAGTCACTGTGTACATACATTACATTACTGATCCTGAGTTACCTCCTGTATTATACTACAGAGCTGCACTCACTATTCTGCTGGTGCAGTCACTGTGTACATACATTACATTACTGATCCTGAGTTACATCCTGTAGATCTTTTATTATAAAAATGAAAAACATAACAATAATAATAACAGAAACATAACAAAATTAATAACCAGAAAATAAACAATGTAATGAACTGGTCCAGCCGCTCCCTCTCTCCTCACACACATATTATACATATATACAGAATAATAACTATCTACACTGTGACATCTGGTCCGGTTACCAAACAAAAATAACAATATAATAAACAATAACCGACAAATTATATACATACTAATATATACATTCTTTTTTTTTTTAAATAAAATAAATACTAACTATACAAATATATACAAGACAAAGCAAAACACCCCACACTCGAGCCCACCAGCCCGTCCCCGGCACTGACCTGAGAGCTGGTCCTGCGTCTCATGCCTCAGTCCAACGTCCATAGGCCAGATCAGGCAGTGCCAGTTTTTCACCCAAATAACCAGTGTCTCACAAGATGAACCCACCTCCCCCCTTTTCCCTCCACCCAACCTAACACCTACACCCAAACCCATATATACAATATATACAGAAACAAACAATACAATAACCACAACTGACAAAGCCCAAGTTCGGTGCCTGCAGCCCTACATCACTGTCTGCTGATCAATAAAACAAAACAAAAATCTATGGTGTCAGCAGCAGCCCACCACCAGGAGAGGAGACGACCAGACTAGGGCACACTAAAAGAAAAGCCCCTCCAGAGGAGAGCGGCCCTCCGTGTACCCAGTCTCTCATACTCCAGAGAACGCACCTTCACCAGGTCACCGAGTATGGTCCTAAACACATCGTCCACTGGGAGGATTTTCCGCTGCGTCGATACTAAGCACCGTGCGTTCCACGTGTGATCCCTAACCACTGCGCTAACTAGAAATAAGGTGCGGCGGTCCCGACCACCCAGGTCCCCGAATGCTCCATAGGCCCATTCCGCATAAGAGAGACCGGCCAGCCGGGGCCAGCCAATGGAGGCGCCCACCCTGTTGTACACCTCTGTGTTAAAGGGACAACGAAGCAGGAAGTGATCCATGCTTTCAAGCATGGTACCACAATGCTCCCGAGGACAGTTCCTGTCCTCAGAGCTCCAACACTTCAGATTGTCCCTCACACACAGTTTCCTATGGAAGCAGCGCCAAGCCAAGTCCCAAAACTTCGAGGGGATCCTGATAGAATTCAAAAGATGCAGACCCACCCCAAGATCCCGACTTGGGCAACCCCTGCGCGCCAGAGGCCTCTGAAAATGGGTCAACAGAACCCTTTTGTCAAGGAGCTTCCTTGGCAGAGTCCTGACCTCCCACATTCTCAGACCCCCACCGGCGAATTACCTTCAGAACCACGGTAGCGTAAGCCGGGAGATGTCCATGCGGTGTGCGGAGAACCTTCACTTGCCCTCCTGCCTCCCATTCCTGGAAGAAAGGCTGAAACCATCCCTTACAGGAGAATACCCACGGAGGAGCCCTCTCTTTCCAGAGGTTTGCAATATTGATCTTAATGAAGGTATTCACAAGGAATACCACAGGGTTAACCGTACCCAACCCTCCTAGTCTCCTCGTACGGTAAGTAACCTCCCTCTTGACCAGGTTCAGTCTATTCCCCCATAACAGTTGGAAGAACAAACTGTAGACCCGAGTCCAGAGAGGCTCTGGCAAGATGCACACACTGCCCAGATAGATCAGCAAAGGGAGCAGGTAAGTTTTGATCAGGTTTACCCTTTCCCTTAGGGTCAAAGACCAACCCTTCCATTGGTTCACCTTCTGAGTGGCGATCTCTAGCCTGCTGTCCCAATTTTGTTTGGGGTAATCCCCCTGGCCAAATTCGATGCCAAGAACTTTTGCAGAGACTTTGGGTTCTGGAAGGGTGTCCGGGAGATCAAAACCAGGATCTCCTCCTCCCAGCCAGAGACTCTCACACTTATCCCGGTTGATCTTAGACCCGGATGCCTCCGAGTAGTGATTTACCTCTGACATCAGCCATTCTGCCTCCCCATCAGAGGAAACAAAAACGGTGACGTCATCGGCATAAGCCACCACTCTCAGAGTGGCTTCCGGTGCTGCCCGGTCCATCCCGATCCCAGCCAACGGTCCACGCTCCACCCTCCTAAGAAGTGGGTCAATCGCAAACACGTACAGTAGCGGGCTCAAGGGACAACCCTGGCGAACACCACACCCAACCTCAAAAGAGCTGCCAATCCAACCGTTCACAAGCGGGGAACTCTCTGCCCCAGCGTACAAGGTCTTAAGCCAATCAACAAACCCCCCCGGCAGGCCATACCTCAGAAGGACAGACCAGAGGTACTCATGATTAACCCGATCAAACGCTATTGCCTGGTCCAATGACAGCATGTACCCCTTCCAGTGACCAGCCCTACCCTGCTCCACCGCCTCTCAGACACAGAGTACAGCACTAATTGTACTGCGGCCCGGAACAGAGCAATGCTGGGCCCCCGAAAGGAGCTGGGGTGCAAATTTCACCAGCCGATTAAACAGCACCTTTGCCAAAACCTTCCTGTCTGCATTGAGAAGCGCTATGGGACGCCAATTCTCAATGCAAGATGGGTCCTTACCCTTTGACAAGATGATCAGGGCAGACCTCCTCATTGACTTTGGCAGAGTGCCCGAGGAAAGACACTCATTGAATACCTCAGTCAAGAGGGGAACCAAGGCATCCTTAAAGGTCTTATAGAATTCAGATGCTTATCCATCTGGACCGGGAGATTTCTTTAGGGCAAGCCCTTCAATCGCCAGCTAAACTTCCTCTTCCCTGATCATCTCTGTCAAAACACCAAGAGAGGGGTCTACCCCTGGTTCGGGGACGGCTTCAGCCAGAAAAGCCGACATCTCATCCCAATCCAGATCCCTCTTCCCCAAGAGGTGCGAGTAGAAGGATCTGACGACCTCCAGGATCACTGATCTGGATCTTTTCAGGGACCCCGCAGTGTCAACCAGTCCTGTAACAACTTTACTATTCACTGGCATCTTGCAGTTTCTGTAAGGGTCGGACGAGTGGTAATTCCTCTCAAAAACCAAAGATGCGTGTCTATCATACTGACACCTCATTAGCAAAGATTTCACTCTGGAGATCTCCTCGCGGCTACCTCCAGTTGAGACAAGATGCTCGAGTTTCCTCCTCAGGCCCTGATACAGGCGATACCTGTCCAGGCTCCTGAGGCTCGAGAGCTGGCGGAAGAATCTCACCACCCTTTTCTTAAACATCTCCCACCACTCTGACTTACTACTACAAAGATCCAGTTAGGGTACCTGGCTCTGAAGAAAATCCTCAAAGGACTGTCTTATCTTCACTTCTTCCAAGAGAGACGAATTGAGCCTCCAAAAGCCTCTTCCCATCCGGGGGGTCTCTGTAACATTCAGGGAAAACAAAATCAAACAGTGATCGGAGAACTCCACCTCAACAACAGATACTGCTGAAGAGACAGCTTCCTCTTTTAAATAAAAACTGTCTATCCTGGACCTACAGTTACCTCTATGATAGGTGAACCCCTCGTGGCCTGGGGTGTGCCGGATGTGGACATCCACCAGACGAGCCTCACTAGCTATACTATTAAGGGCGACATTATCATAAGTCAGCTTGTCTCTGGAACCCCCTCTATCCCGGGACCTCGTGACAGTGTTGAAGTCCCCTCCAAAGACGACCTGCCGACTCGTAAAAAGGTAGGGCTTGATCCTCGTAAAGAGACACTTTCGGTCCCACTTAGATTGGGGACCATAGATGTTAATGAGCCGGAGCTCTTGTTCCTTCATGAGGACATCTAATATCAGGCACCTCCCCATTTCTAACTCAATAACCCGTCGGCATTCTACCGGTGCGGTAAAAAGGACCGCCACTCCGCTATACGGCTCGGCCGCAAGAGACCAATAGGAGGGCCTGAGTCTCCACTCCCTCTTAGCTATAAACACGTCTGCCATATTTGGCAGCCTGGTCTCTTGCAAAAAGAAAATGTCAGCTTCAACCCGGCTGAGAAAATCAAAGGCCGCAAATCTAGCCATATTTGACTTAATGCTGGCGACATTAATGGACGCCAGCGTCAACGGAGTGGGTACCGCCATCATTGGTGATTAAGTTAGATGGCTTTCTTCTTCCCACTCCCCTTATCCTCTGCCACAGAGGAGGAATCCTTCCCCCTCTTAATGACACAGAGGTGTCCATTCCAGCATTTTTCCTTCTTTTCTCATCCTTGTCTCCGGACTCTGGGCCAGTCCCTCCACCCAAGGACCTTGCATCCCCAGGAGAAGGAGGCTCGGCGCCCCCTGTAAGCTCCGCTGAAGCCGGAACCTCACCCTCAGCCTCCTCTTCTGAGGAAGAGATGTTATCAAGGGCTTGGAACATGTTAGAAAGACGAACCAGAGTGGAGTCGGTTTTACCTTCCTTGGTCAGAGCGGGAGAAGATGTTTTATCTCCCTTCTTTCTCTTCTTTTTGGTGCCGAGCTTACGCTTGTTCTCTAGCCACCGCTTATTATCCTCATCCATACTTTCATAATGGGAGGATTCTGAGGCAGAGGCAGTTTCCTCCCTGTGGATCCTCCTGACCTCCTCATCCAACTCATCATCCCTCGGGGCCTCAGCAGCAAGACTGGCATCCAGGACAGGGGCTGCCCCGGTAGTCTGGGGCTCGCCCCGCTCCCTCTCCTGTCTGCGCTTGTCTAGTCGCCTCAACTGGGCAGGCGTCTTTTTATTGCTTTTCTTCCCTGGCCCCTCAGCTCCCCCACCCCTGCTAGTCCCCTCACCAGCAGAATCGGCCTCACGGCTTTCTCCCACCGGGGTCTCGACTGCATTAGCGAAGGAGCGAGGACAACTGCTGAATGGGTGACCTAACTCACCACACAGGTGGCACCTAATCTCCACACAAGAGGCAGCAAGATGGCCGACACCCCCACACAACGCGCATTTCTGCACAGTGCAGTTTGCACTGAAGTGTGTGGGGTCGCCGCACCTGTGACAGAGCTTCGGTTGCCCCTGGTAGAAGACCAGGATACGATCCCTACCCAGGAAGGCAGACGATGGAATGTGGGCAACCGTACCACCTGAACGCCTAAGTTTTACCTTAAACGTCCAGGCCCCTGACCAGATACCAAACTCGTCGCGGTTTTTCTTTGGCATCTCCACCACCTCAACATGCCGACCAAGCCACGTCATGATGTCATAGCAAGAAAGTGACTCGTTATGAGTCATCACGGTCACTTTCTTGATCTGGTTTTGGCGAGACACTACCTGAACGGCAAAGTCTCGTCAGCCGTGCTCATTTTTTGCCAACTCATAATTCGCTCAGAAGAGCTCAAGCCCCTCCGGCCGAACAAAGCTGACATCAAACTCAGGCGTGGAATAGGAATGTATCAAGGCGTGGATGTCAATCGCCTTGAAGCCCATCCTCAGCAGGAGCTCCACAACTTTAGACCTTGGAGGACATGCATCACTGCCCCTCCACCGAAGACGGACCACATTCCTACGCACACTGCCTGGCCCGGCTGTTGGGAGGGACCACACTGTGTCACCCCCCTTTTTGCTCTCGGAAAACCCCGAGGCCATGCCTCTCTATCCAAAAGGATAGATCAACCTCTCGACCCTCTACCATTAGTGATCTCTCCCCCTTCTTTAGAGCCTCCAGAAGGCGCCGTTGCAACATGCCGTCCCCAAAGCCCGGAGACGAGGAGGATGCCCTATTTGCCCCGGAGGTGACACTGGCATAACTCTGGACAGGTGTTGCCACCCCCGGGGGGGCAACCGGACCAGTGACCACATCAGCCCCAACAGCATCACCATTGCCCACCTCCATCTCACCCTCCACCAAACCAGCAACCACACCACTAGACAATGAATTAGCCTCCTTCACCCCCACCACCACATTCATTCCTGCTGGACCAGTAACAATGGCGGATGACATTTTGACCTCCGCATCAGGCACAAGGGGCTCAGTCACCTCCATGGAACTGGAGGCGACCTCATCCCCGGTCTTATGTGTGCCCTCCACATCATCGGTCGGTAATTTCCGCTGTTTGGCATTCGGTATAATGTGCCGCTGATCTTTAGCTGCTGTTATGCGCCACTGATCTTTAGCATCAGGATCTTCCGGACCAGCGACGCCAACACAAAATAGCACTTTCGTGGGAGGACCGGAACGCTCAGCCCCGACAGCCCCCTCACACTGCCGCTGTTAGAACCTTGCTGTTAGGTTTTTTTTCCTTTGCTGGTCACATGACCTTGTTGGCCTATTTAATCCTGCTCCGCCCTTCTGGCTTTGCTGGACTTCATTGTATTTCTACTTTCTAGCTAGCCTGTGCTCTGTATCTAACTCTGTTAGTTTGCTTGGTCTACGGACCTCTATGTTCAATCTATTTTGTTTGTTCGTCTTTCTGCTACTATTTCTGTTAGGAGGTGTCCCATATTCCTCCCAGTCCTTAGTACTTGTAGGGATTCCCTCCCCACATCTATAGGTCTTCGTACAGACTAGATTAGGACTTTAGCAGGTCTGATCGCAGGATCAGGTTCCCTGTTACATCGTAGGGATTCAGCTGAGTCCTATAGTAGGGACAGATCTCCTCTCTTTCCTTAGCTCTGGTAGCAGAACATAACAGTAAGTCCAGCCCGCAAATTCTCTAAGGAAAGATTTTTTTTTTTGTTCCATCATGGTGTCGGTTCAGGATTTGGCTAAACACCTGCAGGGACTCTCTCTGGAAGTGGCCGAGCTCCGTCAGCACGTGAGTAACTGTCCTGGAGCATATTTCTTGGAGCCTAAGGTATGTTTGCCGGATTTATTTTTTGGTGAACACCGAGAATTTTTTTCATTTAAAAATGCTTGCTTATTGTATTTTCGTTTGAGACCCAAGTCCTCTGGGGATGAATCCCAGTGCGTAGGGTTCATAATGTCACTTTTGCGCAAAGAGCCTCAGGAGTGGGCCTTTTCTTTGCAACCTAGTGATACATGCTTCAGATCAGTGGATAGTTTTTTTTCTGCTTTAGGACTATTATATGATGATCCTGACCGTGTGGCATCAGCTGAGACTGAGTTGAGACGTCTAAAACAAGGATCGGGTAATGTTGAAAAATATTGTACACATTTTCGTCGTTGGTCCACTCAAACAGGGTGGAACGATTCTGCTCTGAAAAGTCTATTTCTTGCTGGGCTCAGTGAAAGGGTTAAAGACCTGCTAATTGCTTATCCTACACCTGAGGATTTGCAACAGGCTATGCAATTAGCTATACGGGTGGATAGAAGACTGCGTGCTAGGGTTAATGAGAGCAAATCCTCTGCTATGTCAGTTTCTGGTTATGATAATGTGTGTACTAACAGTGGTGAACCGATGGAGATTGGATCGGGGGCACCTCGCTCTCAAGAAAAAGACCGTCGTTTTTTGGAAGGCTTGTGTTACTATTGCGGAAAATCTGGTCATTTGATTAAAGGCTGTGAGCTTCGTATGAAGAAAGAAAAAAAAATGGTCAGTCACGCCCGTATTGCCTGTTTAAATTCCAAGGGTATATTTTTAGCTGCTTCCACGATTGCTCAGGAAAAATTGATGGAATTTCGGGTGTTTGTTGATTGCGGGTCTACACTGAATGTAATTGATGGGGGATTCGTGGAAAAACTCAATTTAAAACCTGAACCTTTATCATCCCCCATTGCTGTGGTTTCTGTGGATGGCTCCCCTTTGAAGAATATTACTCTCAAGGTCAGTGAATTTCCTCTCACTATTAATGGTGTTCACCATGAGAAATTGGATTTGGTAGTGTTGAATAACTTGCCTTCTCCAGTAATATTGGGTTTGCCCTGGTTAAAATTTCACAATCCTGTATTGGATTGGTCTACCAGTGAAATTAAATCCTGGAGCCATAAATGTTATGACAAGTGTTGTAACGGGCGTATTGCAGCTTTGGATAGGGGAGAATTGCCTGTTCCTATTCAGGATTTTTGGAGAGTTTTTTCTGAGAAGGAATCGCAGGTTTTGCCTCCCCATAGAGACTATGATTGTTCTATTGAATTTGTCCCTGGAGCGACTCTTCCTAAAAGTCGTTTATTTAACCTTACTATTCCTGAGAGGAAGGCTTTGGAGGAATACATACAGACAAGTTTGGCCGCCGGTCACATTAGGCCCTCTAAGTCTCCTGTGGCGGTTGGATTTTTTTTTGTAAAAAAAAAAGGACGGCGGTTTACGTCCTTGTCTGGATTTTCGTGAGATTAACAAAATTACGGTACGCAATCCTTACCCACTGCCATTGATTCCTGATCTGTTTAACCAGTTATTGGGGGCCAAGTGGTTCTCTAAAATTGACCTTAAGGGGGCATACAATCTGTTGCGCATGAAGGAGGGTGATGAATGGAAGACTGCTTTTAACACTCCTGTGGGTCATTTTGAGAATCTGGTTATGCCTTTTGGTCTTACTAATGCTCCTGCATTTTTTCAGAATCTGATTAATGACATCCTTAGACCTTTGATCGGTAAAAATGTGGTTGTGTATTTGGATGACATTTTGATTTATTCGCCAGATCTGGAGTCTCATTGGCGGAGCGTGCGTGAGGTATTACAGTTATTAATGGACAATTCGCTTTTTGCTAAGCTGGAGAAATGTGAGTTCGCTGTACAGAGAATTAGTTTTTTGGGCTACATTATCTCCAGCAAAGGTTTTGAGATGGATCCGGTTAAGGTTCAGGCTGTGCAGGAATGGCCTAGGCCTATTGGTTTGAAATCGATACAGAGGTTTTTGGGTTTCGCCAATTACTATAGAAAATTCATAAAAAAATTTTCTAGTATTGTCAAACCTCTGACTGATCTCACCAGGAAAGGTGCTGATGCGGTTCAGTGGTCTTCTGAGGCCATTGAAGCTTTTGTGTATCTCAAGGAGAGGTTCACCTCTGCTCCCATCCTTATGCAGCCTGATGTTACTAGGCCGTTTTTGGTTGAGGTTGATGCTTCCTCTGTGGGGGTTGGCGCAGTATTGTCTCAGGATAACGGGGATGGATTACATCCCTGTGCTTTTTTTTCAAAAAAATTTTCGGAGACTGAATTGAATTACGATATTGGTAATCGGGAATTATTGGCTATTAAACTCGCATTTGAACACTGGCGCCACTTCTTGGAAGGTGCGGAATTTCCCGTTCAGGTTCTTACGGATCATAAAAATCTGATATATCTTGACGCTGCCAAGCGCCTGAATGCCCGTCAGGCTAGGTGGGCACTGTTTTTCTCGCGGTTTAATTTCTCCGTTACTTACATCCCTGGTACTAAGAATGTTAAGGCGGATGCCTTGTCTCGCAGTTTTTCTCCCATAGTCGGTGCTGAGAAAGAGGAAAACATTTTTCAAGAAGGTGTTGTGATAGCTGCTTTAGACTCCGTTTTGGAAGATGAGATTCTTAAAGCTCAGGAGAATGCCCCATCTAACACTCCTCATGGGAGGTTGTTTGTGCCTGGGACCTTTAGGAGAGATTTGTTTGTTGAGTGTCACGAATCTCGGTTGGCAGGTCATCCCGGAATCTCTGAGACCAAGAGACTGGTGGGTCGCAGTTTTTGGTGGCCTGGATGGCAGAAGGAAGTCATTAAGTGGGTGCGCCAATGTACTATATGTGCTAGATCTAAGTCCTCACATACTCCTGCTGCGGGGTTGCTTTGTCCTTTGGAGGTCCCCAGTGCTCCTTGGACACATTTGGCTATGGACTTTATAACTGACCTTCCCCCCTCTGAGGGTTTTACTGTCATCTGGGTGGTCGTGGACCGTTTTAGCAAGATGTGTCACTTGGTTCCCTTCGTCAAACTGCCCTGCGCTAAAACTCTCGCTAAGGCCTTTGTCAAGGAAATTGTCAGACTTCATGGCGTTCCTACTGACATTGTTTCTGATAGAGGTCCTCAGTTCGTGGCTCGTTTTTGGCGTGCCTTTTGTGACAGGTTGGGAATTCATTTGTCGTTTTCGTCCGGATATCATCCTGAATCTAATGGCCAGACAGAAAGGAAAAACCAGGATGTTGAGCAGTTCTTGCGTTGTTTTGTGGCAGACAATCAAGAGGGGTGGTCTGAGTTTCTGCCACTTGCCGAATTTGCTCTGAACAATCATACATCTTCTTCTGCTGGTTGTTCGCCTTTTTTTTGTTGTTCTGGGAGACATCCGTCGTTTGGGTCGTTCTCCAAGTTGGGATCTGCCGTGCCTGAGGAGGAGAATTTTTCCGGTGATTTGGAAAGAGTTTGGACGGATGTGCGTGGTAATCTTCAGGAGGCCAACAGAAAATCTAAAGACTACTTGATAGGAAACGACAGGAGGTTTTGTTCGCTGTTGGTGACATGGTTTGGTTGTCCTCTAGGAATCTGCGGTTGAGGATTCCTTCTAAGAAATTGGGTCCCAAGTTTGTAGGGCCCTTTAAGGTGCTTCAGGTTGTCAACCAATCTGCTGTTAGGTTGGAGGTTCCTACCTCCTGGAGAATTAATCCGGTCTTTCATGTCTCTCTGTTAAAAAAAAGCTGTTGTGTCGGATGGTGACGCCTCTGCCTCTGTTCCTCCGGTGGTGGAGGACGGGGAATATGAAATTTCTCGCATCCTTGACTCTAGACGGTATAGAGGTAGTTTGCAGTATCTTGTGGCCTGGAAAGGTTTCGGACCCGAGGATAACTCTTGGGTGAGGTCAGATGATGTTTCCGCGTCCAGACTTATCAGAGCGTTTCACAGGAGATTTCCTGATAAGCCTGGTCCTAGGGGATCCGGAGGATCCTCTTAGAAGGGGGGGTACTGTTAGAACCTTGCTGTTAGGTTTTTTTTCCTTTGCTGGTCACATGACCTTGTTGGCCTATTTAATCCTGCTCCGCCCTTCTGGCTTTGCTGGACTTCATTGTATTTCTACTTTCTAGCTAGCCTGTGCTCTGTATCTAACTCTGTTAGTTTGCTTGGTCTACGGACCTCTATGTTCAATCTATTTTGTTTGTTCGTCTTTCTGCTACTATTTCTGTTAGGAGGTGTCCCATATTCCTCCCAGTCCTTAGTACTTGTAGGGATTCCCTCCCCACATCTATAGGTCTTCGTACAGACTAGATTAGGACTTTAGCAGGTCTGATCGCAGGATCAGGTTCCCTGTTACATCGTAGGGATTCAGCTGAGTCCTATAGTAGGGACAGATCTCCTCTCTTTCCTTAGCTCTGGTAGCAGAACATAACAGCCGCCGCTTCTCAACTAAGTGATCAGCGGCAACAGCATTCAGAGGTGCCGAGGCTACCGGAGCAGCCCCGACACCGGGCTGCTCCCCCCTCCCACTGAGGAGCGCACCACAGCATCGTGGCCTGACTGAACGCCCGTCGCCGGGCCGCCCTCACTGTCCAGCCTCTCGGCTGATGCACCTCCTGCTGCGTCCCCGCTACTACAAGCAGAGACGGAGCTCTGTGCCTCACTACCACGCTCTGTAATCTCCCCGCGCCTTTGCACCGGATCCACAACAGAACCCGGGCTGGGCTGGGCAACGGGGCTTATACAGCGAGCTGAGCCTGCCGCCGACTTAGGGGGTACAGGGAGGGGGGCATAGACAAAGCTTACCGCTTCCTGCAGCTTTGGCTTGGTCTTCTTTGCCTTTTTGTGGCCCCCAGGTGCCTCTTCTGGTAGATCGTCACCAAGATGGAGGTTTTGGAGGCACACTGGGGACTCCAGGAGATTAATCTCTGCCATTAGCGCCCCTCCCTGGCCGCTGCTGTCACTGTCCTTCCCAGAGCCGGCAGAACTGCGACCGGCTGTCACTGTCGCCTGTCCTGCAGAGAGCTCGCTGCACGTGGCCTGCGGGTGATTTTGCAGGCTGCCAGGTGGGGCTTCCTGCTGGTCATCATCACTCTCATCATCCACCTGGCTCTCAGGCTGCAGCCCCATCTGCCTTTGCTCTCTGGTATCAGCCATATCTCTGTAGCGGTCTTCATTTATTAGCTTTTCCTTGAATGGACCACTCTGCTCCCTGATGGTGGCTTTCCTAAGTTCCAGGAGATGAATTTCACTGGTCAGTCGCTTTTCCTCGGCTTGGAGCTTGGCCTTCCTTGGTTTGGAGGCCCCTGCAGCTTTTGCGCTTGTGCAGCGAAGCTCCTCCCGAAGTCTCCTGACAAGCTTACTGGCATCTTCATACTCACGGAGGTGGATCATGACCCGGGAAGCATAGGTGGACACAGACTCCCGGGGTCCCTGCAGCGCCCAACCCCCCTCAGGGAGGTCGGCCTCACCTCCGTGAGCACTCAGCTTTCCTCCGGAAGGAGCGCCATCACGCACGCCGCTGTCTGGCTTTTCCTCCATGCTGGAAGCCTTGCGGCTTCTAGGGGTCTCCACAATCCCGGGGGGAGTAGGAGCCACATTGCTGCGACTCCTGGTGGAGCGTCTCACCCCCGAGTCCTCTGATGTGCAGGCCGGTTGCTGGTTTCTTCTGCCCCCCGTCGGCCTGGTTCGGGAACCAGAAGCCTGGGGCTTGGCTCCTTCACTCATCCCAGAAACTCGCTCCCTCCCTAGGTAAGAGAGAAAGCAGGTCCCCAGGTGGAGAGGTGTTGGTTTCTCTGAGATCAGGAGCTCACAGCAGGATCTGCAGCCACCACACCCGCAATCACCACACTGACTAGCAGCTGATCAAGCTGCACCCAGTATGCTGCTGGTGGAATCACTGTGTGCATACATTACATTACTAATCGGAGAGAATTATGATTACAGCTCTGGAGTATTATACTGGTTGTAATGATAAGTAATACAATATATTTAAGCAGTAATATGCGTCTCACAATTAGACAAACCCTTTATAACAACATTCCCTCTTGAACATTGGAGAAACCTCACTGTCCTGTAATATTACAGTATACACTGTGTGCAGAATTATTAGGCAAGTTGTATTTTAGAGGATTATTTTTATTATTGATCAACAACTATATTCTCAATCAACCCAAAAGACTCATAAATATCCAAGCTTAATATTTTTGGAAGTTGGAGTGGGGTTTTTTAGATTTGGCTATGTTAGAAGGATATCTGTTTGGGCAGGTAACTATTACTGTGCAGAATTATTAGGCAACTTAATAAAAACCAAATATAATCCCATCTCACTTGTTTATTTTCACCAGGTAAACCAATATCAGTGCACAAAATTTAGAAATAAACATTTCTGACATGCAAAAACAAAAAACAAAAAAATTAGTGATCAATATAGCCAGCTTTCTTTATGATGACACTCAACAGCCTTCCATCCATAGATTCTGTCAGTTGCTTGATCTGTTTTCGATCAACATTGCGTGCAGCAGCCACCACAGCCCCTAGACACTGTTCTGAGAGGTGTACTGCTTTCCCTCCCTGTAGATCTCACATTTTATGATGGACCACAGGTTCTCTATGGGGTTCAGATCAGGTGAACAGTGGGGGCATGTCATTATTTTTTCTTCTTTTAGACCTTTACTGGCCAGCCACGCTGTGGAGTAGTTGGATGTGTAGCGCCTCGTGGGTTCGGTCGCTACAGAGGTATTGCACCTCAACCAGAGGTGTGATATCCCACTCCTGGGTAAGGATGGTGTGTGGACCGGGACTCAGTTAGCTGCATGCATCACACACCCCATTTCCGGGGGACAGCTCAACGGTGCTCCCATTAGTACAGTAATGCAGGCACGACAGATCATGTCCCTGGCTGGAGTGGGGAGGGGAGAGGAAAACCCAGTGATGTAGGAGCAGGAGGAGACAGTTTCTGGGCATAGGTAGGAGCTCATTGGTTGCTTGCCACCTGAGCTCACACACTAGGGGAGGGTATATAAGGTGGGCACCATCTTAGTTCTGGGTCAGTCAGTTCAGTCAGGAGGAGAAGTGAGAGAAGGAGTTCAGCCAGAGAGGGCTGACAGGGAGCTGTGGCGCAGTCTGGGCCCAGCTCCACGAGGCAGGCCTAGGAGGAAGACCAGAGTCAACAGAAAGGAACAGCAAAGAAAGAGAAGTACCCAAAGTGTAGAAGGGCCCAGAGACACTAAAGCAGAAGGAACCCTAAGGACCCAGGAGATTACGGGTGACGGGTTGGCAGAACAGGGTACCGGATCCCAAGTTGGTGGAGGTGACTAATCCTTAACCAAGAACCGGTGGTCGTGATCATTTACTGGTGCAACCCCTCACTACACCTACTAGGAAGGCACACCACATAGGGTCAGGGAAGTGGACACCCAGTCCTCCCAGGAGAAGACCCGAGGCAGCTGGACAGAAGTAGTGTCACTGGTGGGGCACGGCTGACGAAAAGATAGAAGGGAGTCCTGTGCCACACTCCGGAATTGCCTGGGGGTTGATCGAGCCCCCCTGTCTGGTGGACGCAGCACGGCTCGGGCAGTCCTATCTGTGCACAAGTGACCTGGATGAGAACTGTGAGTAAAGAACCTGAACTGCAACACCTTGTCTCTGTGCTTTCTCACCGCGTCAGCACTACTAGTACTGGGACGCCCCGCACCACAACCACCATCATCACTCTACATTACCCTGAGGCTATACTCCTCCCGTGGGGTGTTGTACTACACTCTGCTGCACCCACAACACCAGCCTCAGCGGTCTGCCCTGTAGCGACGGTTCATCCTGACCGCAATCCACGGGTGGCGTAGTCGGACATTAAACCATAAAAACCCCATAAATAGACTGCCACTGGTTTGACCACCCTGAGCCAAGGGACCGGGTCGCCGCCACGGTGACTACAACCCACAGCATCCCACAAAAGGCCCGGTTCCGGGTTCCCCACGCGGCCTAGGGGGCACGTCACATGCATGTGATGGAGCATTGTCCTGCATGAAAATCATGTTTTTCTTGAACGATACCAACTTCTTCCTGTACCACTGCTTGAAGTTGTCTTCCAGAAACTGGCAGTAGGTCTGGGAGTTGAACTTCACTCCATCCTCAACCCGAAAAGGTCCCACAAGTTCATCTTTGATGATACCAGCCCATACCAGTACCCCACCTCCACCTTGCTGGCGTCTGAGTCGGAGTGGAGCTCTCTGCCCTTTACTGATCCAGCCTCTGGCCCATCCATCTGGCCCATCAAGAGTCACTCTCATTTCATCTGTCCATAAAACCTTTGAAAAATCAGTCTTAAGATATTTCTTGGCCCATTCTTGACGCTTTATCTTATGTTTCTTGTTCAAAGGTGGTGGTTTTTCAGCCTTCCTTACCTTGGCCATGTCCCTGAGTATCGCACACCTTGTGCTTTGTGATACTCTAGTAACGTTGCAGCTCTGAAATATGGCAAAACTGGTGGCGAATGGCATCTTGGCAGCTTCACGCTTGATTTTCCTCAATTCATGGGCAGTTATTTTGCGCTTTTTTGGCCAACACATTTCTTGCGACCCTGTTGGCTATTTGCCATGAAACGCTTGATTGTTCGGTGATCACGCTTCAAAAGTTTGGAAATTTCAAGACTGCTGCATCCCTCTGCAAGACATCTCACAATTTTGGACTTTTCAGAGCCCGTCAAATCTCTCTTCTGACCCATTTTGCCAAAGGAAAGGAAGTTGCCTAATAATTAAGCCCACCTTATATAGGGTGTTGATGTCATTAGTCAACACCCCTCCTCATTACAGAGATGCACATCACCAGATTTACCGTACTTAATTGGTAGTTGGCTCTCAAGCCTATGCAGCTTGGAGTAGGACACCATGTATAAAAAGTATCGAAGTGATCAAAATACTCATTTACCTAAAAATTCTGCACACAGTGTATTATATATAACACTCTGGATTCATTGTAGCGTTTGTTCCGTTAGTAAATAACAATGTAACATTAATAGACCCCAGATGTGGTGATCAGAGAGGGGCCGCTGCTCTTACCACGGCTGGTGCGGCCATTGTTCTCCTGGATGTGCTCTGCTGCGGTTCTGCTGCTGGACTGGGCTGTGACCCCGACTCCAGGACACATTATATAAGGGTCACACTTGTTTCTGGCCTTTCCTGGAAAGTTCATTACCTGATATTCAGGCTTCAATGACTTTGTGTATTTTTTATGATTTTTTATGATTTATTTTTCCTAATCTTTAGTAATGGGAAACACTGGGAGAATGGAAAGGTCCAGATCATCTCCGCTGTGGAATCCCTTAATCACTAATTAACCTGCAGAGCGGACACAGAAATAATATTCCCTGATGAAGATAAGAAGAGTCATAAACCCGAGCGCGGACTTGTAATAACAGGTGTGAGAAGCAGAAGACGTTCTGTCCCTCCATATACTCAGAGGGGCATCTGCGGACTGCGGGGGATTTCAGAGAAACTGCCTTAGGCTCCTTTCACATTGCGTTCTTACCCACATTCAGTGACCCGACGGGGCCATGAACTATAATGGTGCCGACAGTCAGTGTACGCTTTGACGTCCATCATTTTAGGGCGTACACGCCTACTATTAAAATTTCAATGCAGTCTCTAGCATTAAGGCTGTGTGCCCACTGTGCGTTTTTCAAGCGTTTTTGCCTCGGAATTTCCACAGCGAAAACGCTTAAAAAACGCTTGGTAATATGTGCCCCATGATCCCCAATGATAATCCGCATGTGCTGTGCACATGCTGCAGAAATTTCCGCTGCGGACTAGCATTGCGGAAAAATACACAGCATGTCCATTATTTTTGTGGACACGCAGCGTAATTGCCGCATGGAATCGCTTAATATCCACATGACTATATGTGCACATGCGGATATGAAGCGATTCAATGTGCGGATGGTACCCGGGTCTGGAGAAGAGGAGACTCCTCCAGACCCGGGTACCATAGTACTTGTAACAAAAAGAATTTAAAATAAAAATTATACATTATACTCAGCTTCCGATGTCCCCCGGTCTCCTGTACGATTAGTCCTGGCTCCCCGGCGGCTCGCGATGGTGTAAAAGGACCTTCCATGGCGTCATTTAGTTATGTGACAGATCACGCAACCGCTGACGTCGGCGGACGCGTGACCTTTCACGTGACTAAATGACGTCATGGAAGGTCATTTTACACCAGCGTGAGCCGTGCAAGAGACCAGAGGCACCGGCGAGAAGACCGGGTGCCATCGGAAGGTGAGTATATTGTGTTTTTTTTTTTTTTTACCATTTTTATTCTTTTCTTTAACTATTAACTTGGTCACACTATATGAATCCATGCCGGTTGCCAGTTGCATGGATTTATATAGTGTGACCAAGTTGTCAAGCACGTTTCCAAGTGATGCTAAAATCGCTTGGAAAGCGCTTGTCAACCCGCATGCGGAAATGCATGCAAAAATGCTTGTCAAACCCTTCTACCTGGCAGGAAAAATGCATGTACAATCCGCATGCGTTTTTCCTGCCAGGGAGATGAAGAAAAAATCTGCAGCATTTCTGCATCGTGGGCATTTAGCCTAAAACTTTAATAATGTGTCAAACGATTTAGTTAAATAACATTACCTAAATCCCCAGTGTTGTTTACATGCACTGTTACCAGTCACTGATTTACTTGCTGTAGGGTATTTGCTCATTTTTGTGCTTCTATTTTTCTCTTAGGTTTAATGTTTTCATTCAAACCTTTTTTAATGTCGCTGTTTTACTTGTTCTTCTGTTGTATTTTTATGTTCTCCGTTGCCGGTGAAGTTTTGCCTTTCCAGATTTTTTCACTTGATTTGTCATTTGCAACTTTCTGAAAAGTAAGAAAAGTTTTGCAGATATGTATTCCTGATTCTTCCTTGAGTGATTTCATGTATGCTAGACTTTTTGAGGGTAAAATATTTACAAAACGTGCAACTTTTTGTGCTGATTTAAAGAATTTTCTGTATTTTCATGACTTTGAAAATTGTACATTCACACTGAAGGCATCAAAACTATGAATTAACACATGTGGAATTATATACTTAACACAAAAGTGTGAAACAACTGAAAATATGTCTTATATTCTAGGTTCTTCAAAGTAGCCACCTTTTGCTTTGATGACTGCTTTGCACACTCTTGGCATTCTCTTGATGAGCTTCAAGAGGTAGTCACCGGAAATGGTCTTCCAACAATCTTGAAGGAGTTCCCAGAGATGTTTAGCACTTGTTGGCCCTTTTGCCTTCACTCTGCGGTCCAGCTCACCCCAAACCTTCTGGATTGGGTTCAGGTCTGGTGACTGTGGAGGCCAGGTCATGTGAATGTGCAAATTTTTATAGTCATGAAAATACAGAAAAATCTTTAAATGAAGTGTGTCCAAACTTTTGGTCTGTACTGTATATTTACTTAGAAAATTGGTGATACGTTCAATAGTTATTTCCTCCGCTGTATGTGCATATATTAAGGAGTTGCAGCAGGAAAATTCGTACCCTTAGAGATGTGCAAATTTATTTATTTGAGTGGACAGAACCGAACCACTGGTTGCCAGAGCTGTAAGAGGGAAATGAGTTCAATTATAATCAAGATGCATCCACCCAACGTGACTGGCAGCTTCAGCTTGTACTGAGCAGTGTGAGATCTCAGCAGCAACAGGAAGGAGGGCCACTGAGGAGCTGTCAATCAGGCTAGGTGGGCGGAAAGTAAGTTAACCTATCATCAACCATTAAACAACCATTGTGATATGAAATTTCAACCGTTAACACACCAGTCTCATTAGGTCTAAAAAATCTATTCAATAACATATGCAGTTTGCATTGTGATATCTATTCACATATCCGCTTTAAGTTTCCTTGAGGTCCCAGTATTCACAGGTTATCTAAATGACTACTGGGTGGAAACAGAATTTTCTCTATAAGTGGTGGGAGGAAGCAGGAAACTCAGGCCCCCGATTCATCACTTGCTGTTTTTTAAGTTCCTTTTCTATTTTGTCTTGTTATATTTGTTGCCATTTTTTTCACCAAATTCTTCAAAATGGCCGCATACGGTTCATTAATTTTTCAGAAGGTAAAAAGATCGACTTCACTTTTCTTCAAACTTCTTGCCACTTTTCAGCACAAAAAGTTGCACGTTTTGTAAATATTTTACCCTCAAAATGTCTAGCATACATGAAATCACTCAAGGAAGAATCAGGAATAGAGATGAGCGTTGTTCGACTCTAACTGTTTGCCAATCTCAAATTCGAGCTGTTTTGGGCGGTGTTCGAGCCGTTCGGCGAACACGAACGATTTGAGAAAAATTCGGCTGTTCGAGGTTATGTTCGATAACTGTTCGTGCACCAAAATCATAACTGGATTTTTTCTCAGTAATGCTGAAAATTAATGTTAATACGCAGTTTGAGTGTACAGCGGGGTGGGGGGAGGGGCAGGGGATGGATCTCTGCAGGAATAATGAAGATCTCCATTTTTTTTTTCTCTTTCCCGCATTTACAGTGGGGAGGTGCAGTCTGTCAGCCTATCAGCAGCGCACACACGGAGCAAAGTGCTTTTTTCACACAAGCAAGGTCATGTGTCATTGGCAGTGTATGTGACATGTCCTTGCCCTATAAGACCAAGCCATTTTCCCCGTCGCCACCATTTTCTCACTGCTGCAGCTGCGTGTTAGACGGCACCGCTGTTGCTGTGTGCGCTATACCTTGTTAATTTCAAGCCAATTTTCGCACAAATCTACAGATAGCTTGGGAGTAGGGAAGAGTTGTGATTGCAGTCCTTTTAAGGACTAGGTTACAGCATTTCCTACGACTTTTATCAGGCAGGTCTGTGCTCTTAAATAGATAGGTTGGGAGTAAAGACTAATTGTAATTGCAGTCCTTTTCAGGACTAAGTTACATCAGTTCCTATCAGTTTTTGCCAGGCAGGTCTGTGCCAGTGCTGTGCAAGTTTTTTTCACAGCATTTGGCTGAATCTAGCAAAGCTAATCCTTTTTGGCCTATTGCAGAGTGTGTTAGTCAGTGGAGTAGCCTATCTGTGTTGCAAGATATACCACCTGTGTATAGAATACCAATTTTTTTACTGCACCTAGTGAAGTAAAATCTTTTGGGCATAGCATCATTCTATTAGTCCATCTATACTGACCTCCATCAGGTTGCAAATTGAATATCATTTTTTTCTGCATCTAGCTCTGAAAAAATATTTGGCCTTCTAGCAGTGTGTGGGACTTGTTCTATTAGTCCATCTATACTGACCTCCATCACGTTGCAAACTGAATATAATTTTTTTCTGCATCTAGCTCTGAAAAAATATTTGGGCTTCTAGCAGTGTGTGGGACTTGTTCTATTAGTCCATCTATACTGACCTCCATCAGGTTGCAAACTGAATATAATTTTTTTCTGCATCTAGCTCTGAAAAAATATTTGGCCTTCTAGCAGTGTGTGGGACTTGTTCTATTAGTCCATCTATACTGACCTCCATCAGGTTGCAAACTGAATATAATTTTTTTCTGCATCTAGCTCTGAAAAAATATTTGGGCTTCTAGCAGTGTGTGGGACTTGTTCTATTAGTCCATCTATACTGACCTCCATCAGGTTGCAAACTGAATATAATTTTTTTCTGCATCTAGCTCTGAAAAAATATTTGGCCTTCTAGCAGTGTGTGGGACTTGTTCTATTAGTCCATCTATACTGACCTCCATCAGGTTGCAAACTGAATATAATTTTTTTCTGCATCTAGCTCTGAAAAAAAATTTGGCCTTCTAGCAGTGTGTGGGACTTGTTCTATTAGTCCATCTATACTGACCTCCATCACGTTGCAAATTCAAAATAATTTTTTGTCTGCATCTAGCTCTGAAAAAATATTTGGCCTTCTAGCAGTGTGTGGGACTTTCTCTGTTAGTCCATCTATACTGACCTCCATCAGGTTGCAAACTGAATATAATTTTTTTCTGCATCTAGCTCTGAAAAATATTTGGGCTTCCAGCAGTGTGTGGGACTTGATCTATTAGTCCATCTATACTGACCTCCATCAGGTTGCAAATTGAATATAATTTTTCTCTGCATCTAGCTCTGAAAAAATATTTGGCCTTCTAGCAGTGTGTGGGACTTGTTCTATTAGTCCATCTATACTGACCTCCATCACGTTGCAAATTCAAAATAATTTTTTGTCTGCATCTAGCTCTGAAAAAATATTTGGCCTTCTAGCAGTGTGTGGGACTTTCTCTATTAGTCCATCTATACTGACCTCCATCAGGTTGCAAATTAAAAATAATTTTTATCTGCATCTACCTCTGAAAAAATATTTGGCCTTCTAGCAGTGTGTGGGACTTGTTCTATTAGTCCATCTATACTGACCTCCATCAGGTTGCAAACTGAATATAATTTTTTTCTGCATCTAGCTCTGAAAAAATATTTGGCCTTCTAGCAGTGTGTGGGACTTGTTCTATTAGTCCATCTATACTGACCTCCGCGGCCTCTTCATCCTGTGTGACTGGGGGGACAGCAGTCACACCTGTTTTGGGGCGCAGACCTGCTACCTCTTTACCCGCAACAGCCAGCGTGATTGGCAGGTCATCATTTTCTTTGGAGGTGGTAACACCAGCTGGTGTTGAGCGCTGTCCGACATTGATAGCACCACCTTTGGATCAAGGCAACCTAACATGTCCGCCTGCATCTTCCTCACAGACCGGCAGTTTGCCGGGGACACCCTTATCAACCCCGTCTAAGCACAATAGCCAGCCCTCGGTCCCTCAGATATGGACAAGTAAAAGACCATTTCCTCCTAGCCATGAGAAAGCTAAGAGGTTGAATTTCACCATCTACAAGCTCTTGGCTACAGAAATGCTGCCTATCCGCCTGGTGGACACAGAGGATTTTCGAGACCTTATGTCCGTCGCAGTGCCCCAGTACCAGATGCAAAGAAAGGTGTGCCTGCGCTCCACCAGCATGTCGCACACAACATCACCGCTTCTTTGAGAAACTCTGTGTGTGACAGGGTGCATTTCACCACAGACACTTGGACGAGTAGGCATGGACAGGGGCGTTACATGTCGCTGACTGGGCACTGGGTAACTATGGTGACAGCAGGACAAGGGGCTGCTGTCCAAGTCTTGCCGTCCCCACGAGTTGTGCGTCAATCCTCTTTATCTCAAAGTTCCTCCACTGCTTCTGCCTCCTCAACCTCCTCTCGGTCCTCCACCTGCACCCAAAGCCTGTCTGGTCATGCCACAAGCTTTCTAACTGCGCAGAAGGGATCCTGCACACCTCCTTACTATGCTGGCAGTAGGGCTCAACGTCATCAGGCGGTTTTTACTTTGAAATGTCTGGGAAATGTGAGTCACACAGCTGAGGAGTTGTGGTCAGCTCTGGAGAACCAATTTCATGAATGGTTGTCTCCACTGGACCTGAAACCAGGGAAGGCCGTGTGCGACAATGCTGCAAACCTGGGTGCGGCCCTTCGCCGGGGCAATGTCACACACGTGCCTTGTATGGCTCACGTGTTGAACCTGGTTGTCCAGCAATTTTTAGCCCACTATCCCGGACTAGATGGCCTTCTGCAGAGGGCACTGTCGCTGTGTGCTCACTTCCGCCGTTCGCATCCCGCAGCTCAGCGACTTACATCTCTACAGAAGTCGTTGGGCCTGCCACTTCACCGGCTAAAATGCGATGTGCCTACCCGGTGGAATTCAACTCTGCACATGTTGCAGCGACTGTGGCAGCACCGACAAGCCCTGGTGCAATACGTTCTGACGTATAGCCTGGGCCAACGGGATCCAGAGGTGGGGCAAATCACGCTGGAGGAGTGGTCTCAGATCAGGGACCTATGCACCCTTCTGCACAGTTTTGAAATGGCGACGAAGATGTTTAGTGCTGACGATGCCATTATCAGCATGACTATTCCGGTGATTTACATGCTGGAGCACATGTTAAACAGAATTCGGAGTCAGGTGGTGGCACAAGAGGAGGTGGAGGAAGTAGAGGAGGAGGAGTTGTATGCGGAAGGGCTAACATCTGCAAGGTCCAGACGGTCGGCAGCACCAAGGCGGCAGGCATGTGAGGGTGGGGGAGATGGTTTTACCAGGGCGCATGGTAGCAGCCAAACTAGTGAGGAAGGTGCAGGAGCCCAGGAAGAAGTGGAGGACGAACTGATGGAAGACTCATCAGATGAGGGAGACCTTGATCACATTTCTGTTGTGCGAGGTTGGGGGGAGAGGACAGAGGAAGGAAGCATGATTGTTACCTCGCCACCAACACAACAGGGACTTGGTGCTCCTGGATGCGCAACACACATGAGTGCCTTCTTGCTGCACTACCTGCAACATGACCCTCGAATTGTGAGAATTAGAAATAATCCTGACTACTGGGTTGCCACACTGTTAGATCCCCGGTACAAAAGTACATTTGCAGAAATTATTCCTGCCATAGAAAGGGATGCACGCATGCAGGAGTATCAGCAGAGACTGTTGCAGAATCTTACATGTGCTTTTCCACAAAACACCAGTGGTGCACGTAGTGAATCTCACAGTTCCAACTTGCCAACCGTGGGACCGTCGAGTGTTCAGCACTCAAACCATAACAGAACCACAGTATCTGCTGGTAACATCAATTTTGCGGAATCATTTCACCACTTTTTTAGTCCATCCTTTGCAAGGCCACAGGAGACAAGAAGTCTGACACATAGTCAACGCCTAGAGACGATGGTACAGGAGTATCTCCAAGTAAACATTGAAGCCATGACTGTGTCACTGGACCCTTGCTCTTTTTGGGCTTCCAATCTGGATAAATGTCCGGAGCTCGCCACTTATGCCTTGGAGATCTTGTCATGCCCCGCAGCCAGCGTTCTGTCTGAACGTGTGTTCAGCGCTGCTGGTGGTGTGCTGACAGATAAGCGCACGCGGCTCTCCACTGATAATGTAGACAGACTCACGTTCATAAAGATGAACAAATCATGGATCCGAAACGACTTTTCTACCCCTGTGTCATCCTGGGGAGAGTAAAAGCTTGATGATTGGTTAAAATCACCTCACCAACCGTTTTAAGCTTTCAAATTACTAATCATGTTTATCTGTATCTTGGCTGGAAAATAATTTGGGCTTTGTAGCAGTGTGCAGTACTGATTCTATTAGGCCATCTATAATAAGCTCCACCAGATTTAAAATTACTAATCATGTTTATCTGTATCTTGGCTGGAAAATAGTTTGGGCTTTGTAGCAGTGTGCAGCACTGATCCTATTAGGCCATCTATACTAAGCTCCACCAGATTTAAAATTACTAATCATGTTTATCTGTACCTTGGCTGGAAAATAATTTGGGCTTTGTAGCAGTTTTCATTTTAATAAAGACCAAAAAAATGGTCATTTTTGAAATTATAAGCATTAGCAGGTTATTAGAAACTGAAATCAAACAGTTTTCAACTCAAAACTTTATTCTAGGTGATGTTACATTTGCACATAGGACCTCTTGTTCGAAAGGAGCTTCTGAACTCTCTCGTCCATTGAATTTGTCAGGTTTTGGATGGTTTCTGCTTCAATTGTTTTGCATGAGGACAGAATACCCTCCCAGAGCTGTTGCTTTGATGTGAACTGCCTCCCGCCATCATAGACACTCCTTTTGATGATGCTCCAGAGGTTCTGAATGGGGTAGAGGTCAGGGGAGCATGGGGGACACACCATAAGTTTGTCCCCTTTTATGCCCATATCAGCCAGAGATGCAGATGTTTTATGTGCAGCATGAGATGGTGCATTATCATGCATAAAAATGATCTTGCTGTGGAATACACGGTTCTTCTTCTTGAACCATGGCAGGAAGTGCTGTTTGAGAAACTCCACATACATTATGGAGTTCATCTTTACCCCTTCAGGGATCCTAAAGGGGCCGACAATCTCTCTCCCCATGATTCCAGCCCAAAACATTACTCCACCTCCTCCTTGTTGGCGCTGTAGCCGTGTTTGTGTGGGGTATCCATCAACCAGCCATCCTCCACTCCATCCATCTGGACCATCGAGCGTTGCACGGCACTCATCCGTGAACAAAACAGTTTTGAAATCAGTCTTCATCTAATGTTTGGCCCACTGGAGCCGTTTCTGCTTGTGTGAAGTGGATAGAGGAGGTCGACAGGATGGCGTATGCACAGCTGCAAACCTCTGAAGGACCCTGCATCTTGTTGTTCGGGGGACGTTGGAGGCACCAGCAGCTTCAAAAACTTGTCTACTGCTATGACAAGGCTTTTTTGCCGCTGCTCTTTTAACCTGACGTAATTGCCTGTAGGAAAGAGTCCTCAATTTGCCCTTATCAGCACACACACGTGTGTACTGTGAATCAGCTACATACTTCTTGATTGCCAAGACACTTCATCCTGATCATCGCACAATGTTGATTGTAGTCATGCCTTGACCTAAACACTCCACAATTTGTTGCTTCTCAGCAGCCGACACATCCTTTTTCTTTCCCATTTTGGCAGAAAATGTAGGCTGCTTAATAATGTGGGACAGCCTTCTTAAGTAATCTTGCCTTTCATTGGACACACCTGCCAAACTAATTAGCACAGGTGTCTGCAATTGCTTACAGTGATATAAAGAGCCCTGACACACATCACCATCAATGAGTTTAACTGACAAACAAACAAATTCTTCCCTTATCACTCCTAAACACTTTTTGCATAATAATTTGGAACACAGCGTACATGTGCTTTTCCACAAAACACCAGTGGTTCACGTAGTGAATCTTACAGTTCTAACTTGCCAACCGTGGTCTGTATGGAGTTGTTCAATAAAGGGCCCAAAATTAAGATAACATAGATGGGAGAGGTCTCTATGAATAGGAATTCCTAAGTATTTGATACCCTGTGAGGGCCAGGCAAAGGGAAAGTTGGACTGAATGGAATCCTGTATGGATTTGGGGAGGGAGACATCGAGGGCCTCAGACTTCGCTGCATTGATTTTACAATTTGACCATGTACCAAAGTGATCTATTTCAGCCATAACAGCAGTGATGGATATATGTGATTGAGTGATATATACTAGGACATCATCAGCAAATAGAGAGCACTTGTACTCGGTGCCTCCCACCTCAATCCACCTAATATTGGGGTTATGGCGAATTGATGAGAGCAGGTGCTCCGTCACTAGGATGTATAAGAGAGGGGACAGAGGACATCCCTGCCTTGTCCCATTGGTGATTGTGAAAGGTGATGAAAATGTTCTGATGCACCCCCTGGGCCTTGGGACACCCGGAGCCGGACCCTTTTTGGTGGATGCTGGTGGTTGTAGTCTCCGTGGCGGCGACCCGGTTCCGTGGCTCAGGGCGGTCAAACCAGTGGCGGAACTATTTATGTGGTTTTGATGTTTAAATGTCCGACTACGCCACCCGTGGATTGCGGTCAGAGTGAACCGCCGCTGCAGGGCAGACCGCTGAGGCTGGTGTTGTGGGTGCAGCAGAGCGTAGCATAACTCCCCACGGGAGGAGTATAGCCTCAGGGCAGTGTATGCGGAGGATGAGGGTGATGGTGCAGGGCAGCAGCAGTAACGACACGGAGTCAGTGATGCAGTCCAGGGCCTTTACTCACAGTTCTTATTATCCAGACCACGTCTGCAGGTAACGGCTGCCCACGTCGTACTGTGCTCACCAGGTGAGGGGCTCAGACAACTCCCAGCGCTTCACAGGACCCCCTTCGTGTGTCCTTTGTCTGGCCTTTCTTACCAACCCTTCTGTCCGGCTGCCTCGGGCCTTCTCTTGGTAAACTTGGCGCCAGTTTCCCTGACCCTATGTGGTGCCTTCCTAGCGGGTGTAGCGAGGGGCTGCGCCACATAAAATGTCACAGCCTCCGGTTTCTAGCTGAGGGTCGTTTCCTGCCTCCACTAGTTTCGGGGACCGGTCTCCCCCTTTGGCCTGACCCCTCCACGCAGGTGGATTCGGGCGTGCGGTGGCGACTCGCCCGTCCGCACCCCTGGGATCCCTTCGTTCCTCGTTCCTGGAGCCTTCTCCGCTCCTCTTCCTTCCTTCTCCCTCTTCCAGGCCTGGGCCTCTGTTACTAGGCCCGCCTCCGGAGCAGAGCTCATGCAGAGCCCCTGCTCCCTGTCACTTCTGCTCAGACTTCTCTGCACTGAACTAAGATGGTGCCCACCTTTTATACTCCCTTCTCAATGCACCCAGGAACTGCTTCCTCCCTGCTCCTGCACTACAGGGTTCCCCTTCCTCAGTGTTCCCTCCCCCCACTCCAGCCAGGGACAGGGACTGTCGTGCCCATCTCAGGGGCATATTGGTCGCCCTGCCCCACGGCAATGTGGTGTAATGCATGCAGGTGTCGGGTCCTGATCCACACTCCATCCTTACCTGAGAGTGAGATATCACACCTCTGGGTGAGGTGCAATACCTCTGTAGCAACCGAGCCCTCAGGGTGCTACAGTTCCATTTATCTTCAGCCTAGGTGACGTATTGTGATACAGGGCCGTGATTTTGGCTATAAAAGGGTCCCCTAGACCCCTACCCCAAGCTTTTTAAGAGAATCATATATGGCGTGCCAGGAGACTCTATGGAATGCTTTCTCAGCATCCAACGAGAGTATCTAATTACAAATTTTTAACTGCATCTAGCCCAGGAAATACTTTGTGCCTAGTAGCAGTGTCTGCTAGTCAGCGGATTATCCCGGCTGTTAAGCAAGCTACACCACCTGTAGTTTGGACACTTCATTTTTTCAAAGGAAATGCTTCGGGACCACGGGATACTCAGTGAAGAGCATCAGGAGGCACCCCAAGGCATAGGGGCTGGGACTGGCAGTAGGGTGCCTTGCGGTGGACAGCCGAGCTCGATCCTTATAAAAGCTTTTTAACTGCAGCAGCTTTAGTAGACGCTACTGGAGCTGGAATTACGCGGCTGCTGGCATGAGACTTGCCCTCCAATAGATCCTTGTAAATGGATTTAAAGTGTATTCATTCAAATTAGAGAGACAATTTAAATTAAAAAGCTTAGAGCTGCCTCCACCAGAGGGGGGCTCGCTCGACCCACCAGCGGACAGGCACCAGTATTGGGAGAGGGGGGCTGGCCGTCAGGGTTCACCGCGGCTCTGGCACAAACCCGGCGACACGGAGGTGGCACGGGCAGGAGCGGACTGGCCGTGTCGGCTTCTCACTTTTTGGATTTTAGAAGGGCATGACATGCCTATATCTGTGTCTCCCCCTCCTTTTACTCCTCCACCTCTTTTCTTTTTGCATGACTATATGTACTTGTCACTTTTCCATGTGTTAGTTGGGTCTTCTGAGCAGTTTGTCAGCTTTTGGACACCTTTGAAGGTGTTTTCCATGTGTTTCTATGTGTTTTTGTTTGCCTGCCATTGGTTTTAACGGTGTTCGAAGGTGTTCGACGAACCGAACCGAACTCGAACACTACGGGGGTGGCTCAACACTAATCAGGAATACATATCTGCAAAACTTTTCTAACTTTTCAGAAAGTTGCAAATGACAAATCAAGTGAAAAAATCCGGAAAGGCAAAACTTCACCGGCAACGGAGAACATAAAAATACAACAGAAGAACAAGTAAAACAGCGACATTAAAAAAGGTTTGAATGAAAACATTAAACCTAAGAGAAAAATAGAAACACAAAAATGAGCAAATACCCTACAGCAAGTAAATCAGTGAATGGTAATAGTGCATGTAAACAACACTGGGGATTTAGGTAATGTTATTTAACTAAATCGCTGCAAGCATCCCTTTGTCTGAAGCCTTTATAGACTGCGCAAGCGCGACGCACAGTCCGGCTCCAGACAGAAGAACGAATGGAGCCGTTACAGGTAAGAGGAGTGTGTATGGCGCCGGAGATTGGGGTATGCATAGACACTGAACGCATACCGCGATCTCTGGCGCCATACTTACGTACTTACCTGACCGGGAGGAGCGTTGCCGCGGTGCCTCTCTTCTCGCCGGAGACCGGGGCAGGAGTGAGGCGTCGGAGTCGGCGCATGCGCATAGCGCTATCCGGCGCCATTTTACTGAAGACACATTTTCAGTGTGTCTTCAGCAAAATGGTGCTGGACAGCGCGGTATGGGCACGCGCATACTCTGGCGCCACACTCCTCCCCCGGCTTCCGGCAGAAAAGGACACCGCCGTAGCGCTGGAGCACAGGGAAGAAAGGTGAGTATAAGTGTTGTTTTTTTTTGTATGTGTGCAGCGTGAAAGGGATGAGGGGGCCACACACACCAGGAATGGGGAGTGAGGGGGCCACACATACCAGGATTGGGGGGTGAGGGGCCCATGCATACCAGGATTTGGGGGTGAGGGTCCCATGCATACCAGGATTGGGGGGTGAGGGGCCCATGCATACCAGGATTGGGGGAAGAGGGGGCCACACATACCAGGATTGGGGAATGAGGGGGCCACACAAAGCAGGATTAGGGGGATGAGGGGGCCACACATACGAGGAATGGGGGATGAGGGGTACCATACATACCAGGATTGGGGGATGAGGGGTACCATGCATACCAGGATTAGGGGATGAGGAGTACCATGCATACCAGGATTGGGGGATGAGGGTTGCCATGCATACCAGGATTGGGGGGTGAGGGGTGCCATGCATACCAGGATTGGGGATGAGGAGTACCATGCATACCAGGATAGGAATGCGGGGTACCATGCATACCAGGATGATGGATGGCATGCCATGCATACCAGGATGAGGGGCACCATGCATACCAGAATAGGGATGAGGGGTACCATGCATAAGAGGATTGAGGGGTGAGGGGACCATGCATACCAGGATTGGGGGATGAGGGGTGACATGCATACCAGTATTGGGAGATGACGGGGGCCATGCATACCAGGATTGGGGATGAGGGGTGCCATGCATACCAGTATTGGGAGATGAGTGGGGCCATGCATACCAGGATTGGGGATGAGAAGGGCCATGCATACCAGTATTGGGGGATGAGGGGTACCATACATACCAGGATTGGGGATGAGGGGTGCCATGCATACCAGGATTGGGGTGTGAGGGGTGCCATGCATGCCAGCATTGGGGATGAGGTGCCATGCATACCAGAATAGGGATGAGGGGTACCATGCATACCAGAATAGGAATATGTGGTGCCATGCATACCATGATTGGAGGATGAGGAGTGCCATGCATACCATGATTGGGGATGAGGGGTGCCATACATACCAGGATGAGGGGTAGAGTGCCATGCATATCAGGATTGGGGGATGAGCAGGCCATACATACCAGGATTGGAGGATGAGGGGTGCCATACATACCAGAATTGGGATGAGGGGTGCCATGTATACCAGGATGTGGGGTACCATACATACCAGGATGAGGAATGGGGTACCATACATACCAGGATGAGGGGTACCATGCATACAAGATTAGGGATGAGGGGTATCATGCATACCAGTATAGGAATGTGGGGTACCATGCATACCAGGATTGAGGGATGAGGAGGCCATACACACCAGAATTGGGATGAGGGGTGCCATGTATACCAGGATGAGGGGTTCCATACATACCAGAATAAGGATGCGGGGTACCATGCATACCAGGATGAGGGAGGGGTTCCATGCATACCAGGATGAGGGGTACCATACATACCAGGATAGGGATGCAGGGTACCATGCATACCAGGATGAGGGATGGGGTGCCATGCGTACCAGGATGAGGGGTACAATACATAGCAGGATAGGGATGAGGAGTGCCATGTATACCAGGATTGGGGATGAGGGGTACCATGCATACCAGGATTGGGGGATGAGGGGTGCCATGCATACCAGGATGAGGGGTACCATGCACACCAGGATAGGGATGAGGGATGGGGTACCATGCATACCAGGATTGGGTATGAGGGAGCCATGCATACCAGGATGAGGAGTGCCATGCGTACCAGGATTGGGGATGAGGGGTGCCATGCATACCAGGATTGGGGGTGAGTGGTGCCATGCATACAGGATTGGGGGTGAGGGGTGCCATGCATACCAGGATTTGGGATGAGGAGTGCCATATATACCAGGATTGGGGATGAGGGGTGCTATGCATACCAGGATTGGGGATGAGGGATGCCATGCATACCAGAATTGGGGATGAGGGATGCCATGCATACCAGGATTTGGGATGAGGAGTGCCATGCATACCAGGATTGGGGGATGAGGGGTGCTATGCATACCAGGATTGGGGATGAGGGATGCCATGCATACCAGAATTGGGGATGAGGGGTGCCATGCATACCAGGATTGGGGTGCCATGCATACCAGGTTTGGAGATGAGGGGTGCCATGCATACCAGGATAGGGATGAGGCGTGCCATGCATACCAGGATAGGGATGAGGGCAGCACATAACAAGATGGAGGAACAGGATTGGGGAGCACAAATACCAGGATGGGGGCAGCACAAATACCAGGATTGGGGCAGCACATACCAGCATGGGAAAACATATACCAATAAATATGCTCACCACCCGGGCGTAGAACGGGCTCAATAACTATTGTGTAATAATGAGAAATGACACAAGAAAAAAGTATTGACCACGCTTACTTAAATTTATTTATTAATTTGTACAAAAGCCTTTGTTGATGATGACAGCTTGAAGAAACTAGTATGGAGAAACTAGTCGCAGGCATTGCTCAGGTGTGATTTTGGCCCATTCTTCCACACAAACACTCTTCACATCATGAAGGTCACGTTGGCTCATTCTATGAACTCTGAGTTTTAGTTCCTTCCAAACATTTTCTATTGGATTCAGGTTTGGTGATTGGCTCAGCCACACACGCAAAATGGACAGATCTGCAATATTTGTACTTCTCCTTGGGTCTGACATGGATATTCATCATATTACATGTTATAAAAGGTCTCACCAGACCCCTCACTTCTCCCTCCACTGAGGTAAGATGAGGACAGCTGATTAGATTTGATTCTAATCCAATTTTAGCCCTCATTACTGCCCTGGGTCATATTTTCCCCCAGGAACCTCAAAGAGAGACAATATGATCGTCATCTTACTAAACATAGTCGTAGTTCAAGCATTCTATACATACCACACATGAATATGATATATCCATAATTCAGTGACATACTGCTCTCCTATGAGATGCCAGCAATCCAAAAGTTTTGCAATTTTACCCACAGTTGCTAATAGGCTCCCCGATCATGGATATATCTATCCATGGATTCTGTGAAACTAGAATTATAATACAAAAAAACCCGTAAAATATTGTTTCACCTTGTCCTGTCTATTGTGTACTGATAGAGCGACTACACAAGGTAAAAGCATTGAAGCCCCTACGAGTGGAGGCTTACAAGACACATCTGCTGGCCCAGACGGTTATCCAACATTGACAGCTACCTGTTAATTACTCTGTATACACACTCCATGTCTGCTCTCCATCAGATAACATGCTTCAGTTACCTGTTCATAGCAGGGGGGCAGGCAGTGATCCAATGCCCCCGGCCTCTGATCTGTATAACTCATAACTCCATTTTATGACAGTTATATTAGGAAACCCCGAGGTCCGTCACTGCTGTGAGTTATTATCTCTGTGGCCCCAGATAAGCGGAGAGTTCAGATAAACGATGGCCGTGATTTAGGGAAGTGCTGGGATCTTACGCTGGTTTCTCTCTTTTATAATCGGACATTATAGGGTAGAGTCGGACAGTCCACAGTGACGGCCTCCATTCCTCATCGGTCACAGACACTGCGGGAACTTACAGAAACTTTTAGGAAAACTCTGATTCCTGGGATGGAGACTCCACGTGGAGCAAAAAGTGGTATAAATAGCGAGAGGGGGGGGGATGGAAGGATCAGACAGGAGATCCACCGGAATATAGAGAGACCAGAAGAAGAAGCAGGAAGGTCCTTACAAGGACATCTCTCATCCTTGTGAGTATTATAGAGACCATGTTATACTATTGTGTTCAGTGGGGGAGATGATAACAGAATTCTATTTATCCAGAATTCAAATGTTAATTTCAATAGTCTGGAAAAAGTGTTATTATTTATGGCATTTGCAAATATTTGATAAAATAATAGTTAAATGAATATTTCTCTGATATCATCACTGACAAAATCATGATTATTACATTCAATGCTTTTATGAAATCAGAAGTGGAGAAGGACGGGACTTGGACCTTAATCATTATTGTATTGTAGTTTTCGGTGTTTGCCACCATTTTTTTGTTTGCAGCATATTCATCTTTACATTTGCACCTTTCTAAGTTACTTTTTATCTGTTTTTTTTGTCTGTTATTTTGTTTTGTTCTCGACGGTGTGAAGATTAGAGGTTTCCAGATATTTTCAGCTAATTTATCATTTGTGAATATTCAAAACGTCACCAATTTTGTTGCAAATGTTTTCCAACCTCTCTGAGTGATTTTATCTGCGACTTTGTGCATATTTTGCAACATTTTAGCAGAACATTCAACCTTTTAAGATAACGAGTTGCAAAGCAGGTTAAAGTAAAAAGCATTTTTTGATTTTGCGCAAATTTGATGAAACGCTTGCGGCATTTTGATAACTTTAGCATGAAAAGACGACAATGGAAACCACAAGGCAAAAAACTAGAAAAGTGACTTAGAAAAATTGTAGGTGATGAATTGAGCCCTTTATATTTAAATTGCTCCCTATTTTAATGATATTAGTTTGCTGCCAGTGAATGAGAACACTGCTGTTTCCATTCAGAGGCAGTAAACCTGTCTGTATCTAGTCGAGAAGCGGATACAATTGTATCCAGTGCAGACAATGCTCTGTAAGCAAAACTCCAGACTGATACATTGTAACAAGCTATTAGATTGTGGCTGATATATATTTTGCTCAGGAGCATTTTCTAGACTGGATACAATGTATCCGCTGAGAGCAGGAGCAGCAATGTGCAGGATTACGGCCTCCGAATGGAAACAGAACCGTCCTCATTCACTGACATCAAACAGATCCTGAAGATGGTGAGAGATGAAACACAAAGTGTAATAACACAAAGATGGAGAAGATTTCATTTATTCACTGATTTACCGCTGCTCCCATCACTAGTGGTGACGTTACATTTCTTAAAGAGACAGGACATACAATAAGTTGCAGTTTCTTCTCTACTGTAATACAATGGATTCAGCTTTGTTACAGCAAACATCAGTTACACAAACAAGTTTCCCCTCTTCTCCTGTTTGCAATGATGTGAATCATTCTCCATGTTCTCCCCATCTTTCCCTATCTCTCAGGCGGCCGTCCTGGTCTCCTTCAGCTCATCGGCCTTTCTACCAGAGGAGGTTTTGCCCCATAATCAGGAAGGATCTAGGGGTGAAGAGCTCCCTCTAGAGGGCAGACAGAGATGTCCTGGAAGAAGGAACCGGCGCCTGCCGACCAGTATGACAGTGGACACCAATCTGATTGACAGCAGCTCTATGGACGGCTCGGTGCAGATGGAGGACGGTCACACCCGCTCTCTGTCCCCCTGGGAATACAGGTAATATCACAACCTGTCACATTACAAGCAGCGCTGAATAGTGATACAGTCCGGTGGAGATTCCCGGAGTCTCCTATAGAAGGACGTCTAGTAAAGTATAGAAAGAAAATAATCTTTTCAGTAGAGTTACAATAGCAGGGAATAGCTTGTCGGGATGTTTTTATAACCCCTTTAGTGGAGAATAACGTCTTCCCACCTTCTAGCCGCCTCTCGTTCTTCTTTTCCTGCCTACAAGCTCCCAGTAACCGTTCAGAAATCTCCCCTGTCCCCAAATAGACTTCAGGGGAGGAGGGAGATGCAGCTGCAGTTATTAGGAATAAAACATGAAGGAGAGAAGCTGAGAGCGCACGGCGCGGCTCTGACATCACCCAGAATAACCTTGTATGGAGGGAGAAACTGGAGATTTATAGAGCAGAAGACTGAAGAAAAAGCCTCGAGAATCTGCAGGATGAGGACAAGGAGCGCGGACATGGACCAGGTGTTACACAGCTTCTCTCACTGTGTATTTTTATTCCCAGTCTCAGCACAGATCCCAGCAGGTTCCCTGTCGTCATTGCCGAGGCCGATTGTCTGACTTTTGCTTGTGTAGACGCTGATGGCCATGAAAGTCCAGACCTGATCTCCTTCCCCATCCAGCAGGAGGTGATGGTCCTACGACGGGAGCAGAAAGGCTGCAGCTTCTCCTACAGACTGGAGGGCGAGGTGGTGACTCTGGGCTGCACATGTGTAAGACCTATTGCGATCTATTACTGAATACGTCTTCCCCTCATGCTTCAAACATGCCTCAATCACACCCATCCTCAAAAAGCCCTCCCTTGACCCATCCTCTCTGACAAGCTATCGCCCCATATCACTTCTCCCCTATGCCTCAAAACTACTGGAACAACAACATGTCACTTTGAACTGTCCTCCCACCTCTCCTCCTGCTCTCTCTTTGACGGCCTCCAATCTGGCTTCCGACCGCACCATTCTATTGAAACTGCCCTGAGTAAAATCACCAACGACCTACTACCCGCCAAATCCAAGCGACACTACTCTGTCCTCCTCCTCCTGGACCTGTCATCTGCCTTTGACACAGTAGACCATTCCCTCTTACTACAGACTCTCTCATCTCTTGACATCACAGATTTGTCTCTATACTGGATCTCCTCATACCTAACAGACAGGACACTCAGCGTCTCCCACTCACACATCACCTCCTCATCTGTCGGTGTCCCCCAGGGTTCAGTACTAGGACCCCGGCTCTTCTCCATCTCCACCTTCGGCCTGGGACAGCTCAAAGAGTCTCACGGCTTTCAGTATCACCTCTATGCTGATGACACACAGATCTACCTCTCTGGACCCGATATCACCTCCCTACTAACCAAAATCCCACACTGTCTGTCCGCTATCTCATCCTTTTTCTCTGTCAGATTTCTAAAACTTAACATGGATAAAACAGAATTCATCAACTTTGCACCTAATCCACCTGTCCCCCCACTATTCCCCTCCTCTCCTCTCTGTCAATCCCTTCACTGGCTCCCCTTTGCTCAGAGACTCCAATTCAAAACCCTAACCATGGCATACAAAGCCATTCACAACCTGTCTCCTCCATACATCTGTGACCTAGTCTCCTGGTACATACCTGCACGCAACCTTCAATCCTCACAAGATCTCCTCCTCTACTCCCCTCTTATCTCCTCTTCCCACAATCGTATACAAGATTTCTCCCGTGCTTCCCCCCTACTCTGGAACTCTCTACCCCAACATATCAGACTCTCGCCTACCGTGGAAACCTTCAAAAGGAACCTGAAGACCCACCTCTTCCGACAAGTCTACAACCTGCAGTAACCCTCGTTCCACCATAACGCTGCATGACCAGCTCTATCCTCACCTACTGTATCCTCACCCATCCCTTGTAGATTGTGAGCCCTCGCGGGCAGGGTCCTCGCTCCTCCTGTACCAGTCGCTGACTTGTATTGTTAAAGATCATTGTAATTGTTTGTGCTATGTATACCCCTTTCACATGTAAAGCTCGATGGAATAAATGGCGCTATAAAAATAAATAATAATAATAAGTGGAAATATGGATGGAGGACACCTGTTTATCAACTATTTGGATTTTGTCTTTTTTTTATATTTAAACTATAAATAATAAATCCTGACTGAATTACTTTCTGTTATATTATCTCTAGTTAAAATATACATTTGCAGTTTCTCATTGGGGTTAATGGATTGTACCCTATAAGATACATGATGGAGAGTTAGTTTGTGGGCACTTCTCAATTGCACTGCTCCATGTTATGGTGGAACATACTGATATCAGAGGGTACACAGGGTAAATTCCCATCTAACAGCATAATGCAGGAGTGTATGAAACCCTGCTGTGTCTCCACGTGGCTTCTGGGGTCTTTCCATTTTTAAATTCCAAAGCAATGTTTCAGGGGCAGAGTCCCACACTGATAAGAAACCCAATGTGGCAGAGCGCCTACAGCTATGTAGTATGGAGTCATAGGGATCAGTGTGCAGCTCTGAAGGTGATGGGCCAGTGGGCCTACACTTAAAAGGTTTGTACGGATTTGGCAAATTATCACTTATCCATAAAATTACTGTCCCGGGCAGTCTCCATTCAGAGAGACTCTGGCTTGTCTCTATCCCAGCTACAGCTTACATTTTGGCTGGTTACTCACCAGCTTCAACAAACAGTAATTTGCTCAACATCCCCTGTAGACTGAGAGCTCTCAGGTGAACACATGCCCTGGTTCTTAGTCAAAACTAGTCAGGTGCATCCAATCGAGACCTGCCATGCTAGAATTTAACCCAATCCTACCTGGTTTTCCTACATATTCTCCCCCTCTGCCCAAAGCCGAGGGCTGGGCACCATCTGCTAAACCACAGGTCAACAGTGCCTACAGGAGGCTCATGCTTGGACAATTGCAGAAAGTGTTTACTGATTACCAGCTCCTGGGGAACATCATTTAACACATTTTAAAGAATACCCTTTACCATAATGTCTCTGAGCTGGGTAGTGCCAACACAAAGGAAAATCTTGACCAATTGTAATAGCATGCAAGTTGTTGACCACTCCCACATGTTGGGATTCAGAACCACAGTCTGTGCGTATGTTGACCTGGGCCATGGGAGATGGGATAGTTCTTAGCATCTCCATGGATATACCCTACCCCCACCCACTTCCCAGGGACTAGCATATGCGAAAGTGTGGCCCTTACCAGGGTCAGCAAACTCCATGAGTTCAAAAGTTCCATCACTTGGACTCCATTCACAGTTACCTGGCTTGCCTGATGCCCCTTGCCACGATGAGGAACAGCACTCTAGGCAGGTAGGCGAAGTAGGAGTTGCCCTGGCCCATGCTGCAGTCCATTGGTCTTGGGACTTGGTCAGTACCACCATTTCCCTGTACAAAGGTGCTATGTGAATCTCGCTCTCGGCATTGGGGACCCTGGTTCTCCTCCAATGAAGAGATGGCTTCCAACTCTCAGCACTCTGCCGAGCCTCACAAGCAATGCCATGAAACCGTAGCAATGTCACCTTCCGGCAGGACAGCTTCTCCATGTTTTCAGACTGTGTTTGTAATATTGTAGCTGCCTTTAACCAGGACATTCAATCTTAAAACTTCAATCACCTGTGCTCTTTGGGACTTCTGGCCTGTATCCAAAATACCAAATGTAGGGATTCACGCTCTCATGTAGGCATTAAGTATTGTTTACACAGGCAATGCGGTTTAGTTCAAACATGTGCAGTTTTATTGCTTTCATAAAACTCCAAGGGATCCAAAACCAAAAACAGTCTCTTCTGAGCACAAAGATATCACAGAGAATAAACAGTTCATTCAGCAGGCACAAATGCCAGTGCAGGCTCACCCAAACAGATTACAGTCCTCGCTCTCAGCTTCTGGCGGAGACTGCCAACACAAGAGGTCTTTTCTTCCTCCCAAACACAATAAGGTGATATATACAGTCCGCTCTCCTGGTGCAAACTTTACACAAAGAAGAGGTACAGTCTTACCAGTCTTGCTATCACCTTCAGCCTGAGCTACAGCAGCTTCCAGCTCCAAACAGAAGTGTTCAACTTCACACTGAACAGGCTGCACCTTCCACACTATGCTCCAACACACAGACTGCTCAGGTTTCCTAGCTGATCTTTGCAGTCTCCATTCAGAGAAAGATTCTGACTTGTCTCTCTCTCAGCTACAGCTCATATTTCAGCTGGTCACTCACTAGCTTCAATAAATTTCACTTTGCTCAACTTGCTCAAAAGACTGAGAGCTCTCAGGTGAGCACATGCCCTGGTATTTAGTCAAAGCTAGCCAGGTGCATTTAATCAAGACATGCAGTGCTAGGATGTAACCCACTTCTACATGGCTTTTCTACAGTATGTACCACTCAGTGTCCAATATCCTTCAAACACACAGAAAAATCAACTCATGTTACAAAATACGGCAATCACCTGGAAGTGAGGGGGCGCTAGTGACAGAGACTGTGTAGGAGTTACATGGATGAGATAAAGGAATAGAATATACATCAGCTTATGGACCATAAAATACTACGTTCTCTGAAATGAAGCATGGTATGCCCCCAAAAATCCATCACCCTTATAGTAAAATAAGGATATGGCAGCATCATGTTCTGTCTCGGGCTCTGGAAGACGTGTGAAGGTAAGGAGTAAAATGAGTTCTATGGAAAACAGGGAAATCCTGGAGAAAACCTTCTGAACTCCAAACATAAAACCAAACCTACACAGTACGGACTGAAAAACAGCAATGTGGTGGGGTCACTGACCAAATCATAGTAATGCCATGGAAAACGTGTGGATAAACTTTACATGAAGATTGTAGCATCAAATATTTTACATGAAGATTGTAGCATCAAGTATTTTACATGAAGATTGGGGAACATTGCAGTGTTTGTCCAGAGCTGATTAAGAAAAAGGAAAAAAAAAGCTGGATAATTCCATTTAAAATTTCTTCATTTTATTGATAATTCCATAAAAACATGGACACGACTGGAAGCAAGTAATGTTTCAACGCGTTTTGACCTAAACGGTCTTAGTTATAACATTATTACATTATAACATACACATATTGTTGCAACTAAGACCATGTAGGTCAAAACGCTTCAAAGCATTACTTGTTTCCTACTGTGGCTCAGTGGTTAGCACTTTTGCTTTGCAGCTCTGGGGCCCTGGGTTCAAATCCCACCAATCACAACATCTGCAAGGAGTTTGTATGTTGTTTGCGTGGATATCCTCTTGATTCTTCAGTTTCCTCCACCACCCCAAAGACATACTTACAGCTGTCGTTCTTTCTGATGGAATCGTTCACTAGCCCAGACCAATATAACAACTTCTCCAGTCAAGACTTGTCTGCAGACATTACAACAAAGACATATTTCACTTTTCACATTTCCAGTCCCATCTACATCTATTCCCAACCTGCACAAACTCCTCATCCTGCTGATACCCCAATGCTGAGCCGCTGCTGCCGTATGTGTCCCTATTACTGCACCTGCTGTGTGGCACAATAACTGCGCTTTTTGTGCCCCCACATAATAATGCCACCACTGTGCCCCTTACATAGTAATAATGCCTCTTTTGTGCCCTCTAAATGGTAAAACTGCCCATTAGAAAATATTAATGCCCTGTGCAAATGCCCTAGATACAGTGCTCACATTTGTCCCTAGGAAGTGTTAATGCCCCCTGTGCACCTTTAACGGTTACAATAATCGGAGTGCCCCATAACAATAATGCTTCTTAAGTGCTCACTTAACATCTAATAATGTCCCCTCAATGTATTGCTCCTCTATATACATTACCGTGGGCCCACAGCTCTCCTATACACAGTATAATGCACCCACAGCTCCACTATACACAGCATAATGCACCCACAGCTCCTCTATATACTTTGTGATGGGTCCACAGAACCCCTATACACAGTATGATGGGCTCTCAGCTCCCCTACAAATAGTATGATGCCCCCACTTCTCCCTCAAAACAAAGTATAATGACCTTCACATTAGCTACCAAACTGTATACTGGCTCCCACACTGTAGACTGGCCCCTGCATTAGTCCCCAAGCTGTATAATAGCCCCCGCATTAGGCCCTAAAATGTATGAAGGCCCCCCACACTGTTTCAGGGTCCCCTACACTATGTGTAAGGCTCCTCCATTGTTTATGATGCCTCAACATGTCACTACTAGTTTTAAATTAAAAAAGAAATCATATACTTACCTAATCCAGGATCCTGACGAGTCCAGCGGCAAGGCAACAAGCTGTCATAGCGCCGATGCACGCACCGAACGTCACAGTGATATAATGTCACCGCGCCGGGACTCTGACGTTCTGTAGACCACAGGCTTAAAGTGACCTGTGGTCTACAGAATGAAGAGTGGTAGTTCAGGAAGATCTTGTCTCCCTGCACTTCCACGGGGCTTAACTGTATATGTATAGTTAAGGGTAGTGTAGCTCTGGATGGGCCCCTCTGAGTGCAGGGCCCAGGGTGACCGTACCCTCTGCTCCCCGGTAGCTACGCTACTGAGCGGCATGGTGAGTAATGTTACTGAGGCACTACTGTATGTGGCTGACAGTGTTATAAAGGTGCTGTCTGAATGGTAATGTTATATAGGAACTGTGTGGATAACAGTGTTATGGGGGAATTGTTTGGATCTCAATGTTATGGAGGCACTATTTGGCCAGCAAGGTTTATGGGCACTGTGTGCATGGCAGTGTAATGTAGCCACTGTGTCAATGACAGTGATAGAGGGGCACTCTGTGGATGGCAATAATAAGGGGGCACTGTGTGAATGACTATGATAAAGTGGCACTGTGTACATGGCAATAATAAGGGGGCACTGTGTGAATGACAATGATAAAGGGGCACTCTGTGGATGGCAATAATAAGGGGGCACTGTGTGAATGACGATGATAAAAGGGCACTGTGTGGATGGCAATGATGAAGGGGCACTGTGTGGATGGCAATAATAAAGGGGCACTGTGTAGATGGCAATAATAAAGGGGCACTGTGTGAATGATGATGAGAAAGGGGCACTGTGTAGATGGCAATAATAAAGGGGCACTGTGTAGATGGCAATTATAAAGGGGCACTGTGTGAATAATGATGATAAAGGGGCACTATGTGGATGGCAATGATGAAGGGGCACTGTGTAGATGGCAATAATAAAGGGGCACTGTGTGAATGATGATGAGAAAGGGGCACTGTGTAGATGGCAATAATAAAGGGGCACTGTGTAGATGGCAATTATAAAGGGGCACTGTGTGAATAATGATGATAAAGGGGCACTATGTGGATGGCAATGATGAAGGGGCACTGTGTGGATGGCAATGATGAAGGGAAACTGTGTGGATGGCAATGATGAAGGGGCACTGTGTGAATTACGATGAGAAATGGGCACTGTGTAGATGGCAATAATAAAGGGGCACTGTGTGGATGACAGTAATAAAGGGGCACTGTGTGGATGACAATGATAAAAGTGCACTGTCTAAATGGCAATAATAAAGGGGCACTGTGTGAATGATGATGATAAAGGGGCACTGTGTAGATGGCAATAATAAAGGGGCACTGTGTGAATGACGAGTTCACACAGAATTTATAATCTGCAACCACAGAGACGCATTGGTCTACATGAGAGCTGTATACACAAAACGGTATTTTCCAATTATGCTTTTTATTTTAATGAACCAACATGAAAAATATTGTAAATAACACATATCCATTAACAAATGGAAAAAAACACACAAATAATAACAAACAGTTTTACTAATTTGATGTAATACATATTCATATATAGATGAAGAACATTTCCATAAAAATACAACAAAGAATAATAAATATTTAAATTATAAAACTAAAAATAAGTAGCTTTTAATAAAGTTGCTCCTGACGATCAATCAAATTACTGCTAGGGGTAAGAAGGACGCTACATGACAGCTGAGGCTCCGTGACAATGGCATCTGTTACTCCAGGTACTGGATGATGGGCCGGACACAGGTGCAGCCCACCGTCACCAGCTGCTTCTCCAGCCTATAGGTGGGACACATCCTCTCATCTCACCACGCAGGACCAGGATCTCCTGTCTGATGGGGACTGAGTTCATGCTGAGGTCCACATGACCCTCCGGGTCCAAACATCCGCGGTGGAGACATCGGGCCTCACTGATGACCGCAGGGAATCTGTTATTGTCCACATTAGAGCTGGTGGAAGGAGAAAAAATAAATACTCCTATTAGTCACATGGAGCTTTGTTTTTCTGACACAGTGCTCCAAATCCGCTGCATCAGTCGCTAAACTTCTGTCTTTGGCCACCACTAGAGGGAGCTCACTGCATGCAGAGTTATTATGGAGTTTAGTGTATGAAGTGTATGCAGTGAGCTCCCCCTAGTGGTGGCTACAGACAGCCAGAATGTTATCAGTGGAGAGACATTTATAACTTGCGGTATTTTTGAAGTCAGTTTTGATGAAGGGAACGTTACCATTATTTGCGACAAATTTAGTAAAATGACAAACAGGTGTGATATTGCATCTTGTGACATGTCTAAAGATGGCCAATTAAAAGTTTTTGTGCCACCCACCCACTGGACCAACAAAGGGCCAAAACGCTTTGCCACAATTAAAAAAATACCACAAATGGAGTCTGTGTATCGTAAGTTGGTCCATATAAATTCATTGATAGTTCTAATTTGTCAGATTGTCTACAGAGTCAAAGAAAAAATTAGAAAATTGCAAAAAAAAAAAACACTGACCCTCAATTCTAAAAATTCTATATTAAATATATATATATTTTTTAACAATGCATATTTATTCTTAAATAATTATAATTTAAATATCTAAATTACATTACAATAGATTAAAAAATGATTTTATCATAAATTAATGTATTGTTTTGCTATTATTTTTATTGTATTATTTGTATTTTAATATTTTTATTTTTTTTAAATGTTTTATTATTTATTTTTTTATTTTGTATTATATTTTTATTATTATTATTTTTTATTATTATTATTTTTATTTTTTATTATTTCTTAATTATTTATTATTAATATTATTTTTATTATTATTGTTATTAATATTTTTTCTTGTGTTACTAATTTTGACCAAAAATAATAATTCATAATAAATTAATATTTAATAGCATAATTAATATATTTTCTGACTATAAAAAGAAGCAATGGACTTACTGGACATAACTAAAAACCTGATAAACGGGGGTGTTTATCAACTGTTGTCTAAGGTACAAGGGGGAGTGGTTCATATTTATTTCCTGGTGGTCTAGTGTGAAAGAACGGACTCTGCATTACTGTAATTGTGTGTGAAGACACGGATCCCCTCTGAATTTGTGCAGCGTTTGTGTCTGGGACCGAAAAAGGCTTGTAGAACACAGTTTACGTGTGGTTTTATAAAAAATAGTGTAAAAGTGGGGATTAAATAGGGGAAGTGTAAATATTCTATGTCCTGGTGGTCTAGGATAAAATAAGGGGTTACAGGTGGGGTAGTATTTTTCTCCCCGTCACTGTAATGTAAAATAGAGGGGTTATTACCTGGTATTCTTGGAAATATAATGGGGATAATTCTTTATTCCCTGGTGGTGTAGTGTAAAATGGGGTGAATTGCTATGAGTCTATGGAATATATGATGATTAGTACTTTCTTCCCTAGTTTAAAAGCAGGATTAACATCTACTCGTACACGGTATAGAAGCACACAAATATTGTGTTTCCTGGTGGTCTAGAGTTAAAAAAGAAAATTAATTGTTGATACTCTATGGAATATAAGAGGGTTAAAAAAAAATATTGGTGGTCTAGTGTTAATGGAGGTTATCTAGGGTATGTAATGGGGTTACATTTTTCTAGGGTATGTAATGGGGTTAAAAAAAAATTCCTGGTGGTCTAGTGTAAAAAGGGGGTTAACACTTGATAACCTATGGAATATAAAAATGTCTAATATTTTGTTTCCTGATGGTCTAGTATAAAAGGGGTTTTTATTCTTGTTTGTGTATGGTATATGTAGTAAGAGGACTATTATTTTGTCCCTGGTGGTCTATTGCAAGAAAGAATGTTAAATAATTTGATTTGCTGCAAATCGTGCACTTAAAAGGTGTCTCCTAGGACTGTATCTGACTCCTTTCAAGCTCTTTAACCCAAACACAACCTTAGTAATGTCAAAGTGACCTCAATATGTATGACTATTGGTAAACGGATGGTAATGTTCTACTCTTCTGTACTGTCACACACACTATCTGTAAGGTTTATTCAGTGTTTATGGCTTTATTACCCATAATTTGCTCTCACTATCCAGATTCACCATAAAATTGCTGCTGCATTCCCTGCCTCGGCTTTTATACAGCCTGGGATAATCCCTCCAGATTGGCTGTTTTATACATGTGATGTGATAGCTGCAAGGCATTATGGGGAATCCTGGTTAACCATACCTTAGGTTATGTGAGCCTTCTCTGGCTGATGAAATCTTCTGCTTTGAGCAACATAGTGACGGGCATTTTTTTGGGCGATTCGCCCAAATCAAATTTGCAAATTGTTCGATTTTACCAAATGAAGCGAATTTCCTAAATTTTCTAGACAAATTTTATTTGCAATTAACGTATTTCTAGTGCTGATAATACATATAATTATGTTTTAGCAAATGTATACACCTACCTGTATTCCCATGGAGAGATGGAGCGGCTCCTCACACTGTCCGCCATTACTTGTGCAGAACTCCGACTGCCGACCTTCATATCCACCTTCACACGTGGAGGAAATGTGGTGTCCGGTGTGAAGAGACATCCCCCGCCGGACACTAGAGGGGCCTCCCAGCCATCAGCGCCAGGGACCTGCTCTTCTCTTCCATGGACACAAGAGATGAGGTTCAAAAACAGCAAAAGCGCAGAAAAAACCTGAAACATAATCAATGGACCACTATGAAGCTATCATGAAATGGAGCAAAAAGTTAGAATACAGGGATAAATAATAAAATAAAAACAAAAGTGACAGCAGAATCATGTTGAAGATTTTTTTTGTGGGGATTAAAACATTTTTATGATTTTTTAAAAAGTCAGATGTTATGAACTATCGCAGCTGATTGTAACACGGTAAATATAGATTCTAAAATGTTGTTCCATTTTAGTTGTAGAGACAAAAGAGACAAAATAACATTAATGGAGCTCCAAAAGTTACTGATTCCTAGAAATAAAAGTACACTGTACTCGTAATGAGCAAACCCATGGAAGTTCGGTTTCTGGTACCCAACCCAAACTTTTGTCCAAAGTTCAGGTACCAGAAATTTACCCAAACATGAACCAGAACCCGAACCCCATTGACATGTATGAGGACCAGAACTTAGGAGCTGGAAAAAATTCTCTCTCCCTCCCTCTGTAACGGACTTCCCCCGGAACTCCAAACATTGTAGCAGACTTTTACCCGGAACTCCAAACATTGTAGCGGTCTTCCCCCGGAACTACAAACATTGTAGCGGACTTCCCCCGGATCTCCAAACATTGTAGCGGACTTTTACCCGGAGCTCCAAACATTGTAGCGGACTTCCCCCGGAACTCCAAACATTGTAGCGGACTTCCCCGGGAACTCCAAACATTGTAGCGGACTTTTACCCGGAGCTCCAAACATTGTAGCGGACTTCCCCCGGAACTCCAAACATTGTAGCGGACTTCCCCCGGATCTCCAAACATTGCAACGGACTTCCCCCGGAACTCCAAACATTGCAAAAGACTTCCACTAGAACTCCAAACATTGTAGCGGACTTTCCCCGGAACTCCAAACATTGTAGCGGACTTTTACCGGGAACTCCAAACATTGTAGCGGACTTCCCCCGGAACTCCAAACATTGTAGCGGACTTCACCCGGAACTCCAAACATTGCAACGGACTTCCCCCAGAACTCCAAACATTGTAGTGGACTTTCCCCGGAACTCCAAACATTGCAGGAGACTTCCCCCAGAAATCCAAACATTGCAGCGGACTTCCCCCAGAAATCCAAACATTGCAAGAGACTTCCCCCGGAACTCCAAACATTGTAGTGGACTTTCCTCGCAACTCCAAACATTGTAGAGGACTTCCCCCGGAACTCCAAACATTGCAGTGGACTTCCACCAGAACTCCAAACATTGTAGCGGATTTCCCCAGGAACTACAAACATTGTAGCGGACTTCCCCCGGAACTCCAAATATTGCAACGGACTTCCCCCAGAACTCCAAACATTGTAGCGGACTTCCCCCAGAACTCCAAACATTGCACCGGACTTCCCCCAGAACTCCAAACATTGTAGCGGACTTCCCCCAGAACTCCAAACATTGCAAAAGACTTCCACTAGAACTCCAAACATTGTAGCGGACTTTCCCCGGAACTCCAAACATTGTAGCGGACTTTTACCGGGAACTCCAAACATTGTAGCGGACTTCCCCCGGAACTCCAAACATTGTAGCGGACTTCACCCGGAACTCCAAACATTGCAACGGACTTCCCCCAGAACTCCAAACATTGTAGTGGACTTTCCCCGGAACTCCAAACATTGCAGGAGACTTCCCCCAGAAATCCAAACATTGCAGCGGACTTCCCCCAGAAATCCAAACATTGCAAGAGACTTCCCCCGGAACTCCAAACATTGTAGTGGACTTTCCTCGCAACTCCAAACATTGTAGAGGACTTCCCCCGGAACTCCAAACATTGCAGTGGACTTCCACCAGAACTCCAAACATTGTAGCGGATTTCCCCAGGAACTACAAACATTGTAGCGGACTTCCCCCGGAACTCCAAATATTGCAACGGACTTCCCCCAGAACTCCAAACATTGTAGCGGACTTCCCCCAGAACTCCAAACATTGCACCGGACTTCCCCCAGAACTCCAAACATTGTAGCGGACTTCCCCCAGAACTCCAAACATTGCAACGGACTTCCCCCAGAACTCCAAACATTGTAGCGGACTTTCCCCGGAACTCCAAACATTGCACCGGACTTCCCCCAGAACTCCAAACATTGCAACAGACTTCCAGGAGAAGTCAGTGTTCGCTGTTTAGCACTGGACACTAACTATCCGGTATGAACCCCGAACTTTTAAGTTTGGGTTCGCTCAACTCTACTTGCAACCAAACCTCTTTGGCATTGGTCATTTAAAATCTCTTCCGCAGTCCTTTTGATCTCATGGGCTCCAGGTATGCCTGAACCCCATGGGTCGTTACTGGTAAACCACTGGAGGATTCCAAGTAACAGATCATCATCAACCAAGAAAGATGTGCCCATTCTTATTTTTACATTTAATTCCTTAAGCCCTCCAATTTCTCTTGGAAGAAATTCAATCAATACATTACCAATAGCAAAACCCTTGACAGGCTGCAGTTCACATCACAACCACCGGGTGGCCAAAATACAACACACATATAACGTAAACCTCTCCTGGCAGAGTATCACAATACCATGTTTGTTTTGAGTTTTTTTTTCAAAGTTAATCAACTAGTGATGGACACCTCAGGATATGACAAGCCAAGAGGAAAGTTATGGAAGAGCACATTTCTATTGTAAATTTTCAGGTAAATGAGCAACAAAAGTTCTTCAATTATTCTGAGAAACGATTGAGAATCCACAGCCTCAACTTTGCCATCTACCTGTTGACCCTAAAAAATGTAATTGCCTCAATTTCTAATTATTTTAAAACAATGAACCCACAAAATGTGGTCGCAATTGACTGGTGATCAGAGAGGAGCCGGAGCTCTTACCATTGATGGTGCGGCCATTGTTCTCCTCGATGTGCTCAGGTGAGGTTCGGCTGTTGGACTGTGCTATGATGTTGACTTCAAGACCCAATATATACGGGCCATAGTTGTTTCTGGGCTTTCCTAAAATGCTCAGTCATCACCTTAAATTCAGTTTTTAATGTATTGTTTTATCATTTCTTTAAATCTTTTGGAATTTAATATGAAATATTGGGAGAATTCACAGGTCAGAAGCATGAAATCCCATAATTACTAATTAACCAGAGAGGACACTGATACAACTGTCCTTGTTATCTGTTAGATTAGAAGCCATAAGCTATAAACCTCGGATATGAAAGTTTCCTAACGGAAGTATTCTTCCATGGATTTCCACCAATGGAGACTTCACACCAGCTGAGATCCAGCAGGAGATCCGGCATCTCTCACAATTGGAAAAATCCATGGAATCCAAGGAAATTGCGAAGTCAATGAATAAGAAGCCTCAAATTAAAATTCTATGTCCGCCTCTTTCAAGACAGTGGTTGTACCAGATTATTTTTGTTTCTAAAGTTTTTTGTTGCATCTTTAATGGAGCTCTCCTAGCTAAAATAGGTCATGGTTAAATCTTACAGAATCTTTTGAAATTCAAATTCACCAACTTCAAGGAATTGATCAAAATAATTCAATTTGCGTTATTCTCTGTGAATCTCAATACCTCTAGCTGCCCGGAAAACACTTGGGTAATAGTCTACTAGAACTGTATTAAATCCTTTTTGAGCTTGGTAAGGAAAACATAGCCTTATTAATGTCCTAGTAACCTCAAATTATCAGGCTAGATGAAAAGGATGGTAACTGGTGGTAAATAAAAGGTTACAACAAACTGCAGTATCAGGCTGCTTAAATTATAAAAAAAAGTCCAAAAATTATCCCTTTTTGAGGGCAGCCTGCATTGCTGTTGTTTATACACAGGCAGTGCTTTTTTTACACATGGGGTGTGAAAATTATCCCTGCTTGGGAAGTATCAAGAGCTTTGTTCTTTGCTAATGGGATTGGGGCAACAATCAGCAGAATTACATACATGTTAAATTAGACTAGTAAAACAGTTGCAAAGTCGTATGCATTTTATGTTTTAATCTTTTTAAATTATTTTTATTGACCAAAAATGCAGCCTGATAGCTATGAATTATTGTTGTTTGGTGTACTGTTGCTAAATTGACTGTTAATCCAGATATTCAAAAATTAAAATGTGTTATTATTTTTAAAGGCTACAAAAAAATGAAACCCAATGGTCTTTAACAAAAAGGGTGGGACATGAAAAGCGAGATAGGTTCACATCCCAAAAGCGAGTACCTATAATAGGCTGCTGTATTTGGGTGGCGTGTACCTGTCTAATATTGGACTATTACAATGCACACACTGTATGCAGAAATAGTGGTGTTTAAATTTCTGGAATATGGAGATTTTTCTTTTGTCTTTCAAAACAAAAATATATAAAAAAAAAAAAAAAAAAGCAAAAGAAATGCAAAACAATATCGCTTAGGCTGGCCCATCTCACAATCCAGGATGCACTTACTTTCTGTCACACACAAGCCTTGGTTTCACTATTTTTCTTCAGCAAAATAAGTAAAGATGCTGTTAATAATGGTTCTGTTATTGCAGTATGTCACAGATCAATCAATTCACAGTTACACTGACTCTGTAGATCCAGCACCTCCCTATCTCTTGAATCTTTGGATAATTATTCAGACACTGAGGTTATCATTCCCATTTTCTGTGTTCTTCAGCACTGCAGTAGTACCACAATCAGATTAGGACTTTGTCTATACTTATCAGTAATAATGAACCTGGCCGGACCTCCTTTTTTATAGTCCCTGTGTAAGTCCTGCCTGATTGACTTCACTAGACAATTTGTTAGCTGTAAGGCATTATGGGGAAGCCCACATGGCCACGCCTGATGTCATTTTTATTTTTCGACTTGTTATATAGTATTATATTAGGCAACAGATTCCCATCAGATACCGGTAGGGAGCTCAAACCTGGGAACAAATTTTATCATCAAGAGATTAAGGAATAAGTAAGTAGTAACGAGTTAGACTAACAATACCCCTTAGATGTTGGTGAGGGACTAAAGCCTGGAGACAGTTTTTATTACTAAGCCACCAAAGGACTAGGTACGGAATACCGAGCTTCACTGAAGATACAAAATTTTGCACAATTTTTATCTCTAGACCACCAGGGACTAGGTACGGATTAATTAGTTGTAATAATTTGGGTTGGCAATACTCATTAGATACAAGTGAGGTGCCAGAGTCTGTATAACATTTTTATCACTGGGCCACCAGGAAATAGTAAAGGAATAATGAGTTTGGCTCAAGATGCCGATTAGATACTGGTGAGATACTTCAGCATGGACAAAGTTTCTATCACTGGGTCACCAGGAAATTGTTACATACTAACAAGTTAGGTTGGAAATACCAGTTAGTGTTGCATTATAGCCCGGACACAGTTTTTATTGCAGATGCCCATTACTTGCTATCAAGGGACTGTTAGACTGGCGTTTGGTCAAGAAACTCATACCTCTTGGCAGAAGACTTCTTGACTCTCTTTACTCCCTATTGATTTTCCCTTATGTGCAATATGACTATGTAAGGCATCTAGTTTCATAGCATTAGGGGCTCTCCTCAAAAGTAGAGAAACCCAGTTTAATTTTGGGACTTATCCTAACCCTATACACTCAACTAGGAGAGCAGTGCACTGAAAAAAATGACTGAAAAAAAAATGAAAGTAAATTCTTCGAGACCTCCGAACCCAAGATAACAGGGATAAATTATAATCTCATATTGGGGAAGTACCAAGGATCATGAACCGGTCCTGTTATCTTATAATGCGCTCATATGACAGCACACGAGAGTCACTTGGACTGTCCAGGGTGGCGGCCAAATTTACGCAACAGCTAAAGAATGAAGAGAAACTTTTGGAACTTTCAAAAACTTTTTAAGGTCAACTGAAACTGATTATTTCCTAGAATGGAGACCTCTCCTGTATAAATAAGACCAGACTTTGGGATACAATGTTACCAGCTCCAGAAATTTGGAAATATCACATTCACCAGCATTCACCAGAAGAGGCAGAATGGTCAATCCCGGAGCACTAGGGATATGTGTGAGTACATTTATATTTAAATATTAGCTGAGTGACCGTGGAAACATCTTCTTACTTAATGCAGCGTTAATAATTCCAAGATTTATTCCTCGAGGTCTTAAAGTCAGAGTTATATACTTTTCTATGGAATATTTGATAATCCAGAACCAGTAAAGTCCCATTGATGGCAGATTAAAGAAATGTTACTGTTCTGCATATTGAGCTAATGGTGTCTATAAGATTATTGAATCTAGTAATCCAGACTGTTCTAGAGGAAATAATTGTGCTTTATTATGTCACTGTTCTGTATAAAGATCTCAGAATTCTGCCTTAAAGGAGTTTTCTGTTTCCCGGCTGCAGTTTGCTTTTAAATAACAAACAAGCTGTGCTTTACACACCCTCTCCAGGTCCAACACTGCGTCTCCTCCTCAGTTTAGATTTGACATTCTGAGCTGATTCATTTTATAAGAAAACTTTTTAGAGGCAAGACATATTTTTTTCAGTTTATGATGTCAAATTCTGGGCTTATGTGTTAAAATGTGAGCTCTTTGCAGACTCCACCAGGGGGAGCTCATGACCTTATTGTATACTGCCTATAGAGTACTATGTATAACCACCAGTATACTGTAAGCTCTTAAGCTCCCCCTGTTGGTGACTACAGGCAGACAGAATTTAATTATTCATCTATATGACTATACTTCTGAGACACATGCATTTTATGCAGTCACACATTCTGCATCAAAAATAAAAAAATAAGAACAAATATATATGTATACAAATATCTCTCTCCCTTTCTCTCCCTCTCTCTCCTTCTCTCTCCCTCTCTCTCCCTCTCCTTCTCTCCCTCTCTCTCCTTCTCTCTCCCTCTCTCTCCCTCTCCTTCTCTCCCTCTCTCTCCTTCTCTCTCCCTCTCTCTCCCTCTCCTTCTCTCCCTCTCTCTCCTTCTCTCTCCCTCTCTCTCCCTCTCCTTCTCTCCCTCTCTCTCCTTCTCTCTCCCTCTCTCTCCCTCTCCTTCTCTCCCTCTCTCTCAATATACATCAGATCCTCTGTTTTTTAGCGAGTCTCAAAGTTCATCTACTCCTCAGGTAACTCTCCTGGTGTCTATCTGCTCATCATCCTTTCTACCGGAGGAGTATTTGTCCCACATTAATACTCAAGAAGGATCTAGGGGTGAAGAGCTCCCTCTAGAGGGCAGACAGAGATGTCCTGGAAGAAGGAACCGGCGCCTGCCGACAAGTATGACAGTGGACACCAGTCTGATTGACAGCAGTTCTATGGACGGCTTGGTCCAGATGGAGGACGGTCACACCCGCTCTCTGTCCCCCTGGGACTATAGGTAAGATATCAATTATCTACTTTTAGGAATTTTATGCATAACTCATTAAGCCAGAAGTGGATTCTTCTGCTTATTAAAGGGAATCCGTCAGCAGATTTTTGTTATGTAATCCGAGGACAGCATGATGTAGGGGCTGAGACCCTGATTCCAGCAATGTGTCACTTACTGAGCTGCTTTGTTCAGTTTTGATACAATCCCTGTTTTCTCTGCTATAGATATAACAGCGCTATGACTACTTAGTAGTGTATAACCCATCACTGATTGGCTACTTCTTATACAGACTGTGCTATGTCTGCAATCTGTCTATCAGTGGTGGGGGCGAGGGTATACAGATAAGCCTCACTGCCTGGCATGAGACATCTAGTCCCAGGAATCAGGCTCTCTACCCCTATATTGTGCTGCTCTCAGATTACATATTAAAAACCTCTATTAACCTTGGAAAGTTAGCAAAAAAAGGACTTATTTACCAGTCCAATGGTGGAGAGAAGTTGTAAATTATGGAGTATGGCATATTTGTACTGAAAATAGCAACTTTATCTATTTTCTGCGCAAATTTTGTAATGGTGGGAAAGGAATAGAGTGCAATAAAGAGGTATAGAGGTGAATCGTACTAGTGCGCGAACGGTCACAGGTTCGAGTCCCGTAGGGGGAATATCAACTCTAATTTTAAAAAATGTAAAAGTAAAACAGTAAATGGGTGCTAAAGTCTCAACTATTAAACTGTATCCCCTCTGGCAAACACTATAAAAAATAAAAATGTAATTTTTAAGATAGATAGATATGGACACTTTTTGATAACTTTTTTATTATTTTTTTCTCTTTTAGTCTCAACACAGATCCCAACAGGTTCCCTGTCGTCATTGCCGAGGCCGATTGTCTGACTTTTGCTTGTGTAGACGCTGATGGCCATGAAAGTCCAGACCTGATCTCCTTCCCCATCCAGCATGAGGTGATGGTCCTACGACGGGAGCAGAAAGGCTGCAGCTTCTCCTACAGACTGGAGGGCGAGGTGGTGACTCTGGGCTGCACATGTGTCAGACCTATTACCATCTATTATTGAATTATCTACTTTTTTTATTGTATGCTCTTTGTACAACAGACTCACTACTGTATTCTAATAAATGCTCTATTGTTATGGCAGTGAACACTATTTTGTTCTTATTTCACCTTAAAAAAAAAAGTTCCAAATTTTTAAATTTTGTGCTGATTAACTTAGTGATATGGTTAGAGCTCAGTGTCCCTTAGATAGTGCTCCAAATCTCCTCAACAGACAAAGGGTTAAATTATAAAATTCTAGCTTTAAGCAGCCACCACTAGGGGGAGCTTATTTCAGACTATTTTATTATAGAGGTCAGAACATAAGCATTATGCAGTAAGCTCCTGAGCTCCCTCTAGTGGTGGCCACTAGTGTTGATCGAGCACTAAAATGCTCGGGTGCTCGAAGCTCGGACCGAGCTCACCGTGATACTCGGGTGCTCGACTCGAGCAACAAGCCCAATGTTAGTCTATGGGAGACCCGAGCATTTTTGCGGCGGCACCCCCAGCAGTCTGTAGAAAGCCTAAAAAGTGCCCAAAACGATAGTGACAGTGCTCAAATGACATGGGGACAGCATGGGCATCGCCCCAGAAAGCATTTCTGACCCCCAGGTTACTGCTGTCAACAACGTGGTTAGAGGTATTAAGCCACTTTTACGGGCTCACAATAAAACGTTCAAAAACTAAACTGAAACTGTTCTCCTGTGAAATATGTTAAGGAACTTCCTTTCCAGGGTAAAGACTTGTGTATAAGGTAAAATAAATAACCAAAAACAAAAATACTCCTCCACACCTTGGGCTATGTTCACAAGTAGCATTCTTTATGCGTTTTTGCACTTTTGTATTGCTTTCAACCGTGACAAATGCATTCACCGGGAAATGTCATTTTAACATTTTACAACCTTATCTGCCCATGTGCTGTGTGACAGATGCATACAGTGCTGAAAAGACATGGGAACAGCATGGGGAAGACCCCTGGAAGCATCTCTGACACCCAGGTCACTGCCTAAAAGTGTGCCCATCAGAAGTGATCCTTGCAGCATCAGAAGATGCAGACTTGCAACTATACCCGCGCAAGTCCTTGTCCCAGGGCAGTGTTCAATTGTACCTACCCCATTCCTTGCAATGCAAGCGCAAATATGCAGCCAACCACCCACCCACCCCCCGGCTGCAATACCATACTGCTTGCTTGCACTTGAAATTGGGCCTTTTAGGCATGTGGAGGCAGAATCTGGCCACCACGTCATGGCTGCGTTGGCGGCCTGGTATCCATACTCGGTCCCCAGCCGCCCCGCGGCCGGGTGCCCACACACGGTCCCAAGCCGCCTGGCGGCGGCCGGGTGTCCAGAAACTGTCCCCAGCCGCCCCTATTTGTCCCGGTGCGCTTTATACACAAGCGCGCATAGCAAAACATTACCTGTGCCCTCCCCAGTGCATTTAGTGGGAAGGACAGCCTAACCACAAACACGTGGACAAGTGAATGTGGCCAGGGATGGTCCATCCCACTGACGCCTTCACACTGGGTTAATATTGTGGAAGCCGGGACACAGTTGGACACTGGGATGCAACACGTCCTCCAGACGTAGAGGATTGCGGGTCCTGGGTCAATCAGGCTTCAACACAAAGTTCAGAAGGTAAACAGCAGCAATGGTCGGCCTCCTACACAACGAGTAAATTATTCATGATCATGAGGCCATCCATCTCCTTAGCTTTCTGTTCCTTGGAATGCAAGCGCATGTATGTAGTAGCGGCTAGGCCTGAGGTGGTCAGCGTTTTGGCGCATATCCTACCTCCTCCGAGGATTGCTGGATGTTTTCCTGCTATTATCCCAGTTCTATGACTCCCGTTAAAAAAAAGCTTCAGGTGATGAATGATGGATGAGGTGGTGGCAAAGGAGAAAGAGCAGGAGGAACAGGGACCATTCACATCAATATCAGGCCAATCAACCACACATGTCTTGTAGGATATGTTTCTGTACCAAAAGGAGCGGCTCGGCTACACAGTTATAGGACATACAGTGAGTGCAATGCCCTACCTAAAATTTCGAGGCACTCCAATGCCCCTTGGAAGTGACATGGAGGTCAGAGGGCCTTAACTAAACCTTTTTTTCCATTTATAGCAACTGGGTGTCCTGTGCACTGTTGGCCTAAGCAGTGAATGGAAGGCTTTCCAAAAATTATGAGGAACTGCAATGCCCCTTGAAACAGACATGGATTACAGCGTACTAAAAACTTTCTACCCATTATTGGGGAGTGAGTCTCCCTTAGTGTTCGCCTATGCATTGAAAATCAAAAGCTGACTAAAATTAGGAGGAAATGCAATGCCCGTTGGAAGAGTCGTGGAGGTTAGAGGTAATTAAAAACAACATTTCAATGCCCCTTGGAAGAGCTGTGGAGTTCAGAGTGGTTTAACAAGACGATTTTAATGCCCCTTGGAAGAGACGTGGAGTTCAGAGTGGTTTAACAAGACGGTTTTAATGCCCCTTGGAAGAGACGTGGAGGTCCCAGTGGAATAAAAAGACAATATCAATGCCCCTTGGAAGAGTGGTGGAGGTCCCAGTGGAATAAAAAGACAATATCAATGCCCCTTGGAAGAGTGGTGGAGGTTACAGTGAAATAAAAAGACAATATCAATGACCCTTGGAAGAGACGTGAAGGTCACAGTAGCTTAACATGATGATTTTAATGCCCCTTATAAGAGCCATGCAGTACAGCATATTACAAACATTATTCCCATTATTGGGGAGTTGGTCTCCCATAGTCTTTGCCTATGCCTTCCAAGCAAAAGCTGCCAAAAATTAGGACGGAGGAACTTGCAATGCTGGCAACACACTGGTGGTATAGTGGTGGTGGAGGCTGACGATAAGGAGAAGAGCAAAAAACAGCTGAAATGAGGAAGCGTATACCCATGTGTGGGTGTGAAGTGGTGCATGGGAATACACCTCCCGAAATAACACAGTGAATTTGACTTTATGTTACTCTGCTGTCATTTGGTGGTGATGAGAAGTCTGGCCCAATCCAGCCCTTGTTCATTTTGATAAGGGTCAGCTTGTCAGCATTGTCAGTTGACAGGTGTGTGCGCTTATCAGTTATAATTCCCCCAGCAGCACTAAAAACACGCTCCGATAACACGCTAGCGGCAGGGCAGGCCAGGACCTCCAAGGTGTACAGAGCGAGTTCATTCCAAGTGTCCAGCTTGGATACCCAATAATTAAAAGGCACAGAGGAATCACAGAGGATGCTGGTACGGTCGGCAAGGTACTCCCTCACCATCTTTTCAAACTTTCCACTCCTTGTGAGAGTACCCCGCACCTCAGGGCCTGTAAGCTGGGCGGGTCTCAGAAAACTGTACCAGAATGTTGACAGTGTTCCCCTGCCTCTGCTGGATTGGAGTTACGTCTCTCTCGCCTGTACACCTTGGTTGGGCAACGAACTGTGACCTCTGCCGCTAGCATGTTCAGATGCAGTTCTGCAGCAAGGGCCTTGTGGGTCTGTCCCATTTTTGTAGACCTCTCCACCTCAGGAATAAGAGAGTGAAAGTTCTCCTTGTAGCGGGGGTCTAAAAGTGTCACCAACCAGTAATGACTGTCACCCAACATTCTGACAACGCGAGGGTCACGGTTAAGGCAGCGTAACATAAAGTCAGCCATGCGTGCCAGACTGGTAACGGGCAAGACTTCTGTGTCCTCACCAAGATGACGACTGACCATGCTCTCCTCCTCCTCCTCCCCCCTGTCCTCAGGCCACCCACGCTGAACTGACGGTATGACAGTTGTACAGGTACTACCATCTACAGTGCATGATACAAGCTCCTCTTCTTCTTCCTCCTTCTCCTCCTCCTCTCCCTCATTTTCCCCCAATGCACGTTGGGATGAGATGAGGCTGGGCTGTGTTTAATCGCCCGCTATGGCTTCTTGATCCATCTCATCATACTCTGGCTGCAATGCCTCCTCTTTAATTCTCTGCAGAGAGCGTTGCAAAAGACAGACAAGTGGGATGCTGATGCTAATGATGGCGTCATCGCCACTCATCATCTTGGTGGACTCCTCAAAGTTTGTCAGGATGGTACATATGTCAGATATCCAGGTCCACTCCTGAGGTCTTATGCGTGGAGTCTGACCTGAATATCGACGGCCTTGTTGCAGCTGGTACTCCACAACTGCTCTCTTCTGCTCACAAATCCTTTGCAACATGTGGAGGGTAGAGTTCCAACGTGTGGGGACATCACACACCAGTCAGTGTGCCAGAAGCTGCAAACGCTGCTGCAACACAGCAAGGGCGGAGAAAGCTGTAGCCGACTTGCGAAAATGAGCTGACAGGCGGCGTACTTTGACAAGCAGATCTGGCAACTCGGGGTACGATTTAAGAAACCGCTGAACCACAAGGTTAAGCACATGAGCCAGGCATGGTACGTGTGTGATCTCGCCTCGCCTCAGAGCCGCCACCAGGTTACGGCCATTGTCACATACGACCATGCCTGGATGTAGGTTCAGCGGTCTCAGCCACAGATCTGCCTGCTCTTTCACAGTTGTCCACAACTCACAAGCAGTGTGAGGTTTATCACCTAAGCTTATGAGTTTCAGCACAGCCTGTTGCCGCTTGGGGGAGGCAGTACTGCAGTGCTTCCAGCTTGTAACTGATGTGGTGATATCTGAGATGGAGGCTGAACATGAGGAGGAGGAGGATGATGCGCAGGAGCTGTACACTGTGGGGGCAACTCTGACTGACATAGGGCCCGCAATCCTCGGTGTGGGGAGGATGTGTTCCGTCCCAAGGTCAGACTGGGTCCCGGCTTCCACTATGCTTACCCAGTGTGCCATCAGAGAGATGTACCATCCCTGGCCACAAGCACTTGTCCACGTGCCCGTTGTCAGTTGGACTCTCCCAGTAACTGCGTTGTTGAGGGCACGGCAGATGTTTTGGGACACGTGCTTGTGTAGTGCGGGGATGGCACACCGGGCAAAATAGTGTCGGCTGGGGACCGAGTACCAAGGGACGGCCACCGCCATAAGGTTGCGGAAGGATTCCGTCTCCACCAGCCTAAAAGGCAGCATTTCCAACACAAGCAGTCATGAAATGTGCGAATTTAGGACTATGGCCTGTGGGGCGTTGGCTACGAATTTGCGCTTTCGTTCACAGTCTGAGATATGGACAAATGAACGCTGCGGTGGGACGTAGACGTGGACATTGATGCTGTTTCTTGAGAAACTGCCATAACAAGTGAAGACTGAGAGGAGGGGGCATCTTTACATGCAGTATGGACAGGGGATTGCCTTGCACACACAACAGGGGGTTCTATTGCACGCACAACAGTGGAAGAAGCAGTGGTGACACCCGCTGACACTGGTCGTGGACCCTGGGTTTCGCCCCACAAAGTCGGGTGCTTTGCTGCCATGTGCCTGATCATGCTAGTGGTGGTCAGGCTGGTAGTTTTGTCACCCCTGCTGATGCTGGCCTGGCAAGTGGTACAAATGGCCTTTTTGGGGTTATCAGCAGAGTCTTTAACCCTAGAACGCATACCTGGGGCCTCGCAGGCCCGCCCTGTTAATTGTTTTCTATTTTCTGCAAGATTACTTTAGTTAGAATTTTGAAACTCTAGGTATTCCTCAGGTATATAGTTGTTTGTCATTTTTGTTTGAGTTATTCCATGTTATTTGCACACGGGCCTAAAAGGCCCCAGGTATGTGAAAGTGTAGATTTTTATGGTCATGCGTTCTAGGGTTAAAAAAATTCCAGACTCTCGAAGAAGTACCGGTTGTACTGGCAACGTCCCTCGTGTTGGTGTTACGGGGAACAGTTGCCCGCCTTCTGTCTGCGGCCACCACACTGCTTCTTCCTGCCTGTTGGGGTACTCTGCCTCCCTCCCCCTGTGTGCTGCTGGCCTCACTCTGCGTGTCCTACTGCCACATTGGGTCAGTTACTAGATCATCCACCACCTCCTCCTCTTCCACTTCCGCACACCAGTCCTCCTCCTCACCTCGCGGCAATTGTGTCTCGTCATCGTCCACCTCTTGTGACAAATTGCCAGCGTCGCCTTCCTGTGGCCGTGGCTGTTCAAATATTTGGCCATTGCTACATGGGATCTCCTCTTCCACCACTTCAAGCGGAGCAGGCGAGGGGCCCAAATATGGAAATGGACCAGTGAACAGCTCTTCAGAGTGTCCAACTGTGGGATCAGTTGCTGTCTGACGACACTCGGCATGGTGAGAGGAAGGAGCATCAGGGTGAGGAGGAGAATGCGGTCGAGACTCACGGCTAATAAGAGTTGACCGTGTGGAAGACAGACCGGAGGTGGTGGTGCCCAGGTAACTGGAAGTATTATCTGCTATCCAATTAATAACCTGTTCACACTGATCAGTTCGCAATAGTGATGTTGTTGTGTAATTCGGTCAAGAACTGGGAGCGAGAAGATGTGGTTGTTGGTTGTGGCACATTTTCACATTGGCCACGGCCCCATCCTCTGCACGCACCATCACCAGAACGTCCAGTTCCACATCCCTTGCTACGCGCCTTGCCCATTGTAAATTAAGTAAAATAGCTTACACTCGCACTATTAATGGCAAAAGGGTAATGAAAAGGAGATTAGAACCGTGGAAGAGGAAAACCACAGTTCTATTTCTGTGGCCTACACCAGAATCTTTTAAACTGATATATTTGTGTCTGAACAGTCAGCGAGACACTCAAACTGTTTTTTTTTTATGTAAAAAAGGCAAAAAGGTGGATTACACCCAGATGTGAACCATGGAAGAGGAAAACCACCGTTCTATTTCTCTGGCCTACACCAGAATCTCTGAAACAGATATATTTGTGTCTGAACAGTCAGCGAGACACTCAAACTGTTTTTTTTTTATGGAAAAAAGGCAAAAAAGTGGATAATACAGAGATTTGAACCGTGGAACTGCAAAACCACAGTTCTAGTTATCTGGCTGAAACCAGAATCTTTTAAACAGATATATTTGTGTCTGAACACTCACAGACACACTCAATTTTTTTTTTTGAGGGGGGGGGAATACCAAAAGGTTAATAAGACGGGTATTTGTACAGTCTGACTGAGGGGGGAAAAAAAAAGAGAATTTAGATGAAAAGAAAATGATTTTTCCTGGCCCCTGAGACCTGGGGCTAAGTCTAGCAATTTGAGAAGCAGCACACAGGACTGTAATGCAGTGTTTGTTGGTTTAACCACTGCGTCTCCTGTACAGCCTGCCTGCCTGATATCTGGGATGGATATTAGTCCTCAGAAGGACTGTTTGTTTGATTTTGCAGGCTTTAGAGACCCTACACTACCTATTTCACAGTATAAATCTTTCCCTAGCTCAGCAGCACTCGCCCTACACTGTCTGATCTGGAGCGACTGTATCCAAGATGGCGGCGCCTGGTTTTAAATACTCGAGGTGACGCTGTGCAGCCAGCCAATCACTGTAATGCCCACAAACAACATGGCTGCGGCATTACAGTGACTGGCTGGCAATCCCTGCATGTTCATTGGCTCTGTAAAGAGCGCCAAACATGCAGGGCGGAGACCCGAGCTCCCGCCCGAGTAACCCGGAAATGCTCGGTGCTCGCCGAACATCCCGAGTAGTGAGATGCTCGAGCGAGTACCAAGCAGTGTTGAGCATGCTCGCTCAACACTAGTGGCCACTTTAACTCTATTTCTTTGCAGGGGATTTATAGATCTGTATCTGAAAACAGAGCTCAGACTGCTCTAAAGAGATATTTAGAAATTAATTGCCGTGGAATTTTAGACCTAAAACATAATTGTGTTAAAAAGTCAGGATCAGAAATTATACGAGTCCTCAGCTTTTAACAGCTTTGATTCACATAAAATAGCAACCAAGGAATCTAAGTGGATAAAAAAAGGAATAAAGCCCCTCTGTCACCCAACTCATCCATCTCGATGGTATACAGTATATGTCCTTCATCCTGGGCCTATCCTGGTATATATTTCCCCCATCCTGGGTCCATCCTGGTATATATATCCCCCATCCTGGGCCTATCCTGGTATATATCCATCATCCTGGGCCCATTCTGGTATATATATCCCCCATCCTGGTATATATATATGCCTCATTCTGTGTCCATCTTGGTATATATATCCCCCATCCTGGTATATATCCCCCATCCTGGTATATATATCCCCCATCCTGAGCCCATCCTGGTATATATATCTCCCATCCTGGGCCCATCTTGGTATATATATCCCCCATCCTAGGCCCATCCTGGAATAAATCCCCCCATCCTGGGCCCATCTTGGTATATATATCTCTCATCCTGGGCCCATCCTGGTATATATATCCCCCATCCTGGAATACATATCCCCCCATCCTGGTATATACAGTACAGACCAAAAGTTTGGACACACCTTCTCATTTATAGATTTTTCTGTATTTTCATGACTATGAAAATTGTACATTCATACTGAAGGCATCAAAACTATGAATTAACACATGTGGAATTATATACTTAACAAAAAAGTGTGAAACAACTGAAAATATGTCTTATATTCTAGGTTCTTCAACGTAGCCACCTTTTGCTTTGATGACTGCTTTGCACACTCTTGGCATTCTCTTGATGAGCTTCAAGAGATAGTCACCGGAAATGGTCTTCCAACTATCTTGAAGGAGTTCCCAGAGATGCTTAGAACTTGTTGGCCCTTTTGCCTTCACTCTGCGGTCCAGCTCACCCCAAACCATCTCGATTGGGTTCTGGTCTGGTGACTGTGGAGGCCAGGTCATCTGGCGTAGCACCCCATCACTCTCCTTCTTGGTCAAATAGCCCTTACACAGCCTGGAGGTGTGTTTGGGGTCATTGTCCTGTTGAAAAATAAATGATGGTCCAACTAAACGCAAACCGGATGGAATAGTATGCCGCTGAAAGATGCTGTGGTAGCCATGCTGGTTCAGTATGCCTTCAATTTTGAATAAATCCTCAACAGTGTCACCAGAAAAGCACCTCCACACCATCACACCTCCTCCTCCATGCTTCACGGTGGGAACCAGTCATGTAGAGTCCATCCGTTCACCTTTTCTGCGCCGCACAAAGACACGGTGGTGGGAACCAAAGATCTCAAATTTGGACTCATCAGACCAAAGCACAGATTTCCACTGGTCTAATGTCCATTCCTTGTGTTCTTTAGCCCAAACAAGTCTCTTCTGCTTGTTGCCTGTCCTTAGCAGTGGTTTCCTAGCAGCTATTTTACCATGAAGGCCTGCTGCACAAAGTCTCCTCTAATCTGAGCTGCTGTTAACCTGCGATTTCTGAGGCTGGTGACTCGGATAAACTTATCCTCATAAGCAGAGGTGACTCTTGATCTTCCTTTCCTGGGGCGGTCCTCATGTGATCCAGTTTCTTTGTAGCGCTTGATGGTTTTGGCAACTGCACTTGGGGACACTTTCAAAGTTTTCCCAATTTTTCAGACTGACTGACCTTCATTTCTTAAAGTAATGATGGCCACTCATTTTTCTTTACTTAGCTGCTTTTTTCTAGCCATAATACAAATTCTAACAGTCTATTCAGTAGGACTATCAGCTGTGTATCCACCTGACTTCTGCACAACACAACTGATGGTCCCAACCCCATTTATAAGGCAAGAAATCCTACTTATTAAACCTGACAGGGCACACCTGTGAAGTGAAAACCATTTCCGGTGACTACCTCTTGAAGCTCATCAAGAGAATGCCAAGAGTGTGCAAAGCAGTCATCAAAGCAAAAGGTGGGTACTTTGAAGAACCTAGAATATAAGACATATTTTCAGTTGTTTAACACTTTTTTGTTAAGTATATAATTCCATATGTGTTAATTCATAGTTTTGATGCCTTCAGCGTGAATGTACAATTTTCATAGTCATGAAAATACAGAAAAATCTTTAAATGAGAAGGTGTGTCCAAACTTTTGGTCTGTACTGTATATCCCCCATCCTGTGCCCATTCTGATATATATATCCCCCATCCTGGGCCCATCCTGGTATATATATCCCCCATCCTGGGCCCATCCTGGTATATATATCCCCCATCCTGGGCCCATCCTGGTATATACATCCCCCATCCTGGTATATATATATATATATATATATATATATATATATCCTCCATCCTGGGCCCATCCTGGTATATATATGCCCCATCCTGGGCCCATCCTGGTATATATATCCCCCATCCTAGTGTATATACATCCTCCATACTGGGCCCATCCTGGTGTATATGTCCCCCGCTCTGGTGCTTTTCTTCAACGCAAAAAAAAAACAAAACAATTCTATTCATCTTCTCCCGCTTCAACGACATGTGGCGTCCTCGTCTCTAGCTGGCAGCTGACTTCAGCGTGCAAGCAACAGGCAGCCCATGACATCACTGCCATGCGCCACCAGTAACTTGCACACTGACATCAGCTGTCGACCTTTGATTGCCCGGCAGCATGTATTGTGGTACATGGACCTGGCGGGTCTCTGCGCCGGAAAGCATTTCAGCTGAATGTGCATTTTCAGATGCTGGCCTCGTCGGGCTTCTTTCTGCAGAGTGTGTGACCGCAATTGTTACGCCACTGATTGTCCCTACATAACCCTGATGGACTATCTAGAAATCATAGAATACGTCAATGCAGGAAAGTCCTTAGCGAAAATCTCCAGCAACAAAATCTAGATGTCAAATGCCATAACCGCATGTCATTTTGTATGGGCTCGATACAAAAACTTTCGTGATCTCTTGCCCTTTGGGTCCCTTTTTCCACTATAGGTCACCACCCGGATTTTCTCATCAGTCGTCAGGTGTCTCTCTGCACTGAGCTCTCTGTACTCCAGGCCCTCATCCTCACATTTGACTCGCCCCCTAGGCCGTGGGGCACCCGGAACCGGGCTTCAGTGCAATGTTGGGGGTAGTGGTGGCAACCCGATCCCGTGGCTCAGGGTGGTCAGACCAAATGCTGTGGCAGTCTATTTGTATAGTTATGAATGTCCGACTACGCCACCCGTGGATTGCGGTCAGGGCGAACACCGCACCAACACCGCTGAGGCTGGTGTTGTGGGTGCAGCAGAGAATAGTATAACTCCCCACGGGAGAAGTGTAGCCTCAGGGCAGTGAGTGTAGATGGCGGGGGTTGTGGTGCAGGGCGTCCCAGTACCGTTAGTGCTGGTGCGGTAAGAAACACAGAGTCAACGTGTTGCAGTCCAGTGTCTTTTACTCACAGTTGTTATCTGAGTCACTTCTGCCGGCAATGACTGCCCAAGCCGTGCTGCGTCCACCAGGTGCGGGGCTCGGTCAACCCCCAGGCAATTCAGGAGTATAGCCCAGAACTCCCTTCTATCCTTTCTCTGGCCGTGCCCCACCAGTGACCAAACTTCTGTCCAGCTGCCTCGGGCCTTCTCTGGGAGAACTTGGCGCCAGCCTCCCTGACCCTATGTGGTGCCTTCCTAGTAGGTTTAGCGGGGGGTCGCACCAGTAAATGATCACGACCTTCGGTTCTTGGCTGAGGGATGATTTACCTCCAACAATTTGGGATCCGGTACCCTTCTCTTGCCTGACCCGTCACCCAATATCACGCTGGTACTTAGGGTCCCTTCTGCCTTCGTGTCTCTGAGCCTTTCTACTCCTTGGTTCCTTCACTTTCTGTTCTGTTCCTTTCTCTTTCTGTTCCGTTCCTTCTCCTCTTCTCCACTCTGGCCCCGGCCTCTTCTCTAGGCCTGCCTCTTGGAGCAGCACTCAGCCTGAGCTGCTGCTCCCAGTCAGCTCTCCTCTCAACTTCTCCTTCTTGTTCTCTTCCCTGAACTAAGATGGTGCCCGCCTTATATACCTCCTCCTCTGTGTGTGAGTTCAGGTGACCAGCACCCAATGAGCTCCTACCTATGCTCAGAACCCAACCCCTATCTGCTCCTACACCACTGGGTTTCCCTCCCCCCTCCCCACTCGAGCCAGGGACATAGTCAGTTATGCCTACATATATATATAAATGGGAGCACCGTCGAGCTGTTCCCCGGAAATGGGGTGTGTGTGCTGCATGCAGCTAACTGAGCCCTGGTCCATACTCCATCCTTACCCGGGAGTGGAATATCACACCTCTGGTTGAGGTGCAATACCCCTGTAGCGGCCGAACCCTCGGGGCACTACACATTGCCCACTCGGACAATCCAGTCACTTCATTACTCCAACCTGTTTTTGGCTCTCTGGCCATGTCAGGTGCCGATCCTCATTTCTCTGGTTACCATCTGAACTCATCTGGCTTGGGCTATGGAAGCTATTTCAGGTAGAGGGCTCACATATGCACATGTTCACACTAGCCTAGCCTATCTGCTCCGATGTAACTTGATAGAAACCCAATTGTATGCCCGGGACACTCCCAAACATATGTTCTGGTGGCTTCTTTGGTTCCACTCTCCTTCCCTGTTTCCGACTCTGTGACAGAGAAGCGAAGCACCGTTCCATGGACTGACCCTGTTCCGGTGGGAAACGCTAACGAAATATTCCTTCATGTTCTTAAAGCCCTAAACGAGCAATAATATCCCCTGAGTGCCCCCTTAAAATAAATAATGTCCTCTGAGTGCCCCCCTTAACCATTCCACCTCCGTTTTCATTTTTTTTCCTCCCCTTCTTCCCAGAGCCATATTTTTTTTATTTTTCCATTAATATGGCCGTGTAAGGGCTTGATTTTCTGCGGGATGAGTTGTACTTTTGAATGACACCATTTATTTTACCATATAGTGTACTGGAAAAAGGAAAATAAATTCCAAGTGCGGTGAAATTGCAAAAAAAAAGTGCAATTCCACAATTGTTTTTTTGGGTTTTTATTTACCATGTTCAATAAATGCTAAAACTGACCGGCCATTATGATTCTCCAGGTCATTACTAGTTCGTAGATGCCAAACATGTATAGATTCTTTTTTATTTAAGTGATGAAAAAAAATTCCAAAGTTTGTAAAAAAAAAAAAAAAAGTCTCCATTTTAAGAGACCCGTAGAGTCTCCATTTTTTGGGATCTGGGGCTGGGTGAGGGCTTATTTTTTGCGTGCCGAGCTGACGTTTTTATTGATACCATTTTGGGCTAGACATGGTAGACAATGGCAAAACTGACCTGGTATTATGATTCTCCAGATCAGTATGAGTTCACAGATACCAAACATGTATAGTTTATTTTTTATGTAAGTGGTGAAAAAAAATTCAAAATTTGTATGAAACATTTTTGGGGGCGTTTCTCGCCATTTTCCGAGAACCGTAGTGTTCTCTCTATACTAAGTAAGGTTTGTGGAGTAGCAGACGCCACCGCTCGCCATGAATTTGACAAGTGGCAGTCGTCACACCCCCTTCCTTCCCCAGCTCCAACCACTTTGTTGGAGATAGGCGTCAATGGAGTGAGAACGACAAAAGTTGTATCATTTTAGACTGGTGGGGCAGCTTTACTACAGAATTCATGTTGATGCCTGATATATTTCGCCTTGAGATCCGGGGTGCTGGGCAAGACGTCTGGACATGTGCACCGCCCGGATCTTCACCACTTCATAGCAGCACAAAATATGAAACTTTCTCTTTTTTTTTTATTATTTTTGCTTAAAATTTTGCACCCTTAAGAATTTTGTACCCAAAGCAATCACCTGTGGCCCTAACCATGTGACTTGTGAAGGGGCAAGAGCTGCCATGCCACGGATGTGTCATCATTTTACAAGTGAAGTAAATTCTTAGAAAATGATGTGACTTGGAAAGCAATTACTATCTCTGGAAACGCTGCAGGAGACAGCGTGGTATTTAGATCGGTGATTAGAAATTATAATGTTGACATGATTAAAGATTTCACCGCTATACAGAAGGCATCATTTATCAAAATGGCCTAAAAGAAAAACTGTTGCCCATAGCAACCAATCGGAGCGCATCTTTAATTTGAAAAAGGACGTTTTTGAAATGAAAGCTGAGTTCTGATTGGTTGCTAAGGGCAACACAAATTTTCTACCTGGCACAAATCTGTATTTACAGGCCCTAAAACTAAATCTTTTAATGGGGGGGTCCCACCTAATATTTACCATTTATAATACTGAGGGTTTTCTTACTAGTTAAAGGAACATTTAGCCCCTTCAGACATCCTAATCCCGGTTAAACCAGTCCCTTAAAGGGAACCTGTCATTTGATTCATGCTGCCCGAAAAGTATTGCAGACATGTATGTTTACTCTGAAACGCAGTATATTTAAAAAAAAAATGGAGAAAAAATATTGACTGAATACTGACCAAATGCTGATAGTGGGGCCGAGGCCTAAAACGTACATGGTCGCCATAACACAGCCAAACTCTGAATCGTGATGTTCTTGGTTCAGGCACTATGAATTAAATGATAAGTTGTAGAGCCCCCTCTTTCTATTTTTACTTAGTTTTCATCCAAATTTTTATCTTGGGGGAAGTACTCGTTTTCCTCAAAGTGACCAGCTGAGTATGGAGTCTTACAGGCAATGAACCATGGGAGAAAAGTATGCAAATTAGCATAAAAGCTATCTTGTAAGTAGCACGTACAAGAGGTTGCTGCCCAATAAGTCAATGTCTGACCCTTTATCGAGCCTTGCAACACGACTAGGGATAAATTCCAAACCAATCTAAAAACTTTTAAAGCCCTGGTGGTCTGGAATCGGGAAAGAGTCCATTCTTAATTCTTCAGTGGTCTAAGGCAGCAAAGGTGTTAATTTTACATCCACTGGAGGCCAAAGTAAGAGGTAAATAGCAAGTGACTACTGGATGGTTTCCTTGTATAGAGAGGTGGAATCCCTTCCTCCATATAGAACAACACATGATGTTGGGGAAAATGATGATGATGATGGGCGTGATGCTTGAGTCCGCCGAAGCAGCCAATGTCAAGGAGGTGGTACAAGGCCACTGAAGATGAAGGAATTTGCATCCTGACAATCCGATAGAGGTATAAATGCTGAGCATAACACCCTCACAGGAGTCCAACTATGTGCTCATGAGTAGGACGCGCAACCCTCTAACAAGGAGAAGAAGCTCAAGCCAGCTGGGCCAATCAATGTGCCCAACTGCCATACAGAGGAAAGGGCAGTGTGAAATTGCTGTCGTCCCCAAGACACAAATGTGGGACCAGAGAGCCCAGCCAAGGACAGAATAGACCCTGACAGTGGTCATAGAGAGGGTGGGAGGCCTGTAATAAAGTTACGGAAGAGATGAGCGGATAGCCTTTCCATGTCACTGAATGAGCCAAAGACTGCTCCACTGGAAGACTGTTATGCCCATCATGTTCCTGGCATGTCTCCATGGGTACTAGCCACCATAATGGTATATGTAAATGGTGAAAAGATTTCCCCTTTAAGTTACCATGTTCCAGCCTAAAGTTGGGATTACCCCATGCTGATGAAGGGTTAGCTTGTGCCAGAGCCGCTATAAAGCGATTGACATGCACCATCTCCCCGAAGAGAGAAGTCCTTCTGAGAATAGACCCCATCTGATCAAGTGACCTGAAGTATTCCTGCCAAAGAGAGAGCTACAAAACTCAAGAAGAAAAAAAATGAGCATATATGCTTCATCAAGTAAATAAGTTGACCTCAATGTGAATAAGGACCGAGCAGGACAGGGTCCCGCCTGACGCTATACAGATGAAAATACTTAGCTCAGAAAGGGGGGCCATGCCTCTTGTACAAAGTACAATAGATTACAGCAAATAAGCTGTTATACGTGCAAAGTGTAAGATCGTGATGATCACGCTGTGGCCATTTCAAGTCCCAATGAGTACACCTAGTTGTGGTGAGATGGCTTTTGTGCATTTTTAGCATTAACTAAGTATTACATTTATTTACATGTACTCATTTTGTTTTTTGTTTTTTAAATGGATGCAGTGTGAACATGCTCTAACACTTTGCACAGTTCCATATTTAATTTATTTTCTGCCTCTACAATCAGCCGAGTTCCTATTCTACCACTGGTATTGCCTTCTGTCCTTTGCAGCGCCGTCATCGCTTTTTAGACATGTTCACTATATGCACTTTTCATTATGTTTTTATTAACAGAAAAAAAAAACAAAGCATTTTAGAGAAATAGCAAAATAAGTAAAAGATTTCTAAATCTACTTCGCATGGTGAATTTTTTTTTTAATCTTTGCATTTTTTGACAAATATTTGTCAATTTTTTCAGAGTTTCTAAAGCATTTGAGAACAAAATGGTTTAGCAGCAAAAACACCAAACACCAAAAACAAATTAAAATCCAACCCAAAAGCGAACTAAAAAAAAGTGCATAATTTCCACTGCAGTTTTCGGGTTACAGTCTACATTTTCCACGCAGAAAAAAAAACTAGTAAAAAAAAACATTCAGTAAACAGACCCTTAAAGTGTGGTCACTGCTGAACCCCTCGATTAACCCCCGGAATCATAAGCTAAAAAATACAGTCCTGGACAATTGCCCAGTTTGCCAACTATAGCACCCCCCTGTTTTTATACTATGTGAAACTTAGTTTTATATCTTATTTTCTTATCTTTGTGGTTCACATACTTAGAAAAGCATGAGAAAGAACATTTATTTTAATCTTTTCTACTTTTGTACAGTTTATTATTAGTGTTGAGCGAACATGCTCGACACTGCTCGGTACTCGCCCGAGCATCACGCTACTCGGGATGTTCGGCGAGCACCGAGCATTTCCGGGTTACTCGGGCGGGAGCTCGGGTCTCCGCCCTGCATGTTTGGCGCTCTTTACAGAGCCAATGAACATGCAGGGATTGCCAGCCAGTCACTGTAATGCCGCAGCCATGTTGTTTGTGGGCATTACAGTGATTGGCTGGCCGCACAGCGTCACCTCGAGTATTTAAAACCGGGCGCCGCCATCTTGGACACAGTCGCTCCGGATCAGACAGTGTAGGGACAGCGCTGCTGATTTAGGGAGAGATATATCCTGCAAAATAGTTAGTGTAGGGTCTGTAAAGGCTGCCAGAACAAACAAACAGTCCTTCTCAGGACTAATATCCATCCCAGGTATATCAGGCAGGCAGGCAGGTAGGCTGTATAGGAGATGCAGTGGTTATACCAGCAAACGCTGCATTACAGTCCTGTGTGCTGCTCCTGTTGCTGAAATTGCTGGACTTAGCTCCAGGTCCCGGGGGCCAGGAAAAATACTTTTTTTTTATCTAAATCCTCTTTTTTTTTTCCTCCTTCACAAAGTACAAATACCCATCTTATTAACCTTTTGGTGTCCCCCCCCCCCAAAAAAAAATAAGTGTGCCTCTGATTTTTCAGACACAAATATATCTGTTGAAAATAGTCTGGTGTAGGCCAGAGAAATAGAAGTGTGGTTTTGCAGTTCTATGGGCCATTTGTATCTAAAAAAAAACAGTTTGAGTGTGTCGCTCACTGTTCAGCCCCAAATATATATATATTTTAAAAAGCCTGGTATACACCAGTAAATTATTACTGTGGTTTTGCTGTTCCATGGCTGTTCTATTATCCTGTTTTTGGCATTTTTTGCTGCATAAAAATAATAATAGTGTCTCCCTGATTTTTCAGACACAAATATATCTGTTGAAAATAGTCTGGTGTAGGCCAGAGAGACAGAAGTGTGCTTTTGCTGTTCCATGGTAAAAAATCTCTATTATCCTGCTTTTTGCATTTTTTGCTGTAAAAAAAAAAAAAAATAGTGTCTCCCTGATTTTTCAGACACAAATATATCTGTGAAAATAGTCTGGTGTAGGCCCGAGAAATACAAGTGTGGTTTTGCAGTTCCACGGTACAAACCTCTGTATTATCCACTTTTGGGCCATTTGTATCTAAAAAAAACAGCTTGAGTGTGTCGCTCACTGTTCAGCCGCAAATATATATATATTTTAAAAAGCCTGGTATACACCAGTAAATTATTACTGTGGTTTTGATGTTCCACGGTAAAACATCTCTATTATCCTGTTTTTGGCATTTTTGCTGTATAAAAATAATAATAGTGTCTCCCTGATTTTTCAGACACAAATATATCTGTTGAAAATAGTCTGGTGTAGGCCAGAGAGACAGAAGTGTTGTTTTGCTGCTCCACGATAAGAAATCTCTATTATCCTGCTTTTTGCATTTTTTGCTGTTAAAAAAAAAAAAAAATAGTGTCTCCCTGATTTTTCAGACACAAATATATCTGTTGAAAATAGTCTGGTGTAGGCCCGAGAAATACAAGTGTGGTTTTGCAGTTCCACGGTACAAACCTCTGTATTATCCACTTTTGGGCCATTTGTATCTAAAAAAAACAGTTTGAGTGTGTCGCTCACTGTTCAGCCGCAAATATATATATATTTTAAAAAGCCTGGTGTACACCAGTAAATTATTACTGTGGTTTTGATGTTCCACGGTAAAACATCTCTATTATCCTGTTTTTGGCATTTTTTGCTGTATAAAAATAATAATAGTGTCTCCCTGATTTTTCAGACACAAATATATCTGTTGAAAATAGTCTGGTGTAGGCCAGAGAGACAGAAGTGTGCTTTTGCTGTTCCACGGTAAAAAATCTCTATTATCCTGCTTTTTGCATTTTTTGCTGTAAAAAAAAAAAAAATAGTGTCTCCCTGATTTTTCAGACACAAATATATCTGTTGAAAATAGTCTGGTGTAGGCCCGAGAAATACAAGTGTGGTTTTGCAGTTCCACGGTACAAACCTCTGTATTATCCACTTTTGGGCAATTTGTATCTAAAAAAAACAGTTTGAGTGTGTCGCTCACTGTTCAGCCACAAATATATATATATATTAAAAAGCCTGGTATACACCAGTAAATTATAACTGTGGTTTTGCTGTTCCACGGTAAAAAATCTCTATTATTCAGGTTTTGGTAGTTTTTTCCGTAAAGAAAAACAGTAGTGTCTCCTGACTGTTGTTACACAAAAATATATCTGTTGAAAATAGTCTTGTGTAGGCCCGACATCCCAGTGTGGTTTCGCAGTTCCACGGGTCAAATCACTGTACTATCCAGTTTTGGGCCTTTGGTATCTAAAAAAAAAGCAGTTTGAGTGTGTCGCTCACTGTTCAGCCGCAAATATCTCTATTTAAAAAAGTGTGGTATACCCCAGTAAACAATAACTGTGGTTTTCCTCTTCCACGGTTCTAATCTACTCTTTATTACCCTTTTTCCATTGATAGTGCAAGTGTAAGCTATTTTACTTCATTTACAATGGGCAAGGCGCATGGCAAGGGACGTGGAAGTGGACGTTCTGGTGATGGTTCGTGCAGAGGACGGGGCCGTGGCAAGGGACGTGGAAGTGGACGTTCTGGTGATGGTTCGTGCAGAGGACGGGGCCGTGGCTAAGGTGAAAATGTGCCACAACCAACAGCCACATCTTCTCGTTTCCACTTCTTGACCGAATTACTAGGGAAGCACAGAACAACACCAGTATTGAGAACTGATCAGTGTGAACAGGTTATTAATTGGATAGTAGACAAAACTTCCAGTTACCTGGGCACCACCACCTCCGGTCTGTCTTCCACACGGTCAACTCTTATTAGCCGTGAGTCTCGACCGCATACTCCTCCTCACCCTGATGCTCCTTCCTCCCACCATGCCGAGTGTCGTCAGACAGCAAGTGATCCCACACTTGGACACTCTGAAGAGCTGTTCACTGGTCCATTTCCATATTTGGGCCCCTCGCCTGATACGCTTGAAGTGGTGGAAGAGGAGATCCCATGTTGCGATGCCCAAATATTTGAACAGCCACGGCCACAGGAAGTCGACGTTGGCAAGCTGTCACAAGAGGTGGACGATGACGAGACACAATTGCCAGGAAGTGAGGAGGAGGATCGTGGTGCGCAAGTGGAAGAGGAGGAGGTGGTGGATGATCTAGTAACTGACCCAACGTGGAAGGAGGACATGCAGAGTGAGGCCAGCAGCACACAGGGGGAGGGAGGCAGAGTACCCCAACAGGCAGGTAGAAGCAGTGTGGTGGCCGCAGACAGAAGGCAGGCAACCGTTCCCCGTAACACCAACCCGAGGGACGTTGCCAGTACAAGCGGTAGGTTTTCCAGAGTCTGGAATTTTTTTAAAGACTCTGCTGATAACCCCAAAAAGGCCATATGTTCCACCTGCCATGCCAGCATCAGCAGGGGTGACAAAACTACCAGCCTGACCACCACCAGCATGATCAGGCACATGGCAGCAAAGCACCCGACTTTGTGGGGCGAAACCCAGGGTCCACGACCAGTGTCAGCGGGTGTCACCACTGCTTCTTCCACTGTTGTGCATGCAATAGAACCCCCTGTTGTGTGTGCAAGGCAATCCCCTGTCCATACTGCACGTAAAGATGCCCCCTCCTCTCAGTCTTCACTTGTTATGGCAGTTTCTCAAGAAACAGCATCAACGTCCACGTCCCACCGCAGCGTTCAATTGTCCATATCCCAGACCTTTGAACGAAAGCAGAAATTCGCAGCTAACGCCCCACAGGCCACAGTCCTAAATTCGCACATTTCACGACTGATTGCATTGGAAATGCTGCCTTTTAGGCTGGTGGAGACGGAATCCTTCCACAATCTTATGGCAGTGGCCGTCCCTCGGTACTCGGTCCCCAGCCGACACTATTTTGCCCGGTGTGCCATCCCCGCACTACACAAGCACGTGTTCCAAAGCATCTGCCGTGCCCTCAACAACGCAGTTACTAGGAGAGTCCACCTGACAACGGACACGTGGACAAGTGCTTGTGGCCAGGGACGGTACATCTCTCTGACGGCACACTGGGTAAACATAGTGGAAGCCGGGACCCAGTCGGACCTTGGGACGGAACACATCCTCTCCACACCGAGGATTGCGGGCCCTATGTCAGTCAGAGTTGCCCCCACAGTGTACAGCTCCTGCGCATCCTCCTCCTCCTCCTCCTCCTCATGTTCAGCCTCCATCTCAGATATCACCACATCAGTTACAAGCTGGAAGCATTGCAGTACTGCCTCCGCCAAGCGGCAACAGGCTGTGCTGAAACTCATAAGCTTAGGTGATAAACCTCACACTGCTTGTGAGTTGTGGACAGCTGTGAAAGAGCAGGCAAATCTGTGGCTGAGACCGCTGAACCTACATCCCGGCATGGTCGTGTGTGACAATGGCCGTAACCTGGTGGCGGCTCTAAGGCGAGGTGAGATCACACACGTACCATGCCTTGCTCATGTGCTTAACCTCGTGGTTCAGCGGTTTCTTAAATCGTACCCCGAGTTGCCAGATCTGCTCGTGAAAGTACGCCGCCTGTCAGCTCATTTTCGCAAGTCGGCTACAGCTTCCACCGCCCTTGCTGTGTTGCAGCAGCGTTTGCAGCTTCCGGCACACCGACTGGTGTGTGATGTCCCCACATGTTGGAACTCTACCCTCCACATGTTGCAAAGGATTTGTGAGCAGAAGAGAGCAGTTGTGGAGTACCAGCTGCAACAAGGCCGTCGATATTCAGGTCAGACTCCACACATAAGACCTCAGGAGTGGACCTGGATGTCTGACATATGTACCATCCTGACAAACTTTGAGGAGGCCACCAAGATGGTGAGTGGCGATGACGCCATCATTAGTGTCAGCATCCCACTTGTCTGTCTTTTGCAACGCTCTCTGCAGAGAATTAAAGAGGAGGCATTGCAGCAAGAGTATGATGCGATTACACACAGCCCAGCCTCATCTCATCCCAATGTGCATTGGGGGACAATGAGGGAGAGGAGGAGGAGGAGGAAGAACAGGAGCTGCTATCATGCGTTGCGGACGGTAGTACCTGTACAAGTGTCATACCGTCGGTTCAGCGTGGGTGGCCTGAGGACAGGGGGGAGGAGGAAGAGGAGGAGGAGGAGGAGAGCATGGTCAGTCGTCATCTTGGTGAGGACACGGAAATCTTGCCCGTTACCAGTCTGGCACGCATGGCTGACTTTATGTTACGCTGCCTTAACCGTGACCCTCGCGTTGTCAAAATGTTGGGTGACAGTCATTACTGGTTGGTGACACTTGTAGACCCCCGCTACAAGGAGAACTTTCACTCTCTTATTCCTGAGGTGGAGAGGTCTACAAAAATGGGGCAATACCAGAAGGCCCTTGCTGCAGAACTCTTAAAAAAATTCCCATCTGAACACGCTAGCGGCAGAGGTCACAGTTCGTTGCCCAACCAAGGCGTACAGGCGAGAGAGATGCAACTCCAATCCAGCAGAGGCAGGGGAACACTGTCAACGTTCTGGAACAGTTTTCTGACACCCGCCCAGCTTACAGGCCCTGAGGCGCGGGCTACTCTCACAAGGAGTGAAAAGTTTCAAAAGATGGTGAGGGAGTACCTTGCCGATCGAACCAGCGTCCTCTGTGATTCCTCTGTGCCTTTTAATTATTGGGTATCCAAGCTGGACACTTGGAATGAACTCGCTCTGTACGCCTTGGAGGTCCTGGCCTGCCCTGCCGCTAGCGTGTTATCGGAGCGTGTTTTTAGTGCCGCTGGGGGAATTATAACTGATAAGCGCACTCGCCTGTCAACTGACAATGCTGACAAGCTGACCCTTATCAAAATGAACAAGGGCTGGATTGGGCCAGACTTCTCATCACCACCAAATGACAGCAGAGTAACATAAAGTCAAATCCACTGTGTTATTTCGGGAGGTGTATTCACATGCACCGCTTCACACCCACACATGGGTATACGCTTCCTCGTTTCGGCTGTTTAATCTTCTTCTCCTTATCCTCAGCCTCCACCACCACTATACCACCAGGGTGCCAGCATTGCAAGTTCCTCCGTCCTAATTTTTGGCAGCTTTTGCTGGGAAAGCATAAGCAAATACTATGGGAGACCCACTCCCCAATAATGGGACTTATGTTTGTAATATGCTGTACTGCATGGCTCTTGTAAGGGGCATTGCAAGTTACTCCGTCCTAATTTTTGGCAGCTTTTGCTGGGAAAGCATAAGCAAATACTATGGGAGACCCACTCCCCAATAATGGGACTTATGTTTGTAATATGCTGTACTGCATGGCTCTTGTAAGGGGCATTGCAAGTTGCTCCGTCCTAATTTTTGGCAGCTTTTGCTGGGAAAGCATAAGCAAATACTATGGGAGACCCACTCCCCAATAATGGGACTTATGTTTGTAATATGCTGTACTGCATGGCTCTTGTAATGGGCATTGCAAGTTGCTCCGTCCTAATTTTTGGCAGCTTTTGCTTGCAAGGCATAAGCAAATACTATGGGACACCCACTCCCCAATAATGGGACTTATGTTTGTAATATGCTGTACTGCATGTGACGCGCCCCCTGGGCCGTGTGTACACGTGTGTGGGACACCCGGTGCCGGGTCTCTGGGGTCTGTAGTCTCCGTGGTGGTGACCCGGTCCCGTGGCTCAGGCTGGTCAAACCAGTGGCAATCTTTCTTAGGTTTTGAGGTTAATTGTCCGACTGCGCCACCCGTGGATTGTGGTCAGGGAGTACCACCGCTGCGAGGCAGACCGCTGAGGCTGGTGTTGTGTGCGCAGCATAAAATGGGATAACTCCCCTTGGGAGGAGTATAGCCTCAGGGCAGTGAGTGTGGATGATGGGGGTGATGGTGCACGAGCGCAGCAGGAATGACTCAGAGTCTTTGCAGTGCAGTTCAGGGTCTTTACTGATGATTATAAGGTAGACCCTCCCGGGAGTACTGGCTAGCATAAGAGGCCTGGTCAGTCTGTGAGCAAGCATGAGTTACCCTGGCCAGTTGGAGTTGTAGGCCTCCCCGTCTGTCTGCACTCTTCCTGGCTACCTTGCTGTAAGCGGGTAGAAGTAGCCCACGTCCCTGAGTGTACCGTGTAGTGCTCACCCGTATGGCTGGTGACTTGGGGCCTTCTGTTAGCCTCCGCTCCACGACAGCGGTGCTGGTTCCTTGCTTGTGACTGAGCCTCCGGGCTTCTATGGCCAGAGGACCTGAAATCCCCTGCCGGCTGGTTTCTGCTGCTGGATATATAAGTCCTCACAGCTTCGGACTCCTGTGTCCGGTTCCTATTGTCTTCTGCCAGGGCGAGCTCTGCTCAGCTTCCAGCCCCTCGTCTTTAGCTCCTAGCTCCTACAGAGCTCCTTGCTGTTACTTTCCCTTGCTCTCACTCTGACTCTGACTGTTCTCTGTTCTCTGACTCACTCAACCCCACCCCAGATCCAGTTTATAAGGGTAGAATTCTCCCCTCCCAGGACTGGGGCAGGAGGATGTTGCATGTTTAAGGGATCCTGACCAGGAAACCTCCCGCTTGCTCTCCGACGTAATCTCTATTACTGTGGTGACCAGACCCCTGGGGTGCCACACCTGGCTCTTGTAAGGGGCATTGCAGTACCTCATAATTTTTGGAAAGCCTTCCATTCACTGCTTAGGCCAACAGTGCACGGGAGACCCAGTTGCTATAAATGGAAAAAAAGGTTTAGTTAACGCCCTCTGACCTCCATGTCATTTCCAAGGGGCATTGGAGTGCCTCGAAATTTTTGGTAGGCATTGCACTCACTGTATGCCCTATAACTGTGTAGCCGAACCGCTCCTTTTGTTACAGAAACATATCCTACAAGACATATCTGGTTGACTGGCCTGATATTGATGTGAATGGTCCCTGTTCCTACTGCTCTTTCTCCTTTGCCACTACCTCATCCATCATTTATCACCTGAAGCTTTGTTTTAACGGGAGTCATAGAACTTGGATAGTAGCAGGAAAACATCCAGCAATCCTCGGAGGAGGTAGGATATGCGCCAAAACGCTGACCTCCTCAGGCCTAGCCGCTACTACATACATGCGCTTGCATTACAACAAAACAAAGCAGATGCTAACTTCTATCATCCTCATCGTGCTCCTCACCTTGGCACTCTCAACTCCCCTGATGGAGAAGCCAGGGCCCACCGGAGGAGTCTGATAGTCCGGTGGGCTCGGCCAATGCTGCCCTAAAGCAGGCCAGGCTAAGAAAAGTGTGGGAAAGGTTACCGGTACAAATAGGGGTGGCTGGGGACCGAGTATGGACACCCGGCCACCCCCTGGAGGCTGGGGAGCAAGCGGGGACACCCGGCCACCAGGCGGCTGGGGACTGAGTATGGATACCAGGCCGCCGACACAGCCATGGCGTGGTGGCCAGATTCCGCCTCCACATGCCTAAAAGGCCCAATTTAAAGTGCAAGCAAGCAAGCAGTATGGTATTGCAGCCTGGGGGTGGGTGGGTGGCAGGCTGCATACTTGCGCTTGCATTGCAAGGAATGGGAGAGGTACAATTGAACACTGCCCTGGGACAAGGACTTGAATGGGGATAGTTGCAAGTCTGCAACGACAGGTGCAAGGTGGGAGGCATCTTCGCATGTTCCATGGACAGGGGTTTGGCATGCACACACTACAGCGGAATAGGCTCTCCTTCCCACTAAATGCACTGGGGAGGGCACAGGTAATGTTTTGGTATACGCGCTTAATCTTATGTATAAGGCACACCAGGACAAATAGGGGCGGCTGGGGACTGAGTATGGATACCTCACTGCCGAAGCAGCCATGAGGTAGTGGCCAGCTTCGGCCTCCTCTAAACTAAAAGGCCCCATTTCAAGTGCAAGCTAGCAGTATGGAATTGAAGTCTGGGGGTGGGTGGGTGGCAGGCTGCACACTTACACTTGCATTAAAAGAAAACATAGCAGATGCTAACGTCTGTCATCATCATCATGCTCCTCACCTTGGCACTCTCAACTCCACCGATGGAGAAGTCAGGGCCCACCGGAGGAGTCTGGTTCTCTGGTGGGCTCGTCCAATGCTGCCTAAAGCAGGCCGGGCTAAGAAAAGTGTGTGGGGGGATGTTCCAAGGAGAAATGGGGGCGGCTGGGGACCGTTTATGGACACCCGACTGCCCCCAGGCGGCTGGGGACCGTGTGGACACTCGGCCGCGGGGCGGCAGGGGACTGAGTATGGACACCCGGCCGCCGGGCGGCTGGGGACTGAGTATGGATTCCAGGCCGCCAACACAGCCATGGCATGGTGGCCAGATTCCGCTTCCACATGCCTAAAAGGCCCAATTTCAAGTTCAAGAAAGCAAGCAGTATGGTATTGCAGCCTGGGGGTGGGTGGGTGGCAGGCTGCATACTTGCGCTTGTATTGCAAGGAATGGGGGAGGTACAATTGAACATTGCCCTGGGACTAGAACTTGCATGGGGATAGTTGCAAGTCTGCATCTTCTGATGCGGCAAGGATCACTTATGATGGGCACCCTTTTAGACAGTGACCTGGGAGTCAGAGATGCTTCCAGGGGTCTTCCGCATGCTGTTCCCATGTCTTTTCAGCACTTTATGCATGTGTCACACAGCACATGGCCAGATAAGGTTGTAAAATGTTAAAATGACATTTCCCGGTGAACGCATTTGTCATAGTTGAAAGCAATACAAAAGTGCAAAAACGCATAAAAAATGCTACTTGTGAACATAGCCGAAGGTGTGGAGGAGTATTTTTGTTTTTGGTCATTTATTTTAACTTATACTCAAGTCTTTTCCCTGGAAAGGATGTTCCTTAACATATTTCACAGGAAAAAAGTTTCACTTTCGTTTTATTGTGAGCCTGTAAAAGTGGCTTAATACCTCTGACCACGTTGTTGACAGCAGTGACCTGGGGGTCAGAAATGCTTCCTGGGGCGATCCCCATGCTGTCGCCATGTCATTTGAGCACTGTCACTATCGTTTTGGGCACTTTTTAGGCTTTTAAAAGACTGCCGGGGGTGCCACCGCAAAAATGCTCGAGTCTCCCATAGACTAAAATTGGGCTCGTTGCTCGGGTCGAGCACCCGAGTATCACGGCGAGCTCGGCCCGAGCTTCGAGCACCCGAGCATTTTAGTGCTCGCTCAACACTATTTATTATACATTCAAAGAAAAACTTTTCCTCTACATTATAATAGGTCAACACTGAGTTTTAACGTCAGAAAGAGAAATCCATAAAAAAGCAAAAATGGCTACAAAGCGCTAAAATTCAATAATATACATTTTTCTGAATTATAAAATAAAGAAATAAAAAGCTTCTCACTTTCCAAACCATATACAGTTGTGCTCATGTGTCACCCCAGGTCTGGATGCCACAAACATTAAAGGCTGTGTCTGAGAGCAGGAAGGAGGTTCCCTGGTCAGGGACCATTAGCATGCAGCACCTCCTGTCCCAGGCCAGTAGGGGGAGCAGGCTGCCCCTATAAAAGCTGGAACTGAGGGCAGGGTTAGAGAGACCAGGATCCACTTCTGAAGCATCCAGAAGGGTTCCCAGAGGAAAGGGACAGGTCAGCAGCAGCTGAGGAGTCCGGGAGGCAGAGGAGGAACAGCAAGCCAGGGACAGAGGCGACGAGAGCCGGTCCTGGCTGAGAGAGAACTACACAACCGGACACTGGGGTCCGAGGCTGTCAGAGTTGCAAGCCCGGCAGCAGATAACCAACCCGCGAGGGATTTCAGGTCCCTTGGCCTAAGAAGCCTGGAGGCTCCGCCACACAGAGGGACCGGTACAGCACGGAGAAGCAACAGGTACCTAAGGCCCGAGTCGCAAGCCATACAGGCATAGTACACGGCCAGCTCAGGGACGTGGGCTATCACACCACGAAAAGGGGGATAGTCAGCAAGGGCAGAGAAAGAACGGTAGGCCTACACACTCACCCTGACCAGTGGGGCTCGCCTGAATGCTCTCAGACACCCAGGCCCATTCCTACCGTGTGAAAAGTAGTCAATGTGCTTTTTGTTATCATGTTGTGTACCACACTGAGCATGGAGCAAATAAAGCTGATCAGAGAGTTGCCTCAGGAGACTATAAAGAAAATTATAGACAAATATGTTAAAGGTAAAGGCTGTAAGACATCTCCAAACAGCCTGATGTTCCTGTTACTAAAGATGTGCATATCATACATAAGTGTTTGTGTGCTACCAACTAGTGTTGAGCCACCCCCGTAGTGTTCGGGTTCGGTTCGGTTCGTCGAACACCGGGATGTTCGAGGAACTGTTCGTCGAACTGTTCGTCGAACACCTTAGAACACCGTCGAACACCGTTAAAACCAATGGCAGGCAAACAAAAACACATAGAAACACATAGAAAACACCTTCAAAGGTGTCCAAAAGCTGACAAACTGCTCAGAAGACACTCTCTTTAAAAAAGCCGGCCGGCAAATTCAGCAGGGGCATACACCGGTACCCGACAATTTAGACAAGAAGGAATAGAGCATCACACATAGATTAGATAGATAGAAACATGTCAGTCACACATATAAGAAGCACAGTGACAGTGTTGGTTACTGTACTTGTCATTTAGTGTAAAGGATTTATTAAAAAAAATATTAGTGTTTTCATGCACCGTCTCTTTAAAAAAGCCGGCCGGCAATTCAGCCTCTGCACCCGACAATTTAGAACAGAAAGATAGAGCATCACACATAGATTAGATAGATAGAAACATGTCAGTCAGATATATAATAAGTACAGTGATAGTGTTGGTTACTGTACTTGTCATTTAGTGTTAAAATAAAGGATTTATTAAAAAAAAAATTAGCGTGGGGTTCCCCGTAATTTTAGTCTCTAGCGGAGGTTAAGCAGATGGCTGGGGCAGATGTTTGAAGCCTGGGAAGGGGTAATACCCACGGAGCTTCCCAGGCTGCTAATATCAGCCCCCAGCTGAATACCTAGCCTTTACTAGCTATTAAAATGGGGATCCCCCCCCAAAAAAAATGACGTGGGGTCCCCCCTATTTTAATAGCTAGCAAAGGCTAGGCAGACAGCTGGGGGCTGATATTAATAGCTCAGGAAGGGTGCCATGAATATTGGCCCCCTCCCAGGATAGAAACACCAGCCGTCAGCCGCCCCAGAAATGGCGCATCCTTAGGATGCGCCAATTCTGGCACTTAGCCTCGCTCTTCCCAATGCTCTGTAGCGGTGGCAGTGGGGTAATAGGGCTGGGGTTGATGTCAGCTTATAATGCCAGCTGACATCAAGTCCAGGTTAGTAATGGAGAGGCGTCTATAAGACACCCCCATTACTAACCCCATAGTGAAAGTTAAAAAAAACACAAACACCCAGAATAAAATCCTTTAATTGAAATAAACACACAATTCTTTATAGTACTAAATTAAACCATACTTACCGTCACGCCCATTCCAGCTGAAGCCAACGATCTCCTGCAATAAAAATAAAATAATAAACCAACATCATCCTTACCTTTCGATGGTTCCCAGGACAGCTCCAGCTCTGCTACATCGAGATGACAGGCTGGATCGCAGCCGAAAGCTGCCATCCAGCCTGTCATCCCGCAGACACTGAGAAGTGCAGGCTTGCTTGAGCTCCTCAGTGTCTCGCTGTGACGGCATCCAGATGAGCCGACAATGAACTCGGCTCACCTCATGCACGTCACTGACAGCGTGGGAAAATTCTCCTGCACTCAGCGCTTCAGCGTGGGAGAATTCTCACGCTGAAGCGCTGAGTGCAGGAGAATTTTCCCACGCTGTCAGTGACGTGCATGAGGTGAGCTGAGTTCATTGGACATGAGCTCACCTCATGCACGTCACTGACAGCGTGGGAGAATTCTCCTGCACTCAGCGCTTCAGCGTGAGAATTTTCCCACGCTGTCAGTGACGTGCATGAGGTGAGCCGAGTTCATTGGACATGACCTCGGCTCATCTGGATGCCGTCACAGCGAGACACTGAGGAGCGCAAGCAAGCCTGCTCTTCTCAGTGTCTGCGGGATGACAGGCTGGATGGCAGCTTTCTGCTGCGGTCCAGCCTGTCATCTCGATGTAGCAGAGCTGAAGCTGTCGTGGGAACCATGGAAAGGTAAGGATGATGTTGGTTTATTATTTTTCTTTTATTGCAGGAGATCGTTGGCTTCAGCTGGAATGGGCGTGATGGTAAGTATTGTTTAATTTAGAACAATAAAGAATTGTGTCTTTATTTCAATTAAAGGACTTTATTCTGGCTGTTGTGTTTTTTTTAAATACTTTACTAGAAATTCATGGCGGTCATGTCTAATACTGGCGTGACCCCATGAATTTTGGGCTTAGGGCCAGCTGATAATACCAAGCTGGCCCTAACCCCTTTATTACCCAGTGAGCCACCGCACCAGGGCCCTGGATGAGTTGGGTACAGCGCCAGAAGATGGCGCTTCTATGAACGCGCCATTTTCCGGGGTGGCTGCGGACTGCAATTTGCAGCGGGGAGGGGGGGGGGGGCAGAAAGCTTGGTCCTCCCTGCGCTGCAGATTCCAGCCCCCAGCTGCCTAGTTGTACCTGGCTGGACACAAAAATAGGGCGAAGCCCCGCGTATTTTTTTTTAAATTATTTCATGAAATTCATGAAATAATTAAGAAAAAAAGGCCTTCCCTATATTGTTGTGTCCGGCCAGGTACAAATAGGCAGCTGGTGGTTGGGGGCAGCCCGTTCCTGCCTGCTGTACCTGGCTGGACACAAATATAGTGCGAAGCCCCACTTCAATTTTTTTAAATTATTTCAGGAAATTCATGAAATAATTTAAAAAAACTTGACGTGGGGCTTCGCCCTGTTTTTGTGTCCAGCCAGGTACAACTAGGCAGCTGGGGGCTGGAATCCGCAGCGCAGGGAGGCCCAAGCTTTCTGGGCCACCCCCGCTGCAAATTGCAGTCCGCAGCCACCCCGGAAAATGGCGCGTTCATAGAAGCGCCATCTTCTGGCGCTGTACCCAACTCATCCAGGGCCCTGGTGCGGTGGCTCACTGGGTAATAAAGGGGTTAGGGCCAGCTTGGCATTATCAGCTGGCCCTAAGCCCGAAATTCATGGAGTCACGCCAATATTAGACATGACCACCATGAACTCGGCTCATCTGGATGCCGTCACAGAGAGACGCTGAGGAGCGCAAGCAAGCCTGCGCTTCTCAGTGTCTGCAGGATGACAGGCTGGATGGCAGCTTTCTGCTGCGGTCCAGCCTGTCATCTCGATGTAGCAGAGCTGAAGCTGTCGTGGGAACCATGGAAAGGTAAGGATTATGTTGCTTTATTATTTTTCTTTTATTGCAGGGGATCGTTGGCTTCAGCTGGAATGGGCGTGATTGTAAGTATGGTTTAAGCTATTTATAGCTATTAAAATAGGGGGGACCCCACGTCAATTTTTGGGGGGTCCCCCATTTTAATAGCTAGTAAAGGCTAGGCATTCAGCTGGGGGCTGATATTAGTAGCCTGGGAAGCTCCGTGGGTATTACCCCTTCCCAGGCTTCAAACATCTGCCCCAGCTGTCTGCTTAACCTCCGCTAGAGACTAAAATTACGGGGAACCCCACACCAAATTTTTTTTTAAATAAATCCTTTATTTTAACACTAAGTAATCAACACTGTCACTGTACTTTTTATATATGTGACTGACATGTTTCTATCTATCTAATCTATGTGTGAAGCTCTATTCTTTCGGTTCTAAATTGTCGAGTTCTGGTGTATGCCGCTGCTGAATTGCCGGCTTTTCATGTTTCACTGTGAGCACTGTTCCCATCGATTTGGGCAATCACTCTAATGCCACAACCACCATGGCTGTGGCATTACAGTGAGTGGCAGACAATCCCTGCATGATTGGTGCTCTAAATAGCGCCAGACATGCAGGTCAAGCTTTTGGTGCATGAACAGTTATCGAACATAACCTCGAACAGCCGAATTTTTTGCAAATCGTTCGGGTTCGTCGAACAACTCGAACACCGCCCGAAACAGCTCGAATTTGAGATTGGCGAACAGTTCTAGTCGAACACCGCTCATCTCTACTACCAACATCTCTGCGAATGCTAAATAGACACTGAGAAAGTTTCATTATGCAATATTTTGACAATCTGGATGATGGACTATATATATATATTGAATGAATAACATTGAATACATTTTTGTATATGCTATTGTCTATAGCAGACCTGGGCAAAGCATGGCCCGCAGGCCACATTCGGCTCCCTGGCTGTTCCAGTCCGGCCCACGGACCAAGACAGCCAAAGGGGCGAAACAGTGGCCCATGGGCCGCACAGTGCCCCCCCGCCCATTGTCCATCCTCTGCCACTGCCGCCGTTATCGCTATCCGCATCCTCGGGATGCAAACGGAGGTTGAATACATTGGTGGAGGAGGGGCTGCCGGCCCCTCCTTCCACCAATCAGCATGTGAGACAGCAGACATGATAGTATCATTTCATTGCGTCAACTGTGCACTGCAGAGAGTCAGTTCACCGGAGACAGGAGAAGAGCGCTGGGGGAACGGGAGCGAGGTGAGTATGTGATTTTTTTTTTTTATGTGTATGGGATGTTTGTATGTACATAGGAGGCTATGTGTGACTCACACTGTATATATGGAGGCTAAGTGGGGCTCATGCTGTATATAAGGGGCTATGTGCTGCTCATCCTATATATGGGAGGCTATGAGGGGCTCATGCAGTATATGGGAGGCTATGTGGGGCTCATAATGTATATATGAGGCTATGTGGGGCTCATGCTGTATGTAGGAAGGCTATGTGGGGCTCATGCTGCATATAAGGGGCTATGTGCGGCTCATCCTATATATGGGAGGCTATGAGGGGCTCATGCAGTATATGGGAGGCTATGAGGGGCTCATGCAGTATATGGGAGGCTATGACTGGCTCAAGCTGTATATAAGAGGCTATGTGGGACTCATGCTGCATATAGGAGGCTATGTGGGGCTCATGCTGTATATAGGGAAGCTATGTGGGGCTCATGCTGTATATAAGGGGCTACGTGCGGCTCATGCTATATATGAGAGGCTATGAGGGGCTCATGCTCTATATGAGAGGCTATGAGTGATTCATGCTGTATATATAAGGTTATGTGGGACTCATGCTGTATATGGGAGGCTATGTGGGGCTCATACTGTATGTAGGGAGGCTATGTAGGGCTCATACTGTATAAAGGGAGGCTATGTGGGGCTCATACTGTATATAGGAGGCTATGTGGGGCTCATGCTATATATGGGAGGCTATGTGGGGCCCATGCTATATATGGGAGGCTATATGGAGCCCATGCTATATAAGGGAGGCTATGTGGAGGCTCATGCTGTATATGGGAGGATCATGCTGTATATAGGAGGCTATGTGGAGCTCATGCTATATATTAGAGGCTATGTGGGGCTCATCCTGTATATGGGAGGCTATGTAGGGCTCAAGCTATATACAGGAGGCTATGTGGGGGCTCATATTGTATATAGGAGGCTATGTAAGGGCTCATACTGTATATAAAGGGCTGTGTATGGGCTCTTTCATTATATAGGGGGCTGTGTGTGGGCTAATATGTTATATAGGGGAGCTGTGTTCAGTCTCATACTGTATATAGTGGGATATCAGCCTACTTAATTCTGCTCAATATTAAGTGATATAATTATTTTATATTCATATTACTTGTAATTAATATGTTAATTTTAATATTGAGCAGAATGAATTTTAGCCTATTGGTTCGGCCCTCCACAACAGTCACAGTCTCTCATGTGGCCCCTCGGGAAAATTAATTGCCCACCCTTGGTCTATAGTAAAACATTTTAAGTGCTTTCTGACATATGCATACCTTTTCCTAACCTCATTGAATGCACTTTATGTTTCAGACATCTTATTAATCATTACATAGATATCTTTTCTGTATAATGTCTCTGTCTGAAACTGGCTTATAGGTGTAAATCATAATTTTTGTATCTGACCAGACTTGTGTCTATCTTATGCCATGGTGGATAGATTTTCCTTTCCGGTTTTTAATTTTTTTAAATTTCTTCATGCATATTTATAATAAATATTCAATATCGTTATACAGGTATGTTTATATAAAATAATTAATAAGTTGAATTTTCATGATGCATTTATCTGTTATACTTATATACTGTAATAAGGCTGCCAGAAATTGCTAGGCATTGTAGTGCAGCCCCAGCCGGGTCCTTTATTCTGCATTATCACAATTCATGTTATCTTTTTGTCTGTGATGGTTTTGATGATTTTTTTTTTCTAGTAATTACAGGAATTTTCTTTGAGCATGACTTGCATTTTTTTTACAATATCCTGGAGCTCTGGAGCCCACACGTCTGTCAGGGCTTCAGATATTAGTCAGCCCTTTTTATAGGGGAAATCCACTCCACAAGAATAAACACTCGAGTCCCAGCGACCACAAAATGCAGAGAGCAAAGTTACCAGTAACTTTATGTTTGTGCGATGTGTAACCTAAATAACTCAAAAGTGCAAAACAGAGGTCACATAGTGTGTGATGCTGGGGCCGGCGCGCGGCAGGGGTGACGAGGATCTGGGGATGTCCGAAAACAACGAGTCTGGGAAGGAGCTACGTATCTTCATACACTTCAGTGTCGATGATTTGCATACAGGCAGGACGCTGATTGGTCGACAATGCTTGTGGCCGACAGTGGAAATAGAGAACCTCAGTGGTTTTGGTTTGGAGGGGCTTGTTACAAAGTGAGACAGGCTTAGGTGAAACGTGTAGCGTTAAACTAGGCAGATAGATAACAACAGGATATATCTGTATGTAGAATTTTAGTAAAACATTTTTTGTCAACTAAAGGATAAATATTTGCTTGAAATTATACATGAGTGAATCGATTCATGACAAATCAAATTAGTTTAAAAAATCCCCAAATTTTGGATCTGCCAAACTTTTTGCTGCATGGTTTTGAGAAATGAGTTAAAAAAAACTGTTAAATTCCCCTATCCTCTGAAGGAACAAGGCGAAGAGGAAGACCAGCAGTCCGATGGCTTGATACTATCAAGATAATGGTGGAGAAGACCCTGGTGGACCTATCTAGGCTCGCAAAAGATTGATCTTCCTACGCTCATCCATCAAGTCGCCATGGCCTGAGATCAAGCTGAAGGCCATTAAAATAAATCCTCTTCCTATACATCACTTGTCCTGCGTCCACAGCTTTCTGTCCAGTCCTCAGGTTGCGTTGGATCAGTTTTCTGACCTGATCTTCTAGAGCTGACACGCCTCATTAAAACATCAGCAAGATTTATCTCCCCATGTACATGTAGCTCTTTCAAAAACTAGTCCAGCAATAACTTTACATAGCCCTTTCGTTTCTCCTTTACTGAGAAATCAGCATTTAAATTGATATGCAAATGAGGCTGAAGAGCTATGGTAGATCTGAAGCTTCTGTCACTCCAGCTCTATTCCCAACACAGCGCTGCTTCCTCCTTCTTGACTGACAGGCTCTTTTGCCTGATGTCAAACAGCATACAGGCTGCCAGTCTGGCAGGAGGAGGCGGAGCTGGGTAGGGAATAGAGCTGGAGTGACACAGGCTTCAGAACTACTGTAGCTCTTCAGCCTCATTTGTATATCAATTCAAATACAAGTTTTTCATCTTTGCCTTCTAAGAGTCTTATTGGTGATTCATCAAAGCTTATTTGCCATATTTCTTGCAAAAAAAAGCTTTGAAAAGTCATAATTTATTGTGCAACACGACCAGGGGTGTAGTAAGATTTGTGGTGAGGCGCACATAGCCGTGCACGACACTACGTGCCTCTCCTGATTAATAGAGGCGCGAGCCTTTTAGTGAATCAGGAGCGCCCACTCCAACATGCCTCATCTTCAAGACCGGCAAGATAATCGTCGATCTTGATGAATCGCCCCCCATTATGTTTCTATTTTTTTCTATTTCAACATTGATTTTTGTGTTAATATTTTTTTTTTTTTGCATTTTATTTATAGTAAGTCCCATTTGGGGACTTCTCTATGTGATCTGCTGATCAATTACATAAAACTTTACATAATCCTGTTTTAGGCATAAAGCTAACACAGCAACCCTTCTGGCCCCACTATACAGTTTCAGCAAGAGCAGGCGTGTGTAATACAGGAAATGATCCAAAGTGGTCACAACTCACAATGACAAAAATGTATATCACAGAATGGGAAGTGGAACCTGACCATGGCATACGTTTTTATCATACTGTAGATGATTAAGCAGCAACCAAGGCTTCCTGAACTTATTTTCAATATGTTGCCCAACTCTGTGCAGCACAGTTGTTTTGATACTGTCAATGCTTTCTGTTTGTGGAAGATCCTTCCAGCTCCTCTATTACAAAGAGCAAGGTAGTATTATAATTGTCCACTTTTTTCATAGACAACACACTGAGCCATTTCTCTGCTACTGACTCACTGCCTTGCTGCTGATTGACAGGAACATGTGCTGCCCAGCATGTGAAACACATTCCTCTCTTGAAACAGGAAACAAATAAGGAAAACCAGGCAGGAATAGAGAAAAGGATGTGATGCATTATGGAACATACTTCACAAAAATATTGGAGAATTACACAGGTTCAGGATATACGACAACAGGAGAAAAAGATCAGAAGCGTGATCAACTGACCACAGGGTAGACTGGGACATAAGTTTTAAAGAATAGAGAAAATCCACTAAAGATTTAGTTATAAGGACTGACAAGTGTAAAGATCTGAATGAAATTACAAGGGCCAAACTGTAGTGTCTACATGAGTGAGGTCAGAGCATCTCTAAAATGACCTGTCATTTGGGGTGTCCTAGGCATATGGTAGGTCTTGTGAGGAGTTTAAACATTATACCAGGTCTTGCAGGGTGAACCAAGCATATATTAGGTCAAGTGGGGTGTTCTCATTTTACAGCATGTCTTATGGGCTGTAGATGGCTTACAGAAGCTCTCACAAGGTGCTCCTGGTATATGGCAGGACTAATTGGATGTTCATAAAATACAGCAGGTTTTGAGGAACACGATAAGGCAGGTCCTGTGGGGTATCTTGTGAGGTGTTCTTGGTAGTGTTTCCAGTATACGGCAGGTCTTGTGGGGTGTTCCTTGCATACAGCAGATCTTGTGGATAGTTCCTAGCTAAGAGCAGGTCTTGTGGGGTGTTCCCGGTATACGGTGGGTCTTGTGGAGTATTCCCAGTATACAGCAGGTCTTGTGGACTGTTCCCAGCATACAGCAGGTCTTGTGGAGTGTTCCCAGTATACAGCAGGCCTTGTGGGGTGTTCCCAGCATACTGCAGGTCTTGTGGAGTGTTTCCACTATACGGCAGGTCTTCTGGAATGTTCCCACTATACGGCGGGTCTTGTGGATGCTCCCAGTATACTGCAGGTCTTGTGGGGTGTTCCCAGTATATGGCAGGTCTTGTGGAGAGGTCCAAGTATATTTCAGATCTTGTGGGGTGTTCCTAGTATACGCCAGGTCTTGTGGAGTGTTCCCAATATACAGCAGGTCTTGTGGAGTGTTCCCAGTATACAGCAGGCCTTGTGGGGTGTTTTCCAGTATACTGCAGGTCTTGTGGAGTGTTCCCAGTATACAGCAGGTCTTGTGGGGTGTTCCTGGTATACGGCAGGTCTTGTGGAGTGTTCCCACTACACGGCAGGTCTTGTGGGGTGTTCCCACTATACAGGGGGTCTTGTGGAGTGTTCCCAGTATACGGCAGATCTTCTGGGTTGCTCCCAGCATACAGCAGGTCTTATGGGTTGTTTCTAGTATACGCCAGGTCTTTTGGAGTGTTCCCAGTATACGGCAGGTCTTGTAGGGTGTTCCCAGTATACGGCAGGTCTTGTGGGGTGTTCCCAGTATACGGCGGGTCTTGTGGAGTGTTCCCTGTATACGGCAGGTCTTGTGGGGTGTTTCCGGTATACGGCAGGTCTTGTGGGGTGTTTCCGGTATACAGCAGGTCCTGTGGGGTATTCCCAGTATATGGCAGGTCTTGAGGAGTGTTCCCTGTATACGACAGGTCTTGTGGGGTGTTTCCGGTATACAGCAGGTCCTTTGTGGTATTCCCAGTATATGGCAGGTCTTGTGGAATGTTCCCTGTATACGGCAGGTATTGTGGGGTGTTCTAGGTACATGGCAGGTCTTGTGGGGTGTTCCTGTTTATACAGAAAGTCTTGTGGAGTGTTCCCTGTATACGGCAGGTATTGTGGGGTGTTCTAGGTACATGGCAGGTCTTGTGGGGTGTTCCTGTTTATACAGCAAGTCTTGTGGAGTGTTTACAGTATATGGCAGGTCTTGTGGGCTGTTCCTAGTATACAGAAGGTCTTCTGGAGTGTTCCTGATATACGGAAGGTCTTGTGAGGTGTTCTTGGTATACGGTAGGTCTTGTGGATAGTTCCTGGTATACAGCAGGTCTTGTGGGGTGTTCCTTGTATAAAGCAGGTCTTGTGGATAGTTCCTAGCTAACAGCGGGTCTTGTGGAGTGTTCCCAGTATACAGCAGGTCATGTGGACTGTTCCCAGCATACTGCAGGTCTTGTGGAGTGTTCCCAGTATACTGCAAGTCTTGTGGAGTGTTTCCGGTATACGGTAGGTCTTGTGGGGTGTTCCCACTATACGACAGGTCTTGTGGAGTGTTCCCACTGTACGGCGGGTCTTGTGGAGTGTTCCCAGTATACTGCAGGTCTTGTGGGGTGTTTCCAGTATACAGCAGGTCTTGTGGAGAGTTCCCAGAATATGGCAGCTCTTGTGGAGAGGTCCAAGTATACTTCAGGTCTTGTGGGGTGTTCCTGGTATACGCCAGGTCTTGTGGAGTGTTCCCAATATACAGCAGGTCTTGTGGAGTGTTCCCAGTATACAGCAGGCCTTGTGGGGTGTTCCCAGTACACTGCAGGTCTTGTGGAGTGTTACCAGTATACAGCAGGACTTGTGGGGTGTTCCTGGTATACGGCAGGTCTTGTGGAGTGTTCCCACTACACGGCAGGTCTTGTGGAGTGTTCCCACTATACGGCAGGTCTTGTGGAGTGTTCCCAGTATGCAGTAGGTCTTGTGGAGTGTTTACATTATACAGCAGATCTTCTGGGTTGCTCCCAGCTTACTGCAGGTCTTGTGGGTAGTTTCTAGTATACGCCAGGTCTTTTGGATTGTTCCTGGTATACGGCACGTCTTGTGGGGTGTTCCCCGTATACGGCGGGTCTTGTGGAGTGTTCCCAGTTTACGGCAGATCTCCTGGGTTGCTCCCAGTATACTGCAGGTCTTGTGGGGTGTTTTTAGCATACGGCAGGTCTTGTGGGGTGTTCCCAGTATACACCGGGTCTTTTGGAGTGTTCCCAGTATACGGCAGGTCTTGTGAGGTGTTCCCAGTATACCACAGGTCTTGTGGGGTGTTCCCAGTATATGCCAGGTCTTTTGGAGTGTTCCCAGTATGCGGCAGGTCTTATGGGATGTTCCCAGTATACGACAGGTCTTGTGGGGTGTTCCCAGTATACGGCAGGTCTTGTGGGATGTTTCCAGAATATGGCAGGTCTTGTGGAGTGTTTCTAGTATACGGCAGGTCTTGTGGAGTATTCCCGGTATATGGCAGATCTTGTGGGGGGTTCCCACTATACGGCAGGTCTTGTGGAATGTTCCCACTGTACGGCGGGTCTTGTGGTTGCTCCTAGTATATGGCAGGTCTTGTGGAGTGTTCCAGGTATACCGCAGATCTTGTGGGGTGTTCCGGGTATACGGCAGATCTTGTGGGTGTTCCCGGTATACGGCAGGTCTTGTGGAGTGTTCCCGGTATACAGCAGGTCTTGTGAGGTGTTCCCAGTATACCACAGGTCTTGTGGGGTGTTCCCAGTATATGCCAGGTCTTTTGGAGTGTTCCCAGTATACGGCAGGTCTTATGGGATGTTCCCAGTATACGACAGGTCTTGTGGGGTGTTCCCAGTATACGGCAGGTCTTGTGGGATGTTTCCAGAATATGGCAGGTCTTGTGGAGTGTTTCTAGTATACGGCAGGTCTTGTGGAGTATTCCCGGTATATGGCAGATCTTGTGGGGGGTTCCCACTATACGGCAGGTCTTGTGGAATGTTCCCACTGTATGGCGGGTCTTGTGGATGCTCCTAGTATACGGCAGGTCTTGTGGAGTGTTCCAGGTATACCGCAGATCTTGTGGGGTGTTCCGGGTATACGGCAGATCTTGTGGGTGTTCCCGGTATACGGCAGGTCTTGTGGAGTGTTCCCGGTATACAGCAGGTCATGTAGAGTGTTCCCAGGATGCAGCAGGTCTTGTGGAGTGTTCCTAGTTCCTGGCAGGTCTTGTGGGCTTTTTCTGGTACACAGAGGTATGAACTTATCAAAAGTGGTTCAAGGAAAGAATACTAGTGAGCATTCAACAAATCCTGGGCACCAATGGTAATCTACAGAACTTAAAGTGGTTGTCGAGTTTGAAAAATTGATTTCCCTGATTGATATCATGGATACAGCCACTTGATCAGTAGCACCAATTGGCCTAGATTTCTTAGGACTTCTATTAAATGCTTTAAGTTAAAGTGACCCGTCATTGTAACAGTATTTCCTACATCACAGAAATGTCTAACTGGACACCCATAATAATAAAGCAGGTATTAAGAAGTTAATGCGAGAGTCAGGATATGATTACCAGTGACGATTGGAATGTACAACACTGAATTAATATAACAGATCTATCAACAGACATTTATTGACAAGTGATGATGAAAGCATGTCTAATAGAGACAAGTGGATAGATTGGCAGAGGATCAAATTTGAGTCAAATTTCCTGAAATTCGCATGTCCCTTACAAATTTGAACACTCTGCAATTGGATTAGCGAGGATAGCAAAAAAATAGCAAAAAAAGCCCTACACCTTTTTACACAATGACTCAAAGAACAAGTCAATGAAATCATGGGCTTCCCCATAATGCCCTTCAGCTGCCAGATCGTATGCTGTCCAATCAGAGTGAACTATCATAGCGAGGATAAAAGATGGGAGCCGGCCTAGCAGCAACCTTTAGAGCTTTTCCAACATACGGATAGATGTCAGAGCGCACGGCTCATTCCACATAGGTATAGAAAAAGGCCTAATCTGACTGTAATATAAAACTTCAGTGCAGAATCACGTTGAAAATTGGATGGTATTACAGTCTGTAAATAAAAATCCAAAAATTCAAGTGATATAGGGAGGTACTGAACCTAATATATTGCAGTAGCAGCACCTTAATAAGTTTTTTTCTCACACACTGTAAATAAGGAGGGCAATATTAAACCCCTCAGTGCTAATTTTACTACTAAACCAAAATCCTGAAATCAAGGCTTGTGTGTCGCAGAAAGTGTGCCTCTTACATTGTGAATTAACAACACTGTTCCATTAATGGAGTCCTATACAATAGCTCTGGTCATGAACTCAATGACAACATGTTAAACATACTTTTTCCACCGGGACTTGTTCCCCAAAAAAAGAAACTATATGAGTATATTTAAACCAAAAATTTATTTTTATTGAAAAAGATTAAAACAACATAAAATACAATATAGTGCTTCACGAAAATGAGCAGGGGGGCAAAATTCTGTAGGCACAGACCATACAACAAGATTTGGAGAATGTTCTTTATCAAAACTACCCTCTTGATAGAACAACTATAGCAAAAGGAGACATGCTCAAATTGTATATTCAATAATGAAAAGGTTTAATAGCGCAAAGGTTTAATAGCTACCAATAGCCATAGTGCCAACAACCACATAATTTGTCCTATTTGGATGTATGTGAATACATGCAAAGTACAGTTAGGTCCATATATATTTGGACAGAGACAACATTTTCCTAATTTTGGTTCTAGACATTACCACAATGAATTTTAAACAAAACAATTCAGATGCAGTTGAAGTTCAGACTTTCAGCTTTCATTTGATGGTATCCACATTAAAATTGGATGAAGGGTTTAGGAGTTTCAGCTCCTTAACATGTGCCACCCTGTTTTTAAAGGGACCACAAGTAATTGGACATTTGACTCCAAGGCTATTTCATGGACAGGTGTGGGCAATCCCTTCGTTATGTCATTCTCAATTAAGCAGATAAAAGGCCTGGAGTTGATTTGAGGTGTGGTGCTTGCATTTGGAAGGTTTTGCTGTGAAGTAAACATGCGGTGAAAGGAGCTCTCCATGCAGGTGAAACAAGCCATCCTTAAGCTGCAAAAACAGAAAAACCTATCCGAGAAATTGCTACAATAGTGGAAAAATCTACAGTTTGGTACATCCTGAGAAAGAAAGAAAGCACTGGTGAACTCATCAATGCAAAAAGACCTGGGCGCCCACGGAAGACAACAGTGGTGGATGATCGCAGAATAATCTCCATGGTGAAGAGAAACCCTTTCACAACAGCCAACCAAGTGAACAACACTCTCCAGGAGGTAGGCGTATCAATATCCAAATCCACCATAAAGAGAAGAATGCATGAAAGTAAATACAGAGGGTTCACTGCACGGTGCAAGCCACTCATAAGCATCAAGAATAAAAAGGCTAGACTGGACTTTGCTAAAAAACATCTAAAAAAGCCAGCACAGTTCTGGAAGAACATTCTTTGGACACATGAAACCAAGATCAACCTCTACCAGAATGATGGAAACAGAAAAGTATGGCAAAGGCATGGTACAGCTCATGATCCAAAGCATACTGTAGCATCGGCGTCTCTGCCCCGTTCTAGGCAGAGACGCCGTCCCTCTCACCTCCCCGCTCCTGGCGCGGCGTCCTCCGGCGCTGCTCTCCCCGCTGCTTCCGGCGCGCGCTCCTTCCCCGGCAGTGTGCTTAGGGCGCGCGCGCGCGCGCTCCCCCTCTCTTAAAGGGACCGCGCGCGCCGTCCTAAGGAGTCCCTGGCCAATTGCCGGAGGACCTCCCATATAAAAGGCACCTCCTCCAAAATGGAGGTGCCCGAGCAATGTTGTTTGCACTGTGTCTCACCTGTGCTTCAGCCCTCAGGTCCCGTTGCCAGTTACCTGCCAGTTCCTGCCAGATTCCTGCCAGCTTGCTGTCTTTGTCCTGCCTGATATCCAGTCACCTGCCTGCTAGCCTGAGGTCCGACGGTCTGCCTTCCTACTCCTGTCAGTCTGTCTATGGACCAGCTTGCCCGCTCACCTGGGAGCGCACATCAGTTACCTGCCTGCTAGCCTACCTGGAGGCTCCGCCGTCACGTGCTGTGACCATCTGCCTTTCCAGAGACTCCTGCCCGCTCACCTGGGAGCGCCCACCTGTTACCTGCCTGCTAGCCTACCCGGAGGCTTCGCCGTCACGTGCTGTGACCACCTACCATTCCAGAGACTCTCGCTTGCTCACCTGGGAGCACACATCTACCATCTGCCTGCTAGCCTACCCGGAGGCTCTGCCATCACAGGTCGTACCTACCCTTTACCCAGAGACTGCCCCGGTCACTTGCCGTGACCTCCTGCCCGTTCTTCCAGAGACTGCCCCGATCACTTGCCGTGACCTCCTGCCCGTTCTTCCAGAGACTGCCCCGATCACTTGCCGTGACCCCCTGCCCGTTCATTCAGAGACTGCCCCGATCACTTGCCGTGACCCCCTGCCCGTTCATTCAGAGACTGTCCCGGTCACCTGCTGTGACTGCCTGCCCGTCATCCCTGGTTGCCACCCGCTCCCTTACAAGGACCGCCCCCTTGTATAGTAGCTCAGAGGTTCCGCCTCCCTGACCCGTTACAGTTTGCTCGGGCCATGGAACCCGGTGGCACCCAAGCTCCCTCGCTCTCGGACCTGTGTCATGAACTGTCCCGTCAAAGGTCCCAACAGGAGTCCATCCTGGGTCACCTGCGGAATGTCAGTACTCGCCTGGACACTCTGACTGCTCCACCAGCAACCTCCGCCAGTGCCATGTCTCGCAATCCGGCAGCTCCGCTGCCCACTAATAGCATGGTATCTTACCCCAGACCCCGGCTTTCTGCACCTCCTCGCTTCGGAGGCGACTCCGCCCAGGCTCGGGGCTTCATAAATCAGTGCACCCTGCACTTTGAACTATTGTCTCACCAGTTTAACTCCTACCGGGCCAAAATTGCATTCATCATGTCCCATCTCACCGGGGAGGCCCTGGCCTGGCTAAATCCTCTATGGGAGAGAGGAGACCCCTTGGTATCCAACTTGCCTGCTTTTCTCACGGCTTTCCGGAAAGTCTTCGACGAACCCGGACGGAAGACCTCATCCGCATCATCACTGCTACGCCTCCGTCAGGGAAGTCTCACCGTGGGCCAATATGCCATACGGTTCCGTACCCTTGCCTCGGAGCTGGCCTGGGATAACGACGCTCTGGTATCCGTCTTCTGGGAGGGTCTGTCCGGCCGTATTAAAGATGAACTTGCCGGTCGGGACATTCCTACCACCCTCGATGACCTAATAACTCTTGCCACCCGGATTGACCTGCGGTTCCAGGAGCGTGCCAAAGAGGTCACCCGTGAGAGGAGGTTTCCACGCCTAGCTCCTACTTTTCAGCAACCCATCACTCCCTCCGTCTCTTCTGAGCCTATGCAGGTCGACCAGACCAAGATGGTCGGTTCTCGCCAAGAATCTCGCCGAGCCGAGGGAAGCTGTTTCTATTGTGGCAGTAAGAAGCACTTCATCCGTTCCTGCCCGGAAAAGCCGGGAAACGCCAGTGTCTAGGACCACTCGGAGAGGTCGTCCTAGACAAAAGTAAGTCCTCTCCGTCTCTGACCTTACCGGTCTCTATTGCTTGGGGAGAGAACCGTCTCTTTGAACTCGCCCATCTGGATTCTGGAGCTGCTGGAAACCTCATCGCCCAGTCTCTGGTAGAGAGATACCATATTCCCACCAAGTCCCTGGCTGAGCCATTGTCAGTCGCCTCCGTGGATGGAAGACTTCTCTCGGAGACCATCCTGCTCGTCACTGAACCCATAACTCTGCAGGTGGAAATGCTGCACTCTGAGGAGATCTCATTCCATGTGCTGTCCGGACTTTCTCACTCCTTGTTGCTAGGACTACCTTGGCTCCAGACACATGAACCCGTATTGAACTGGCGGTCCGGGGAAGTACTCCGATGGGGTCCTGACTGCCATAGGACCTGCCTGGTCCCGGTCCGTCCACCTCGCCCTCAGCCTACGCCAGCTAACTTACCTGGTCTCCCGGCTCCCTACTGGCCCTATGCGGACGTCTTCGGTAAGAAGGAAGCAGAGACGTTGCCACCCCATAGGCCATACGATTGCCCGATCGACCTGGTACCTGGCACCACTCCTCCCCGTAGGCGTATCTACCCGTTGTCTGCAGCCGAGACCCGAGCCATGTCTGAGTACATTGAAGAGAATCTGGCTAGGGGATTTATCCGAAAATCTACCTCCCCGGCTGGAGCCGGATTCTTCTTTGTCAAAAAGAAAGACGGCTCGCTACGTCCCTGTATTGACTACAGAGGACTCAATCTCATTACGGTAAAAAACAAATATCCCCTGCCACTCATCTCCGAATTGTTTGACCGTCTCAAGGGCGCCAGGATCTTCTCCAAGCTGGATCTTCGAGGAGCGTATAATCTGGTCCGTATCCGTCAAGGAGACGAGTGGAAGACGGCATTCAATACCCGGGACGGTCACTACGAGTACCTTGTGATGCCCTTCGGTCTCTGTAATGCTCCCGCGGTCTTTCAGGAACTAGTCAATGACATCTTCCGTGACCTTCTGTACTCCTGCGTAGTGGTATACCTGGACGATATCTTGGTCTTCTCTCCGGATCTCCCCACACACCGGAGGGATGTTCGTCAGGTCCTGCTTAGGCTTCGGCAGAACCACCTTTACGCCAAATACGAGAAGTGCCTCTTCGATCAGACCTCCCTTCCGTTCTTGGGCTATGTCATCTCCCAAACAGGTCTGCAAATGGATCCCGAGAAGCTCTCTTCCGTTCTAAAATGGCCTCGTCCTGAAGGTTTGAAGGCGATACAGCGATTCCTGGGCTTCGCTAATTATTATCGTCTTTTCATTCCACACGTCTCGTCTCGGACTGCTCCCATATCTGCACTTACCCGTAAGGGGGCTAATCCCAGGATATGGTCGCCTGAAGCCGAGGAGGCCTTCCTTTCCCTAAAGAAAGCCTTCGCCTCTGCTCCCGTCCTGCACCGTCCGGACTGTAATAAACAATTCTACCTGGAGGTTGATGCCTCCTCCTCCGGAGCCGGAGCGGTGCTCACCCAGAAGTCTTCTACCGGGAGAATGGTAACGTGTGGCTTCTTCTCCAAAATCTTCTCCTCGTCGGAGCGCAACTACTCCATTGGAGACCGAGAATTGCTAGCCATCAAATTGGCACTAGGAGAGTGGCGCTATCTGCTTGAAGGGGCTCTCTACCCGGTAATTATCTACACGGACCACAAAAACCTGGCATATCTCCAAAATGCCCAGAGGCTCAATCCTCGCCAGGCCCGGTGGTCGTTGTTTTTTTGCCCGCTTCGACTTCACTCTTCATTTCCGTCCGGCGGACAAGAACGTCAAAGCTGATGCCTTGTCTCGGTCCTTCCTGTCCTCCGATCAAGAGGAGGAACCTACACACATCATCGACTCCTCCAAGGTGATGAATGTGGCCCCCTTGGATCTGACTCGTCTTCCACCCGGTAAGACGTTCATAGCTGTGCCAGATCGGGAGAGGGTTCTTCGCTGGGGACATTCTTCTAAACTAGCTGGCCATGCTGGCCAAAAGAAGACCTTTCAACTTATTTCCCGGCATTACTGGTGGCCTACCCTACGTAAGGATGTGGTAGACTTCGTCGCGGCCTGTTCATCCTGTGCCCGTAACAAAGTTCCCCGACATCTACCTGCCGACCATCTCCTGCCCCTTCCCGTACCTGCTGCTCCTTGGCAACACATCGCTATGGACTTTATCACCGACCTTCCAGTTTCTGCCGGTTGTACTGTCATTTGGGTTGTCGCTGACCGTTTTTCTAAGATGGCCCACTTCATTCCTCTGCCTGGTCTTCCGTCTGCACCCGAGCTGGCTAAAGACTTTATCCGCCACATCTTCCGTCTCCATGGTCTGCCCCTCCACATCGTGTCGGATCGTGGGGTTCAGTTCACCTCTCGTTTCTGGAGAGCCACATGTAAGCTGCTGGACATTACCCTGGATTTCTCCTCCGCTTACCACCCTCAGTCCAATGGTCAAGTGGAGCGGATCAATCAGATCTTGTCCAGCTACCTCCGGCACTTCGTTGATGCTCACCACTCGGACTGGGTGGATCTCCTACCTTGGGCCGAGTTCTCTTATAACAACCATGAGAGCGAGTCCTCTTCCAAATCCCCGTTCTTTATAGTTGGTGGCCAACATCCCCGGATTCCACTTCCTGTCTCCGTTTCTGTGGACAACCCTGCTGCGGAGTCTCTTGTCAGCGAATTTTCTACCATTTGGGAGAGCACCAGGTCCGCTCTTCTTCTCTCCTCTGAGCGGATGAAGAGATATGCTGATAAGAGACGTCTGGATCCGCCCCAATTCCGTCCGGGAGACAAGGTTTGGCTCTCATCCAAACATGTGCGGCTCAAAATACCCTCCTACAAGTTGGGTCCTCGATTCATCGGCCCCTTCGAAGTCCTCAGGCAAATTAACCCTGTGGCCTACAAATTAAAACTCCCAGCCACCCTACGGATCCCCAACTCCTTCCACGTATCTCTCCTCAAACCCGTTGTCTTTAACTCTTTTTTCAAAAATCCAGGTGCCCCTCCTGCTCCGGTTTCCGCTGATGACATCTTTGAGGTAGAGAGTATTCTGGCCTCCAAGAGGGTAAGAGGAAAAACCTTTTTTCTGGTAGATTGGAGGGGATTTGGTCCTGAGGAGAGAACTTGGGAACCCAGGGAGAACATCAACGCCCCGTTTCTCCTTGAAAAATTTCTTTCTGGCCAAAAAAAGAGGGGGGCTAAAGGGGGGGGTACTGTAGCATCGGCGTCTCTGCCCCGTTCTAGGCAGAGACGCCGTCCCTCTCACCTCCCCGCTCCTGGCGCGGCGTCCTCCGGCGCTGCTCTCCCCGCTGCTTCCGGCGCGCGCTCCTTCCCCGGCAGTGTGCTTAGGGCGCGCGCGCTCCCCCTCTCTTAAAGGGACCGCGCGCGCCGTCCTAAGGAGTCCCCGGCCAATTGCCGGAGGACCTCCCATATAAAAGGCACCTCCTCCAAAATGGAGGTGCCCGAGCAATGTTGTTTGCACTGTGTCTCACCTGTGCTTCAGCCCTCAGGTCCCGTTGCCAGTTACCTGCCAGTTCCTGCCAGATTCCTGCCAGCTTGCTGTCTTTGTCCTGCCTGATATCCAGTCACCTGCCTGCTAGCCTGAGGTCCGACGGTCTGCCTTCCTACTCCTGTCAGTCTGTCTATGGACCAGCTTGCCCGCTCACCTGGGAGCGCACATCAGTTACCTGCCTGCTAGCCTACCTGGAGGCTCCGCCGTCACGTGCTGTGACCATCTGCCTTTCCAGAGACTCCTGCCCGCTCACCTGGGAGCGCCCACCTGTTACCTGCCTGCTAGCCTACCCGGAGGCTTCGCCGTCACGTGCTGTGACCACCTACCATTCCAGAGACTCTCGCTTGCTCACCTGGGAGCACACATCTACCATCTGCCTGCTAGCCTACCCGGAGGCTCTGCCATCACAGGTCGTACCTACCCTTTACCCAGAGACTGCCCCGGTCACTTGCCGTGACCTCCTGCCCGTTCTTCCAGAGACTGCCCCGATCACTTGCCGTGACCTCCTGCCCGTTCTTCCAGAGACTGCCCCGATCACTTGCCGTGACCCCCTGCCCGTTCATTCAGAGACTGTCCCGGTCACCTGCTGTGACTGCCTGCCCGTCATCCCTGGTTGCCACCCGCTCCCTTACAAGGACCGCCCCCTTGTATAGTAGCTCAGAGGTTCCGCCTCCCTGACCCGTTACACATACCACATCATCTGTAAAACACGGCGGAGGCAGTGTGATGGCTTGGGCATGCATGGCTGCCAGTGGCACTGGGTCACTAGTAGAGATGAGCGTTGTTCTACTCGAACTGTTCGCCAATCTCAAATTCGAGCTGTTTTGGGCGGTGTTCGAGCCGTTCGGCGAACACGAACAATTTGAGAAAAATTCGGCTGTTCGAGGTTATGTTCGATAACTGTTCGTGCACCAAAATCATAACTGGATTTTTTCTCAGTAATGATGAAAATTAATGTTAATACGCAGTTTGAGTGTACAGCGGGGTGGGGGGAGGGGCAGGGGATGGATCTCTGCAGGAACAATGAAGATCTCCATTTTTTTTTCTCTTTCCCGCATTTGCAGTGGGGAGGTGCAATCTGTCAGCCTATCAGCAGCGCACACACGGAGCGAAGTGCTTTTTTTCACACAAGCAAGGGCATGTGTCATTGGCAGTGTATGTCACATGTCCTTGCCCTATAAGACCCAGCCATTTTCCCCGTCGCCACCATTTTCTCACTGCTGCAGCTGCGTGTTAGACGGCACCGCTGTTGCTGTGTGCGCTATACCTTGTTAATTTCAAGCCAATTTTCGCACAAATATACAGATAGCTTGGGAGTAGGGAATAGTTGTGATTGCAGTCCTTTTAAGGACTAGGTTACAGCATTTCCTACAACTTTTATCAGGGAGGTCTGTGCTCTTAAATAGATAGGTTGTGGGAGTAAAGACTAATTGTAATTGGAGTCCTTTTCAGGACTAGGTTACATCAGTTCCTATCAGTTTTTGCCAGGCAGGTCTGTGCCAGTGCTGTGCAAGTTTTTTTCACAGCATTTGGCTGAATCTAGCAAAGCTAATCCTTTTTGGCCTATTGCAGAGTGTGTTAGTCAGTGGAGTAGCCTATCTGTGTTGCAAGATATACCACCTGTGTATAGAATACCAATTTTTTTACTGCACCTAGTGAAGTAAAATCTTTTGGGCATAGCATCATTCTATTAGTCCATCTATACTGACCTCCATCAGGTTGCAAACTGAATATATTTTTTTCTGCATCTAGCTCTGAAAAAATATTTGGCCTTCTAGTAGTGTGTCGGACTTTCTCTATTAGTCCATCTATACTGACCTCCATCAGGTTGCAAATTAAAACTAATTTTTTTCTGCATCTACCTCTGAAAAAATATTTGGGCTTCTAGCTGTGTGTGGGACTTGTTCTATTAGTCCATCTATACTGACCTCCATCAGGTTGCAAACTGAATATAATTTTTTTCTGCATCTAGCTCTGAAAAAATATTTGGCCTTCTAGTAGTGTGTCGGACTTTCTCTATTAGTCCATCTATACTGACCTCCATCAGGTTGCAAACTGAATATAATTTTTTTCTGCATCTAGCTCTGAAAAAATATTTGGCCTTCTAGTAGTGTGTCGGACTTTCTCTATTAGTCCATCTATACTGACCTCCAGCAGGTTGCAAACTGAATATATTTTTTTCTGCATCTACCTCTGAAAAAATATTTGGCCTTCTAGTAGTGTGTCGGACTTTATCTATTAGTCCATCTATACTGACCTCCATCAGGTTGCAAATTAAAACTAATTTTTATCTGCATCTACAGTACCTCTGAAAAAATATTTGGGCTTCTAGCGGTGTGTGGGACTTGTTCTATTAGTCCATCTATACTGACCTCCATCAGGTTGCAAACTGAATATATTTTTTTCCTGCATCTACCTCTGAAAAAATATTGGGCTTCTAGCTGTGTGTGGGACTTGTTCTATTAGTCCATCTATACTGACCTCCATCAGGTTGCAAACTGAATATATTTTTTTCTGCATCAACCTCTGAAAAAATATTTGGGCTTCTAGCTGTGTGTCGGACTTTCTCTATTAGTCCATCTATACTGACCTCCATCAGGTTGCAAATTAAAAATAATTTTTATCTGCATCTACAGTACCTCTGAAAAAATATTTGGGCTTCTAGCTGTGTGTGGGACTTGTTGTATTAGTCCATCTATACTGACCTCCATCAGGTTGCAAATTCAAAATAATTTTTTTCTGCATCTAACCCAGCCAATAGTTTTGGCCTAATACCACAGTTTGGCCACTCAGCTCTGCTCGGTTACCATCCATTGTTTTTTTGTGCAAACAACTCCAGAGTTGTGAATTAGTTAACCACCAAAATGAGTGGAAAAAGGCCTGCTGCTGGTGGAAAGGGGAATAGGCGTGTTGGGAAGGGGAAAAAAGGTTGTGTCCGTGGGGTAGGTGTTAAAGCAACAGTAACATCTGCAGAAGAAAGACCATCTTCCAGCCAAACTAAAATGTCTACTTCTTTTAGCGGACAATGTGATAAGATCCCTTTCTTACGGCCACGCCAATCGCTACAAATTCCAGATGAGGCACAAAAACAGCAGGTGCTTCAACGGATATCAAGTGCTCCTTTAAGTGGGCTCTCCTCCACATCAACTTCAACATCACAAATACTCCAGTCCTCAAAGGTGTCACCCAAATCGCACTTGCTTCCTCACAGCTCCCAAATCTCCAGCTGCCCGTCTGAGTATGAGGTAGAACAGATGGTTGAGTCTGCAGAGCTGTTTACTCATACTATAGCCTGGGAATCAGAGGTCGACTCCAGCGCTTCTGTGAATCCAGACGAGGAAATGATCTGCACTGATGCCCAGAATCTTTATGAGTCGGATCCAGGACCAGACGCAGAAGGTTCTGACCATAATGTAGACCCTCATTCCCAAACTGTAACTCCTGTTGGTGGAGACAATGAGGAAGACGATGATAAGACTCAAATACCTGATTGGAGCGACAACTTTAGTTTTTTGTCAGGGCAGGAACAGGTTGACTCTGAGGACGACGGGTGTGATAACGCACAGGGTGATGATGATGAGGTCGGAGATCCCACTTACTGTCAACCCACAGTCAGCCAAGAGATGAGGTCAGCAGAGGAGGTGGAGGAAGATGCTAGTGACGACGAGGTCAGGTTGCGCCTTCCTGGACAGAGACGTAGTACTGGAAGCACGTCAACAACTGCATCCTCAAACACAACTCTGCCTCTCACCACAAGTCGTGGTGGCTCTTCAGGTCGCATGGGTGCTAAGCCTTGCATAGCCTGGGCATTTTTTCAGATCGATAAAGATGACCCAACTCGTGTTATCTGTAACATTTGTCAGCAAAAGCTAAGTAGAGGCCAAAAAATACATAGTTTGAGTACTTCATGCATGAACCGGCACATGGACATGAAGCATAAGTTGCAGTGGGAAGCTCAGTGTGCTACAATGCGGCCTAGCCGGCCGGGCCAACCACCGTCTGCCATATCTTGTGTATCCGCGGCCTCTTCATCCTCTGTGACTGGGGGGACAGCAGTCACACCTGTTTTGGGGCGCAGACCTGCCACCTCTTTACCCGCAACAGCCAGCGTGATTGGCAGGTCATCATTTTCTTTGGAGGTGGTAACACCAGCTGGTGTTGAGCGCTGTCCGACATCGATAGCACCACCTTTGGATCAAGGCTGTATTTCATTCTTTCTTTACTTTACTTTTTACTTAATTAATCCACCTGACCTACTTAGCTGATTCCCCCGTCCATACTTGATACTTAATTGATCCCCCGTCCATACTTAACTGATCCCCCGCCAATATCTAATTGATACACTTGCACATCCCTAATTGATCCCCGTCCATACACCTATATATAAATAATTGTGTTTTGTACTTGTATATATATACTGACTGTATCCCCATATTTAGAATGACGTCCATTTTGGCCGGAGCCGTGCAGTGTACATCTTGCGCAATGTATGCATTCCGTGAGCAACCGCTCGAGGATCCATACTGCTGCGAGAGATTTGAGCATATCGTGCACTTGGAAGCCCAAATTCTGGATCTAAGTGCTCAGATAGCGGTACTGAGGAGCATCGACAACATGGAACGGAGTTTGCTGCTCACCGAGCAGACACTCAATGGGTCAATACTGGGGGTGGAGCATAGAGGGGAAGTGCAGGCTGAACAGGCAGGGAGCTGGATAACAGTTAGGAGGGATAGAGGGAAGAAGTATAGGAAGGCTGGTTCAGAACCGGCATTATTGGAGCACGACAGATCCTCTGACCGCCGGGGGAGTGTATGCTCCAGTAATGAGGGGGAGGGGGGAAGTGTAGGGCAGGCAAGACAGGTTCTGGTAGTGGGTGACTCTATTATTAGGGGGACAGACAGGGCAATCTGTCACAAAGACCGGGATCGCCGAACGGTGTGCTGCCTCCCTGGCGCTCGAGTCCGGCACATCGCGGATCGGGTTGACAGGTTACTGGGTGGGGCTGGCGAAGACCCAGCGGTCATGGTCCACATTGGCACCAATGACAAAGTAAGTGGTAGATGGAGGGTCCTTAAAAATGATTTCAGGGACCTAGGTAGGAAGCTTAGGGCAAGGACCTCCAAGGTAGTTTTCTCAGAAATACTACCAATCCCGCGAGCCACACAGGAGCGCCAACGGGAAGTTAGGGAGGTGAATAAGTGGTTAAAGAGTTGGTGCAAGGCAGAAGGGTTTGGGTTCATGGAGAACTGGGCCGACTTCGCGGTCGGCTACAGGCTCTACCGTAGGGACGGGCTGCACCTCAATGGGGAGGGTGCAGCGGTGCTGGGGAAGAAGATGGCTAATAGGTTGGAGGAGTTTTTAAACTAGAGACGGGGGGGGGGAACCAAGGAAATAGGTGGGATGTGAGGCAAGCAAAGGGGAAGGGGAGAAGTGAATATAATGAGGGTGGAGAGGGGGGTGGGGATAGTACAGTTAGATCGTTAGAGAAGAATAGGATGCTAAATAACCCCAAAGTTTTATCTTGCATGCTGACCAACGCAAGAAGCCTGACCAATAAGGCGGATGAGCTGCAGGCGCTTATATCGGAGGAGAGGTATGACATCGTAGGTATAACAGAGACTTGGCTAGACGATAGCTACGACTGGGCGGTAAATTTATTAGATTATAGTTTTTTTAGAAGGGACCGGAAACAGGGGAAAGGCGGAGGAGTCTGCTTATATGTAAGGTCATGTCTAAAACCCAGACTAAGGGAAGATATAGGAGAGGGAGAAGAGGGGGTCGAGTCCATGTGGGTAGAGATAGAGGGAACTAAAAATAATAATAAAATATTACTGGGGGTCTGCTATAAGCCACCCAATATAACAGAGGAGAATGAGAATCTGCTATTAGGACAAATAGACAAAGTAGCAAAACATAATGAAGTGATTGTAATGCGGGATTTCAACTATCCGGATATTGACTGGGAAACAGAAACCTGTAGATCTCAGAAAGGAAAAAGGTTCTTGACAAATATTAAGGATAATTATCTCTCCCAACTAGTGCAGGAACCAACGAGAGGGAAGGCCGTGTTGGACTTAATATTGACTAATAGGCCTGATAGAATAACTGAGGTACAGATAGGGGGGCACCTAGGTAATAGCGACCATAATATTATCGACTTCAAAATGCCCTTCAGTAGGGTTATCAATAAGGGAACAACAAAAACATTAAACTTTAGGAGGGCGAAGTTTGATCAGCTGAAAGAAAGCCTTCAACTTATTGACTGGGACAAAGTTCTTAATCAAAGGAATACGAATAGTAAATGGGAAACCTTCAAAAGAATTCTGAATACTCAGTGCGAGAGGTATATACCGTATGGGAATAAAAGGGCCAGAAATAAGAGGAAACCAATATGGTTGAACAAGAACGTAAAAGGGGCGTTAAATAGCAAAAAAGAGGCATTCAAGAGATTAAAACAGGAAAACAGTAAGGAGGCACTAATGTGTTACAAGGCAAAAACGAGAACCTGTAAAAAACAAATAAAAATAGCGAAGGAGGAAACAGAGAGACGTATTGCTAGGGAAAGTAGATCAAATCCCAAACTGTTCTTTACGTATATAAATAGTAAAAGGATTAAATCGAATAATATTGGACCGATAAAAAGTGAGGAAGGCAAAATCATAGAGAAAGATGAGGATAAAGCTAATCTATTAAATAATCTTTTTTCGACAACTTTCACAAAGGAAATCGAACTAACAGGAGAAATGAGAAGTGACAAACTTAATCCTCCACTAAGTATGACAAATCTAACCCAAGCTGGGGTACAGAAACGCCTCAGTAACATTAAAATAAACAAATCACCAGGACCTGATGGCATACACCCACGGGTACTAAGGGAACTAAGTAATGTGACAGACAGACCGTTATATCTTATATTTAAGGACTCTGTTGAGACTGGGTCTGTACCACTTGATTGGCGACAGGCGAATGTAGTGCCAATATTCAAAAAGGGAGCGAAAAGTGACGCCGGAAACTATCGGCCGGTGAGTCTGACGTCCGTTGTGGGCAAAATTTTTGAAAGCTTCATTAAAGAGGCAATTACGGAGCATCTTGATGCTAATAATCTTTTAATCCCGAACCAACATGGATTCATGAGGAATCGCTCCTGCCAAGCAAACCTGATTGACTTCTACGAGGAGGTTAGCTCTCGAGTAGATCAGGGGGAACCAGTGGATGTCGTGTATCTCGACTTCTCAAAAGTGTTCGATAGCGTGCCACATAATAGGTTGGTATACAAAATGAGAATGATGGGGCTGGGGGAAAATGTCTGCAAGTGGGTAGCTAACTGGCTAAAGGATAGAAGGCAGAGGGTGGTTATAAATGGAATATACTCAGATTGGGTAAGCGTCACTAGTGGGGTACCACAGGGGTCTGTACTAGGCCCAATGTTATTTAACATCTTTATTAACGACATAGTCAACGGGATAAATAGTAAAATATCAATATTTGCAGATGACACAAAGTTATGTAAAACAATTAATACAAAAGAGGACAGTGCAGACCTACAGAGGGATTTGGATAAGCTGGGTAGGTGGAGCATTAAATGGCAAATGAGGTTTAACGAGGAGAAATGTAAGGTCATACATATGGGAAGGAAAAATGGAAGTCACCAGTACTCACTGAATGGGAAATCATTGGGGAATTCAGAGATGGAGAAGGACTTGGGCATCTTGATTGATAGCAAACTAAATTGGAGTGCCCAAAGTCAGGCCGCTGCTGTAAGGGCAAACAGGGTAATGGGATGTATCAGAAGAGGTATAGCTGCAAAGGAGGAGAACATTGTTCTTCCACTGTACAAAGCTCTGGTCAGACCACACTTGGAATACTGTGCTCACTTATGGGCCCCAATATATAGAAAGGATATAAATGAGCTTGAAAAGGTACAAAGGAGGGCAACAAAATTAATAAAGGGAATGGAGGGACTGCAATACCCAGAGAGGTTGGCAAAACTAGGACTATTCAGCCTGGAAAAGAGAAGGTTGAGGGGGGACATAATAAATGTGTACAAATATGTTAGGGGACAGTATAGAGATCTTGCCCGGGATTTGTTCAAAAGGAGGGATATTACGGTAACAAGAGGGCACTCACTAAGACTGGAAGAGAAAAGGTTTCAGCACCAGCATAGGAAGGGGTTCTTTACCGTAAGAGCAGTGAGAATATGGAATTCACTGAGTGAGGAGACGGTAATGTCGGATTCACTACACCAGTTCAAGCGGGGACTGGATGCATTTCTAGATACCAGGCAGATTTCAGCATATACTTAAAAATAAAATAAAATAGTAGGTTGATACAGGGATTTATTCTGACTGCTGGTTTCAGAGTCGGGAGGGAATTTTTCCTCAGGTGAAGATTGGCCAAATCATTTGGGGTTTTTGCCTCCTCTGGATCAACTTTAGCAATTACAGAACTAACAGGTCGAACTTGATGGACGCAAGTCTTTATTCGGCTTTACAAACTATGTTACTATGTTACTATGTTAAGGCAACCTAACATGTCCGCCTGCATCTTCCTCACAGACCGGCAGTTTGCCGGGGACACCCTTATCAACCCCGTCTAAGCACAATAGCCAGCCCTCGGTCCCTCAGATGTGGACAAGTAAAAGACCATTTCCTCCTAGCCATGAGAAAGCTAAGAGGTTGAATTTCACCATCTGCAAGCTCTTGGCTACAGAAATGCTGCCTTTCCGCCTGGTGGACACAGAGGATTTTCGAGACCTTATGTCCGTCGCAGTGCCCCAGTACCAGATGCCCAGTCGGCACTACTTCTCAAAGAAAGGTGTGCCTGCGCTCCACCAGCATGTCGCACAAAACATCACCGCTTCTTTGAGAAACTCTGTGTGTGACAGGGTGCATTTCACCACAGACACTTGGACGAGTAGGCATGGACAGGGGCGTTACATGTCGCTGACTGGGCCCTGGGTAACTATGGTGACAGCAGGACAAGGGGCTGCTGTCCAAGTCTTGCCGTCCCCACGAGTTGTGTGTCAATCCTCTTTATGTCAAAGTTCCTCCACTGCTTCTGCCTCCTCAACCTCCTCTCGGTCTTCCACCTGCACCCAAAGCCTGTCTGGTCATGCCACAAGCTTTCTAACTGCGCAGAAGGGATCCTGCACACCTCCTTACTATGCTGGCAGTAGGGTTCAACGTCATCAGGCGGTTTTTACATTGAAATGTCTGGGAAATGTGAGTCACACAGCTGAGGAGTTGTGGTCAGCTCTGGAGAACCAATTTCATGAATGGTTGTCTCCACTGGACCTGAAACCAGGGAAGGCCGTGTGCGACAATGCTGCAAACCTGGGTGCGGCCCTTCGCCGGGGCAATGTCACACACGTGCCTTGTATGGCTCACGTGTTGAACCTGGTTGTCCAGCAATTTTTAGCCCACTATCCCGGACTAGATGGCCTTCTGCAGAGGGCACGGTCGCTGTGTGCTCACTTCCGCCGTTCGCATCCCGCAGCTCAGCGACTTACATCTCTACAGAAGTCGTTGGGCCTGCCACTTCACCGGCTAAAATGCGATGTGCCTACCCGGTGGAATTCAACTCTGCACATGTTGCAGCGACTGTGGCAGCACCGACAAGCCCTGGTGCAATACGTTCTGACGTATAGCCTGGGCCAACGAGATTCAGAGGTGGGGCAAATCACGCTGGAGGAGTGGTCTCAGATCAGGGACCTATGCACCCTTCTGCACAGTTTTGAAATGGCGACGAAGATGTTTAGTGCTGACGATGCCATTATCAGCATGACTATTCCGGTGATTTACATGCTGGAGCACATGTTAAACAGAATTCGGAGTCAGGTGGTGGCACAAGAGGAGGTGGAGGAAGTAGAGGAGGAGGAGTTGTATGCGGAAGGGCTAACATCTGCAAGGTCCAGACGGTTGGCAGCACCAAGGCGGCAGGCATGTGAGGGTGGGGGAGATGGTTTTACCAGGGCGCATGGTAGCAGCCAAACTAGTGAGGAAGGTGCAGGAGCCCAGGAAGAAGTGGAGGACGAACTGATGGAAGACTCATCAGATGAGGGAGACCTTGATCACATTTCTGTTGTGCGAGGTTGGGGGGAGAGGACAGAGGAAGGAAGCATGATTGTTACCTCGCCACCAACACAACAGGGACTTGGTGCTCCTGGATGCGCAACACACATGAGTGCCTTCTTGCTGCACTACCTGCAACATGACCCTCGAATTGTGAGAATTAGAAATAATCCTGACTACTGGGTTGCCACACTGTTAGATCCCCGGTACAAAAGTAAATTTGCAGAAATTATTCCTGCCATAGAAAGGGATGCACGCATGCAGGAGTATCAGCAGAGACTGTTGCAGAATCTTACATGTGCTTTTCCACAAAATACCAGTGGTGCACGTAGTGAATCTCACAGTTCCAACTTGCCAACCGTGGGACCGTCAAGTGTTCAGCACTCAAACCGTAACAGAACCACAGTATCTGCTGGTAACATCAATTTTGCGGAATCATTTCACCACTTTTTTAGCCCATCCTTTGCAAGGCCACAGGAGACAAGAAGTCTGACACATAGTCAACGCCTAGAGACGATGGTACAGGAGTATCTCCAAGTAAACATTGAAGCCACGACTGTGTCACTGGACCCTTGCTCTTTTTGGGCTTCCAATCTGGATAAATGGCCGGAGCTAGCCACTTACGCCTTGGAGATCTTGTCATGCCCCGCAGCCAGCGTTCTGTCTGAACGTGTGTTCAGCGCTGCTGGTGGTGTGCTGACAGATAAGCGCACGCGGCTCTCCACTGATAATGTAGACAGACTCACGTTCATAAAGATGAACAAATCATGGATCCGAAACGACTTTTCTACCCCTGTGTCATCCTGGGGAGAGTAAAAGCTTGATGATTGGTTAAAATCACCCTACCAACCGTTTTAAGCTTTCAAATTACTAATCATGTTTATCTGTATCTTGACTGGAAAATAATTTGGGCTTTGTAGCAGTGTGCAGCACTGATCCTATTAGGCCATCTATACTAAAGCTTCACCAGATTTAAAATTAAAAATAATTTTTAGCTGCATCTAGCCCGGAAAATAATTTTGGGGCTCCGAGATGCGCAAGGCACAAAAGTGCCTTCTTGCTGCACTACCTGCAGCATGACCCTCATATTGTCAGAATTCGAAGTAATCATGACTACTGGGTTGCCACACTCTTAGTTCCCCCAAACTTTTCGATCAACCTTTTCATTTTAATAAAGACCAAAAAAATGGTCATTTTTGAAATTATAAGCATTAGCAGGTTGTTAGAAACTGAAATCAAACAGTTTTCAACTCAAAACTTTATTCTAGGTGATGTTACATTTTCACATAGGACCCCTTGTTCGAAAGGAGCTTCTGAACTCTCTCGTCCATTGAATTTGTCAGGTTTTGGATGGTTTCTGCTTCAATTGTTTTGCATGAGGACAGAATACCCTCCCAGAGCTGTTGCTTAGATGTGAACTGCCTCCCGCCATCATAGACACTCCTTTTAATGATGCTCCAAAGGTTCTGAATGGGGTAGAGGTCAGGGGAGCATGGGGGTCACACCATAAGTTTGTCCCCTTTTATGCCCATATCAGCCAGAGATGCAGATGTTTTATGTGCAGCATGAGATGGTGCATTATCATGCAGAAAAATGATCTTGCTGTGAAATACACTGTTCTTCTTCTTGAACCATGGCAGGAAGTGCTGTTTGAGAAAATCCACATACATTATGGAGTTCATCTTTAGCGCCTTCAGGGATCCTAAAGGGGCCGACAATCTCTCTCCCCATGATTCCAGCCCAAAACATTACTCCACCTCCTCCTTGTTGGCGCTGTAGCCGTGTTTGCGTGGGGTGTCCATCAACCAGCCATCCTCCACTCCATCCATCTGGACCATCGAGCACTGCACGGCACTCATCCGTGAACAAAACAGTTTTGAAATCAGTCTTCATGTAATGTTTGGCCCACTGGAGCCGTTTCTGCTTGTGTGAAGTGGATAGAGGAGGTCGACAGAATGGCGCATGCACAGCTGCAAACCTCTGAAGGACCCTGCATCTTGTTGTTCGGGGGACGTTGGAGGCACAAGCAGCTTCAAAAACTTGTCTGCTGCTATGACAAGGCTTTTTTGCCGCTGCTCTTTCAACCTGACGTAATTGCCTGTAGGAAAGAGTCCTCAATTTGCCCTTATCAGCACGCACACGTGTGTACTGTGAATCAGCTACATACTTCTTGATTGCCAAGACACTTCATCCTGATCATCGCACAATGTTGATTGTAGTCATGCCTTGACCTAAACACTCCACAATTTGTTGCTTCTCAGCAGCCGACACATCCTTTTTCTTTCCCATTTTGGCAGAAAATGTAGGCTGCTTAATAATGTGAGAGAGCCTTCTTAAGTAGTCTTGCCTTTCATTGGACACACCTGCCAAACTAATTAGCACTGGTGTCTGCAATTGCTTACAGTGATATAAAGAGCCCTGACACACATCACCATCAATGAGTTTAACTGACAAACAAACAAATTCTTCCCTTATCACTCCTAAACACTTTTTGCATAATAATTTGGAACGCAGTGTACATGTGCTTTTCCACAAAACACCAGTGGTTCACGTAGTGAATCTTACAGTTCTAACTTGCCAACCGTGGTCTGTATGGAGTTGTTCAATAAAGGGCCCAAAATTAAGATAACATAGATGGGAGAGGTCTCTATGAATAGGAATTCCTAAGTATTTGATTCCCTGTGAGGGCCAGGCAAAGGGAAAGTTGGACTGGATGGAATCCTATATGGATTTGGGGAGGGAGACATCGAGGGCCTCAGACTTCGCTGCATTGATTTTAAAATTTTACCATGTAACAAAGTGATCTATTTCAGCCATAACAGCATGAATGGATATATGTGATTGAGTGATATATACTAGGACATCATCAGCAAATAGAGAGCACTTGTACTCGGTGCCTCCCACCTCAATCCACCTAATATTGGGGTTATGGCGAATTGATGAGAGCAGGTGCTCCGTCACTAGGATGTATAAGAGAGGGGACAGAGGACATCACTGCCTTGTCCCATTGGTGATTGTGAAAGGTGATGAAAATGTTCTGACGCACCCCCTGGGCCTTGGGACACCCGGAGCCGGACCCTTTTTGGTGGATGCTGGTGGTTGTAGTCTTCGTGGCGGCGACCCGGTTCCATGGCTCAGGGCGGTCAAACCAGTGGCGGAACTATTTATGTGGTTTTGATGTTTAAATGTCCGACTACGCCACCCGTGGATTGCGGTCAGAGTGAACCGCCGCTACAGGGCAGACCGCTGAGGCTGGTGTTGTGGGTGCAGCAGAGCGTAGCATAACTCCCCACGGGAGGAGTATAGCCTCAGGGCAGTGTATGCGGAGGATGGGGGTGATGGCGCAGGGCAGCAGCAGTAACGACACGGAGTCAGTGATGCAGTTCAGGGCCTTTACTCACAGTTCTTATTATCCAGACCACGTCTGCAGGTAACGGCTGCCCACGTCGTACTGTGCTCACCAGGTGAGGGGCTCAGACAACTCCCAGATAACTTTGGAGCACTTCACAGGACCCCCTTTGTGTGTCCTTTGTCTGGCCTTTCTTACCAACACTTCTGTCCGGCTGCCTCGGGCCTCCTCTTGGTAAACTTGGCGCCAGTTTCCCTGACCCTATGTGGTGCCTTCCTAGCGGGTGTAGCGAGGGGCTGCGCCACATAAAATGTCAGAGCCTCCGGTTTCTAGCTGAGGGTCGTTTCCTGCCTCCACTAGTTCGGGGACCGATCTCCCCCTTTGGCCTGACCCCTCCACGCAGGTGGATTCGGGCGTGCGGTGGCGACTCGCCCGTCCGCACCCCTGGGATCCCTTCATTCCTCGTTCCTGGAGCCTTCTCCGCTCCTCTTCCTTCCTTCTCCCTCTTCCAGGCCTGGGCCTCTGTTACTAGGCCCGCCTCCGGAGCAGAGCTCATGCAGAGCCCCTGCTCCCTGCCACTTCTGCTCAGACTTCTCTGCACTGAACTAAGATGGTGCCCACCTTTTATACTCCCTTCTCAATGCACCCAGGAACTGCTTCCTCCCTGCTCCTGCACTACAGGGTTCCCCTTCCTCAGTGTTCCCTCCCCCCACTCCAGCCAGGGACAGGGACTGTCGTGCCCATCTCAGGGGCATATTGGTCGCCCTGCCCCACGGCAATGTGGTGTAATGCATGCAGGTGTCGGGTCCTGATCCACACTCCATCCTTACCTGAGAGTGAGATATCACACCTCTGGGTGAGGTGCAATACGTCTGTAGCAACCGAGCCCTCAGGGTGCTACAGTTCCATTTATCTTCAGCCTAGGTGACGTATTGCGATACAGGGCCGTGATTTTGGCTATAAAAGGGTCCCCTAGACCCCTACCCCAAGCTTTTTAAGAGAATCATATATGGCGTGCCAGGAGACTCTATGGAATGCTTTCTCAGCATCCAACGAGAGTATCTAATTACAAATTTTTAACTGCATCTAGCCCAGGAAATACTTTGTGCCTAGTAGCAGTGTCTGCTAGTCAGCGGATTATCCCGGCTGTTAAGCAAGCTACACCACCTGTAGTTTAGACACTTAATTTTTTCAAAGGAAATGCTTCGGGACCATGGGATACTTAGTGAAGAACATCAGGAGGCACCCCAAGGCATAGGGGCTGGGACTGGCAGTAGGATGCCTTGCGGTGGACAGCCGAGCTCGATCCTTATAAAAGCTTTTTAACTGCAGCAGCTTTAGTGGACGCTACTGGAGCTGGAATTACGCGGCTGCTGGCATGAGACTTGCCCTCCAATAGATCCTTGTAAATGGATTTAAAGTGTATTCATTCAAATTAGAGAGACAATTTAAATTAAAAAGCTTAGAGCTGCCTCCATCACAGGGGGGCTCGCTCGACCCACCAGCGGACAGGCACCAGTATTGGGAGAGGGGGGCTGGCCGTCAGGGTTCACCGCGGCTCTGGCACAAACCCGGCGACACGGAGGTGGCACGGGCAGGAGCGGACTGGCCGTGTCGGCTTCTCACTTTTTGGATTTTAGAAGGGCATGACATGCCTATATCTGTGTCTCCCCCTCCTTTTACTCCTCCACCTCTTTTATTTTCGCATGACTATATGTACTTGTCACTTTTCCATGTGTTAGTTATGTCTTCTGAGCAGTTTGTCAGCTTTTGGACACCTTTGAAGGTGTTTTCTATGTGTTTCTATGTGTTTTTGTTTGCCTGCCATTGGTTTTAACGGTGTTCGAAGGTGTTCGACGAACAGTTCGACGAACAGTTCGGCGAACACACGGGTGTTCGACGAACCGAACTCGAACACTACGGGGGTGGCTCAACACTAGTCACTAGTGTTTATTGATGATGTGACACAGGACAGAAGCAGCCGAATGAATTCTGATGTATTAAGAGCCATACTGTGTGCTCAGATCCAGCCAAATGTAGCCAAACTGATTGGTCGTCGTTTCATACTACAGATGGACAATGACCCAAAACATAAAGCCAAAGCAACCCAGGAGTTTATTAAAGCAAAGAAGTGGAATATTCTTGAATGGCCAAGTCAGTCACCTGATCTCAACCCAATTGAGTATGCATTTCACTTGTTAAAGACTAAACTTCAGACAGAAAGGCCCACAAACAAACAGCAACTGAAAACCACCGCAGTGAAGGCCTGGCAGAGCATCAAAAAGGTGGAAACACAGCGTCTGGTGATGTCCTTGAGTTCAAGACATCAGGCAGTCATTGCCAACAAAGGGTTTTCAACCAAGTACTAGAAATGAACATTTTATTTACAATTATTTAATCTGTCTAATTACTTTTGGTCCCTTTAAAAACAGGGTGGCACATGTTAAGGAGCTGAAACTCCTAAACCCTTCATCCAATTTTAATGTGAATACCCTCAAATGAAAGCTGAAAGTCTGAACTTCAACTGTATCTGAATTGTTTTGTTTAAAATTCATTGTGGTAATGTCTAGAAACAAAATTAGAAAAATGTTGTCTCTGTCCAAATATATATGGACCTAACTGTATATATCAAAGAGGTTAATACCTTAGTAAAGTGCTAATAGGTTATAGAAATATGTGAACATGACCAGCCTAGTGTGCATAAAAATATAGATGGCTGCCAATAACCACATCATTTACCCAATTTGGATGCATACAAATACATGCACAGTATATATCAGAGGGGTTATTACCTTAGTAAAGTGCTCTGTGCAGCCGCCCGCCTGCCCGTCATTACATCTATATCATCCCTATCCAGTGGGGCAACCTCGGGCCTTGAAAATGAATCTGTCACTAAACGACATATAAAAACTAGATATGGAGGAAAAGGGAAATCCCGTAATGATCATAGTTCTAACCATGGAAACAAACGCACAGATCACCCTAACGTAATTAATTTGTCCACTCATGTGCTCACTGAACAACAAATGAAATCAACCTCTAGATGCCTTCACGACTGTGAAGGACGTTCATCTATTTGCCAGGAAGCTGATACTTAAAAGGTTCCATGAAAAATCTAATATGGGCCTGCCGCCTGACCCTTGATTCTGAAGAAGAAAAGGCAGCTCTTGCTATTCTTGAATCTTTAGCTGAAGAAGATCCAGAGGGGGTAAGCATGTTTCCGATGCAGTTGGTTAACAAATCCCCAAAATTTCCCAATATGAATACATGTCCAGCGGTTGATATTTTTGTAAAATTGGTGACCAGAGATATCGAGCAATTGAGACTCGGTACAGCTCGTCACCATCATAGTAACCAATTTATGAGAACGATTCAGGAAATTGGCAAATGGGATGACTGTGTGTTAAAAATGCCTGACAAAGGAGGAAATCTGGTTATTTGGCCTAATCAATTATATGAAACACAGGCCTTCAAACTCCTGTCAGACCAGCATTGTTATAAGAAACTCCCATTGTCGAGTTCCAAGCTGTTAATCGATATTTTGGAAACGGCCTATGAAGGTGGAATAATTCCTAAAAGTTTTCTGGAAAACATTAAAAAATTAAAACCACGCATGCCAACCCTATACCTTATCCCAAATATCCACCAAAAATTTCACAGACCCCCCGGGGAGACCAATTATGTCTGGGAATGGGGGATTGTGTGACATTTATTCATTATTATATTGATTTTTACAGAGGTTTTTTTTATTTTTATTTTTTCAATACCCGTCACATTATTCATACAGCAATATTATTTCCTTGATCACGTCACTAATCATGAGTCACCACTCCACTCACTAATCATGAGTAATTAAATTCCAAGTCCTACATTATTCATAATGTTTATCTTCATTCATATTGAATTTGATATGGTTATCAATCATGTATAATCACACTTTGCATCAATTTTGAGTAATCACATCATGGACACAATTTTTAATATGAGTTTTCACATTTTATGTACACATCTTCCCATATTAGTTTCCATACCACATCACACACATTCACAGGATCGGTGTATTCACATTTGATTTTTTTCACATTCTAGCATCTTGTATTTTGTTATTTCTTCACAATCCTTTCCACTTTTTATTCATTCATTTTTTTTTTTTATATTAATTTATAAAGGCAATATACTTTTGGTCTTCGTATTTTATTTGCACTGTTATTTAATAACTTGTATATGAATCATGTGCCTATTTATTGGTTTATTATGTTTCTATAATATGTATAATGTTATTTCTTATTTTTATTTTTTATTATTATTATTATTTATTATTATAGCGCCATTTATTCCATGGCACTTTACATGTGAAGAAGGGGTATAATACAAGAACAATTAAAATAATCTGACGGCGACTGGTACAGGAGGAGCGAGGACCCTGCCCGCGAGGGCTCACAATCTAATTTGTTCTTAGTTTACGTGCATGATATATATTTATATATTGATTTACTCTTCGTATTTTATTTGCACTGTTATTTAATAACTTGTATATGAATCATGTGCCAATTTATTGGTTTATTTTGTTTCTATAATATGTATAATGTTATTTCTTATTTTTTATTTTTAGTTAATTTTTTCTTAGTTTATGTGCATGATATATATTTATATATTGATTTACTCTATGTGAGAAATCTTCCATGTGGTTGCGGCTGGGTGAGGCCGGCATTTGTAGTATAAATAATAACAACAGTTAATATTGATTTAAGCTATTATAAATACTTTCAGCACTATGCCTGCACCAGCGCGCATGCGCGGAATTGACCGCTTCTAGGATTTTTCCTGACTCCGCCAAAGTGATCCCGAGCACACAAGTGTTGCATAGCAACCTGTTGCTTGCATTTCACCGTCCGCGAATGGAAGTTCCATGACTCAAAGGAAGTGGTCATCCTACGCATGCGCCATTGGAGGCTGAGTCTGCGACTGAAAATGTCAGAATACACACCTGACAATAATGGGAGATCCACACATTTTTACTACATAAACCCCGTACGCTACACACCTATTATAGCACCCTGAAGAAGGCTAGACGAAACGCGCGTTGGAGCGAAGGGCGGGCGGCTGCACAGAGCACTTTACTAAGGTAATAACCCCTCTGATATATACTGTGCATGTATTTGTATACATCCAAATTGGGTAAATGATGTGGTTATTGGCAGCCATCTATATTTTTATGCACACTAGGCTGGTCATGTTCACATATTTCTATAACCTATTAGCACTTTACTAAGCTATTACCCTCTTTGATATATACTTTGCATGTATTTACATACATCCAAATAGGGCAAATTATGTGGTTATTGGCAGCTATTTAAATCTCCATGCACATTAGGCTGGTCATGTTCACACATTACTATAGTTTATAAGGATATTCAAAGCTCTAATAATCTTTTAGGGTTGTTTTTTTCGCTATGGCTATTGTTAGCTATTAAACCTTTGGCTATTAAACCTTTTCATTATTGAATATACAATTTGAGCATGTCTCCTTTTGCTATAGTTGTTCTATCAAGAGGGTAGTTTTCATAAAGAACATTCTCCAAATCTTGTTGTATGGTCTGTGCATACAGAATTTTGCCCCCCTGCTCATTTTCGTGAAGCACTGTATTGTATTTTATGGTTTTTTTAATCTTTTTCAATAAAAATTATTTTTTGGTTTAAATATACTCATATAGTTTCTTTTTTTGGGGAACAAGTCCCGGTGGAAAAAGTATGTGTGACACTCTTACATTGTGAGTCTGACAAGCCATATTTTTTTATTGTAAAGCCAAAAGAAAAATCTCTACAATCCAGAAATTTAAACACAACTGTCCCCATCACAAAGTGTGCGTGCTTAAAAAAATATTTTTGTTTCTTTTCCACACTACCTTGTTGTAGGAGTCTAATATTAGACTCGAACATGCCACCCAAATAAAGCGGCTGGTTACCACTGCCTATCTTCTTTTTTTTTACCCTAGCCTTAATGGCCTCTTGGACATTATTAAGGCTGTCTTTGCATTAAAGAGTTTAAAAAGGGGTTCAACACACTATAGAATATGAGTGTTATTTAAATATTTTCCAGTGAATTAGAGGCTTTTCAGTATTGCGACTTGTGATGACTATTACTCGTTGTGAAAATTCTGCAAAGCTGGCGAATTTGAATTTCAAATGATACTTTAGTGCTTAAGAACTCTTCCAATGTCTCCATGCAATCACGGCTTGTGAATTATACTTGCCACCTGCGAGGGCCGTACAAAAAAATATGGTCAAGCCACATAATTATAGTCATAAAAGAGCATACTCCAAAATTTTAAGGACACGGGGGTCATTGGGTTCTCTCGCCCACCGGCCTGGCTGTCTTTTAGAAAGACCGCATTGGCCAGGGCTCATACCACTGAATGCCCGCTCTCTTTTCTCATGGGCACAACACTACAGGCAACACAGGGTGAGAGTAAAACAGTGTGGCAATAATTTATTGAACCACCAGCAAGCAATAACATATACAACAGTCCCAACAAATACACAAGATGGTGCCTACCACTGGCTCGCTGGGATTAGAGCCACTATGACTTAGGGGTTTCCAGCGCTGACTACCCCCACCAGTGGCACCCTGCTTTTGTCAGGCAGTGCAGGCACCCACAGAGAGTAGGTAACGACAAGCTTAGGAAACTAACCGAGAGCAGTGGGGTATGTGGCCAGTTGAACTGAGTGTCCCAACCTGGTTTTACTCACTTATATAGTGCCATTAATTCCACAGCGCGTTACAGACATTATGGGCACTGTCCCCATGGGGCTCACAATCTAAATTCCCTATCAGTATGTCTTTTTTTTTTGGAGTGTGGGAGGAAACCGGAGAACCCGGAGGAAACCCACGCAAACACCGGGAGAACATACAAATTCCTTACAGATGTTGTCCTTGGTAGGATCCGAACCCAGGACCCCAGCGCTGCAAGGCTTCAGTGCTAACCACTGAGCCACCGTGGTGTCCAAGAGCTCAGCCATGGTCAGTGGAGCAGATCTGCGTTCTTTCAGCTGGGGCCGTGGTCCCCTAAGCTGACATCATGTAGAGTCACAAGGAACAGAGGCAGAGACCATTGTATATAGTTCACAACTGTCCTTCATGCCACCATCCACAGGTCAAGGATGATATTAACGCACATTACCCAAGTATCCACAGCTCATCCCCCAATGCTGACTTGCAAACATTGAAGAATAAACTATAACCACCCAAACAATGCAAGTCAACAAACTGCATGGCCTGGTATAATGTGTAATCAACATATTAGCAAACAGCATTGTTTAATGACCTTGCATCGCTGTCTTGCAAAGATAAGAGTACATTAAACTGTAGAAGCTGATATAAGACGTAAATAACTGCCAGTTATCAATTTACAAATATCAAGTAGACCTACAAGAAGAGTTAACATCCAGACTCATGAATAATAGTTATGTCTCTGGGCCTACTGAATATAAGTCTGTTATAATTAAGAAAAGCTGTGTCATCACAATACCCCTTTCATAGCCTCCATAGAGTATGATGACCCTGAAGTGAATTCCCCCCCCACAATTTGTCCCCACAGTACCCCCATATGAACATTATGATGTCACCTACACAGTATGAAGCTCCACAGTGCCCCCTATGTAGTATGATATCCCAACAGTGCCACCCAGAACAGTATTATGCACAAACAACACCCCAACACAGTATTATGTCCCCACAGTTCCCCCACACATATTAAGAGGCCTCCAATTTCCCCACACAAAGTATGATGCTCCCAGTCAATCACACGCACAGTTAACCTATACATAGTAACATAGTTTTTAAGGTTGAAGGAAGACTAAGTCCATCTAGTTCAGCCCATAGCCTAACATGTTGATCCAGAGGAAGGCAAAAAACCCCATGTGGCAAACACTAAGCTCCACATTGGGGAAAAAAATTCCTTCCCGACTCCATACGACAATCAGACTAGTTCCCTGGATCAACACCCTATCAAGGAATCTAGTATATATAACCTGTAATATTATACTTTTCAAGAAAGGCATCCAGGACCTTCTTAAATGTTAGTAGTGAATCACTCATTACAACATCATGCGGCAGAGAGTTCCATAGTCTCACTGCTCTTACAGTAAAGAATCCGCGTCTGTGATTATGATTAAATCTTCTTTCCTCCAGACGTAGAAGATTCCACCTTGTCCCCGTCTCAGGCCTCAGAGTAAAAAGATCAGTAGACAGGTCTTTGTACTGTCCCCTCATATACTTGTACATAGTAATAAGATCACCCCTAAGCCTTCTTTTTTCCTCAGTAAATAACCCCAAGTGTAATAACCTGTCTTGGTATTGCAGACCCCCCAGACCTCTAATAACCTTGGTCACTCTTCTCTGCACCCGCTCTAGTTCAGCTATGTCTTTCTTATACACCGGAGACCAGAACTGTACACAGTATTCTAAGTGTGGCCGCACTAGTGACTTGTATAGAGGTAAAATGATGTTCTCCTCATGAGCATCTATGCCTCTTTTAATGCATCCCATTATTTTATTTGCCTTTGCAGCAGCTGCCTGACACTGGCCACTAAACGTGAGCTTGTCGTCCACCAATACACCCAGGTCTTTTTCAGGTTTAGTTTTGCCCAGTGTTTTACAATTAAGCATATAATTATACATTTTATTTCCTCTGCCCAAGTGCATTACCTTACATTTATCCCCATTAAAGCTCATTTGCCATTTATCAGCCCAAGCTTCTAGTTTACATAGATCCTCCTGTAATATAAAATTGTCCTCCTCTGTATTGATTACCCTGCAGAGTTTAGTGTCATCTGCAAATATTGAAATATTACTCTGTAAGCCCCCTACAAGGTCATTAATAAATATGTTAAAAAGAAGGGGGCCCAATACTGACCCCTGTGGTACTCCACTGTTAACTGAGACCCAGTCTGAGTGTTTTCCATTAATAACCACCCTTTGTTTCCTATCACTGAGACAATTCTTAACCCACATACATATATTTTCCCCTATCCCCAGTGTTCTCATTTTATGTATCAACCTTTTGTGTGGAACTGTATCAAAAGCTTTTGAAAAGTCCATATACACAACATCCACTGCATTTCCTTGGTCCAGTCCAGAACTTATAGTATGATGATTTCAGACACTCTCCACAGTATGATACTCAAAACAGCTTCTCACTCAATATGCTGGCCCCCACAATCCCACAGTGTGATGTCCCCATGGTGCCTCCTCAAACACAATATGATGTTCCCCACAGTACATTCCCCCACAATATGATGCCCCCACAGCCCCCCACACAATCTAACCCCACTCACACAGTAATACACCCCCATAATGACCCCCACACACACACTAATATGCCCCTTAGTCAGTAACAGCATGATGTCCCCACAGACTCACAAACAGTATGATACCCCCCTTGCAGTATGATGCCGTATGATGCAACCCCACATATATTATGAGGCCCCTCAGTGAACTCCCACTGTATGATGCCCCCAAAGTGATCTCCAAACATATTATGAGACCCCACAGTTCCCACACAAGTACTGACTGCCAAAATTGAAAGGCCTCTCCAACTTATGGTCCCCATAGTGCCTGAGTGGTTTGCCACTATTAACAGGACCCCACTGCCTCCTGTATTTCTTTTAGCCAAACATACTGTATGCATGCATGCTCCTGCGGTACTACAGAGCAGACTGTAACCCCATATTATAGCCACATGATCTATATCTTTATTTAAAGGCAATTTTATTTTGAAATTTACTTGAAAGATTAACCACATCTAATGGAAACCACAGTGTGATAAACATTGCACTTATACTTGTGCTAGAAAGTATGACATTTTATTCATTCTGAGAACGGGTAGGAGGCATGAAGCACAACTAATGGGGGATGGTAAATATGGCAGTTTATACATATTTTATATATACACTGATCAGCCAAAAAAATTAAAACTACCCAGGTAATACTTTGTAAGCCTCCACAGTGCTACCAAAACAAGTCTGACCAGTTGAGTAATGGACTCCACAAGATCTGTGAAGGTGTTCTGTGGTTTCTGCCTCCAGACGTTAGCAGATCCAATATGTGCATTGGTCTTGTTTTCCAGCACATTCTGCAGATGATCGATTGGACTGAGGTCTGGAGATTTTGGAATCAAGTTCAAAATTGCTCTATGGTCAAATTCTAATGTCCAGGTGCCCATTGTAGGTGCTTTCAGTGATGGAAAGTAGTCAACATGGCTTCTCTGACTGGTCTGTGACCACGCAACCTGAAAGGGCATCACGCTGTGATGCTCTGCATGTTCTAACCTATTTCTATCATAGCTGTGATGCTCTGCATGTCCTTATACCTATCCATCATAGCTGCGATGCTCTGTGTGTCTTGACACCTTAGTATCATAGCTATGATGCTCTGCGTCTCTTGACACCTTTCTATCATAGCTGCTCTGCTCTACATATCCCAACCTCTTTCTATCATAGCTGCTCTGCTCTACATATCCCAACCTCTTTCCATCATAGCTGCTCTGCTCTACATATCCCAACCTCTTTCTATCATAGCTGCCATGCTCTACATATTCCAACCTCTTTCTATCATAGCTGCTCTGCTCTACATATCCCAACCTCTTTATATCATAGCTGCTCTGCTCTACGTATCCCAACCTCTTTCTATCATAGCTGCTCTGCTCTACATATCCCAGCCTCTTTCTATCATAGCTGCTCTGTTCTACATATCCCAACCTCTTTCTATCATAGCTGCCATGCTCTTTGTATTCTGACACCTTTCTATCATAGCTGCGATGCTCTGTGTATTCTGACACCTATCTACCACAGCTGCGATGCTCTGCATTAATTTGTGTCCAGTGTTTCTTCAGAGGGGTCAGACCATGTGAGTTAGCCTTCAAACCCTTATTTACTAATGAGCCTTGGACAATCATGACCCTTTTGCTGGGTGTTATCCTTTCTTTGACTACTTTTAGTAGGTACAAACCAATGGACACTGGGAAATCCCGACAAGATATGGAGTATACTGGCAACATGCTAAATAACCAGAATGATCCTGACTCATTCCACAGGAGCCAGTGTATCTCAAGAACAACCCACAAGACGTGGCATATGCTGGAGACACCCTACAAGATCTGTTGTATACTAAGAACATGTCACAGCATCACCCTACAAGACTTATAAAAAAAAATAATAATACTCGCCATATAGTAGAAATCCCAGAAGATCTGCGATTTACTGGGAAAGCCCCATAATACCTGTTGTTTACCGGGAACCCTCCACAAGACTTGCCATATAGCAGGAACATTCCATGAAACCTGCTGTACAACAGAAACAACCAACAAGACCAGATCCTTACACTTCTTTATATGCTTCCAGATTGACATATTGAAATAATCTCACTAGGATTTTTCATTGAAATAATATATCATATGTGTGTTTTTAAATATCTGTTTAAAATAAAATTGTTATTTTCTAGCTTTATGGACTCTTAGTTCTCCGTTTTTTCCAGCTTCCAACACTTTAACTTTAAAAACGGACTTTTCACTTGCTGCTAAGAAATCTCAACACTGACAGGTACCATTTTAACAGGATAATTGACTTCAGTGGTTTACGTTTTTATGGTTTATCACTGTATGAACCATAATATCATCTAATTCCCCCCCAAAAAATTGGTGTCTTAGGTCTGCACTATATAGGCCTGTTTTACTGATTCAGAGCAAATAAAAATGTTGTTAATATGTTTTACACTGTGTTCTTTCAGATCTAATGCATCTTGGACTAAATACTTTTTATACATTGTCCTGTTGGATCCCACTATTTCTCACAATTGTAGTGACTTGTATGTCTGTGAAATAGCAGCTATGAAGGATGTCATAAGCATGCTAACTTTGTTACAATTTAGCAGCCAGAACCCGAACTTCCACGGGTCCTCTCCGACTGACCAGTTGTATAAAGTAAAATCCCACCATCAAATTCATTGTTTTCATGTTAGTAAGATCATGGGGCAACTTATGTCTACTTTTTTCTATGTAACACTATGATTCCTAGAACCGCCATGGGGATAAACAGCTACAATAAAAAGTTTTCTCAATAAGAACAGAAGTAATATGAAAGCTGTCAATTCGTGACTGGAGTGCACTCCCTCATATCCCTCATATCCCAAATACATTTGACTCTTTCTGTGGAAAACTGGGTTTGTAATTCTACCTCAGTACTGCTATGGGCACGTTGAGCTACCCCAACCAGATTTTTCCCTAAGTGCAGTAATAGTGTGAAAGTTGTCAATCAATTGCTAGAAGGTGGTGGTGCCACCATGCCACAAATACATGGCTACGTACTCTGTTTCCCAGTGCCGCCAGATATACAAATGGCTACCTTAACCACTTTCTCCCTATGTACAGTAGTAAAAAGAAAGTTGCCAATTATTTACTGCATGGTTGTGGACACCCGCACATCATAAATACATAGGACTTTTCCTGTACAAAGGTGGCCACTAAGTCAATGGACATTGCCCAGAATCACCATAAATGCATAAAATTTCCCTGATCAGTTGCATAAAGTAAACACACAAGTAAAAAACACACAAGTAAAGTAGGCTAAATTATCCTACCACCAAATTCATTGCTTTCATGTTAGTATGACCATGGGGCAACTTATGTCTACTTTTTTCTATATAACACTATGATTCCTAGTACCGCCATGGGCATAAATAGCTACCATAAAAAGCTTTCTCCATATGATCAAAAGTAAGATGAAAGCTGTCAATTAGTGGCTGCAGTGCAGTCCCTCATATCCCAAATACATTAGACTCTTCCTGTGGATAACTGGTATATAATCCTACATCAGTACTGCCATGGGCACGTTCAGCTACCCCAACCAGATTTTTCCCTAAGCGCAGTAATAGGGTAAAAGTTGTCAATCAATGGTTAGAGGGTGGTGGTGCCACCATAACACAAATGGCTACATGGCCACATACACTGTTTCCCAGTGCCACCATAGGCACAAATGGCTACCTAAACCACTTTCTCCCTATGTACAGTAGTAAAAAGAAAGTTGGCAATTATTTACTGTATGGTTGTGGACGCCTGCATATCATAAATACATAAGACTCTTCCTGCACCCTGCACGAAGCTGGCCACCTACTGCTAGGATTACAGAGTGAGTTGACCAAATGACCCCCTAAATAACAAACACTGAGAGCTTCCCTTTGGTTACTGCATGATACTTTGCAGAGAGCAATATTTACAAAAATATGCTATGCTTTTTTTCCTCTAGCCAACACTGCTATAAAGTGCAGTAATGGATGATGTGATCAAAACATTGTCTACCATGTCTACCCCAAAATGGTATCAATAAAAACGTCAGCTCGGCACGCAAAAAATAAGCCCTCACTCAGACCCAGATCCCAAAAAATGGAGACGCTACGGGTCTCGGAAGACTTTTTTTTTTTATAAACTTTGGAATTTTTCTTCATCACTTAAATAAAAAAGAATCTATACATGTTTGGCATCTACGAACTTATAAAGACCTGGAGAATCATAATGGCCAGTCAGTTTTAGCATTTAAGAAGGGGGGGATCTCCGCAAAGCAGAGAAAAGGATGGTCACACTAGTTCATATGTAAAAAAATTTTTTTAACTTTATTGAAAAAAATTAGTCACATCATGTACATACACATACGAAACATGTCCAGAAAAACAGAGTACTAAGACCAAGACATATATATAAAAAGGCCATGATCACAAACAATGATAAAATTTGTGGCGCATCCGCGGCAAATGGTAGGCTAACATAATGCACAGGTTAGTGGAGAGAAATTTTTTTTTATCAATATTCAAAATGACTCAAAGATTAGGAAATATTCCATCCCCATATAACATCTGCATCCCTATATGACATCTAGGATACCCAGTAAAACGAGTATAATCACTCCCCACATACATATATACATGGTACTATTTAATTAGTAACCAAATATTGGGGAAAAGTATACCTGGATCGTTGCTCAGCCACCAATTGAACCGCGGTAAGCGTCACCCCGACGCACGTTTCGGTAGGAAACCTTCTTCACCCCTTGAAGGGGTTAACACTATTCATATCCTCCTTCCAAAGTAGAAGCTTTATCTCAAATCTTTGATTGACAGAGTTTGAGAAAGTGTCTAACATTGAGTTCTAAATAATCTTGAACTTAGTTGAGATCATGACTCCTAAATAACAGAAAGATGCAGCTGTTTCAATTATTTTTTATTCCTGGCAGATATTCTTTGACTTTTGGGGAAAACAAGTGGAGAAGTATATACTTTCCTCAGTCAATTTACAAAAGTAAAAATGCTCCAAATCTGGCTACTATGTCCAACAACAGTGGTACATTCTCTAAGGTTTGAGAGAGATCTTCCTGTGATAAAACAGACAGGAAAAATGTGTTACCTCAGAAAGCAGCAGCTTCAAGCCCCTGCTGTTTCGTTTGTATACTCACTTATCATAAGTGATTTCTGCTTCTTCCCTGGTCAAGAACTGTGGTATTTATGGACCAAGAACTGGAGCAGCTCTGCATGGTCAGAGACAGCAAATAACAGTACATAGCAGGGGCACATTCATAAGATTATCTCAGCACCAGAACATTTTTTTTAAGAAATCCAATTGTGGGACTTATTATTATTCCAAGATCTATTGATTAAAATGTACTTTGTTTGTGGTACAACTGCTTTACATGGTAGAAGCAACTCAGGGAATGCTAAAGGTTCATGGGTTAGGGGGGCACAAAATACCTTGCCCCAAGCACCGGCAAGTAACGCTACACCACTGCAGTCAGTGCCCGGAGATCTGGATAGCTGAGGTCTTTGATACCTGTTCTAATTTCGACAGTGTTTCCAATAGATCTTTTTGGCTAGACGACAAAAGTATGGACATAGTATACCTGTTAAAAACAATCCAGCAATTTTTGCTGAGAAATAAAAATCGGCATAAAAATATCTCTCTGATATCATAAGTATCCTACCCAAATTGCAGCCATTCTAATCCTAATTGATTGATTTTAAACTGGATTGGACAGATAGTCACCCAGCCTCTCAGATTCTGCGTACTTTACCTGCCTGCAAAAGAAAAGAGGGGTCCTCCTTGTCCTTGCCTAGGATTCCAAGCAGACCTTCCTCATAGATTGTGACAGGGTTAAGGTATAATCATTTTCAGCCCAAATAACTTTAGTTTCCAAATTGTTTTCTTCCTGTCTAAAAGTTCTCATAGCGATATGAGACTCCTTAATTTTAGTCTTTATTCCCCAAATAAGTCAGCAAATTCTGCAAATTCAGTCAGTGTGGATTAACCGTTAAATATGATATTGAGTGAACACACTACTGGGGAGTTATCTGGTATTCCTCTATTTCTGTAACCTACTTTTTACCTTCAAACTATTGGTAGAACAAAATAAAGTGGTCAGGAACTCTAGTGCCTCCTAGTGGAAGTAGCAATAATTGAAGTCAATATTGACTCTTAAAAGAGCTTTGCCACAAGACTTAGGATAAAAAGCTGAACCAGAAACTCCATTTGCAGATATAAGTTTCTGGGTGTTTGCCCCTCATCAGTGCAATGCAGAAGAGAATTGGGTTGATATTGATTTTTAAGATTTCTACATCCAATAAGTAGCACTAAAGTTCCTGTCATCTTCCTCTCTAGAAGATGAGACAACCCCTTTAAACCACTTGAAAGTTTCCAACTCAAAATTGTAACCACAATTCATCCCATTAAATCCAAAAAAAAGAGAAAAAACAAATTCCCCTTGCTTGCACATTCCTTCCCTCTCTGCATAAACTTACTCTTCCAGGTGACCAGCCAGGAAATAAGAAACCCAACAGCCTCAAATCCTAAGCCCCCCCACATCTCGCAGCCATCCGTACCCCACCACTGCACCAGAGTTCAGATTTAGGATTCGCTCACATCTGCGCATAAATCCACGAGTGCAATGCGCTAAAAAAAAAAATCGCAATGCAATGTTATTCAATCAGGCAGTGCTGATCTGCGAGTTTTTCTTCATCAGGAATCGGGCTGAGGAAAAAAATCACAGCATCCTGCGTATGGCTGCGTAAAACGGCCGAGAATCGTCAACGCATGTCAATCGGTGCGAGAGAAAAATCGCTTGGCACGCGGACCATGCATATACCGTCAGATTTTTACGCACACATCTCAGAGAAAAAAAATAATATAAAGCTGTAGATAGATGACAGAAAGATATTAGATAGATGCATAGAATAGATAGATATCCTGCAGATATATGTCACAACCACCCTATACACTGTGTGCAGAATTATTAGGCAAGTTGTATTTTAGAGGCTTATTTTTATTATTGATCAACAACTATGTTCTCAATCAACCCAAAAGACTCATAAATATCAAAGCTTAATATTTTTGGAAGTTGGAGTGGGGTTTTTTAGATTTGGCTATCTTAGGAGGATATCTGTTTGTGCAGGTAACTATTACTGTGCAGAATTATTAGGCAACTTAATAAAAACCAAATATAATCCCATCTCACTTGTTTATTTTCACCAGGTAAACCAATATCAGTGCACAAAATTTAGAAATAAACATTTCTGACATGTAAAAACAAAAGCCAAAAAAATGAGTGATGAATATAGCCACCTTTCTTTATAATGACACTCAACAGCCTTCCATCCATAGATTTTGTCAGTTGCTTGATCTGTTTTCCATCAACATTGCGTGCAGCAGACACCACAGCCTCCCAGACACTTTTCCCAGAGGTGTACTGTTTTCCCTACCTGTAGATCTCACATTTTATGATGGACCACAGGTTCTCTATGGGGTTCAGATCAGGTGAACAAGGGGGCCATGTCATTATTTTTTCTTCTTTTAGACCTTTACTGGCCAGCCGCGCTGTGGAGTAGTTGGATGCATGTGATGGAGCATTGTCCTGCATGAAAATCATGTTTTTCTTGAGCGATACCGACTTCTTCCTGTACCACTGCTTGAAGAAGTTGTCTTCCAGAAACTAGCAGTAGGTCTGGGAGTTGAGCATCACTCCATCCTCAACCCGAAAAGGTCCCACAAGTTCATCTTTGATGATACCAGCCCATACCAGTACCCCACCTCTACCTTGCTGGCATCTGAGTCGGAGTGGAGCTCTCTGCCCTTTACTGATCCAGCCTCTGGCCCATCCATCTGGCCCATCAAGAGTCACTCTCATTTCATCAGTCCATAAAACATTTGAAAAATCAGTCTTAAGATATTTCTTGGCCCATTCTTGACGTTTTATCTTATGTTTCTTCTTCAAAGGTGGTCGTTTTTCAGCCTTCCTTACCTTGGCCATGTCCCTGAGTATCGCACACCTTGTGCTTTTTGATACTCCAGTAGCGTTGCAGCTCTGAAATATGGCAAAACTGGTGGCGAATGGCATCTTGGCAGCTTCACGCTTGATTTTCCTCAATTCATGGGCAGTTATTTTGCGCCTTTTTTGGCCAACACGCTTCTTGCGACCCTGTTGGCTATTTGCCATGAAACGCTTGATTGTTCGGTGATCACGTTTCAAAAGTTTGGAAATTTCAAGACTGCTGCCTCCCTCTGCAAGACATCTCACAATTTTGGACTTTTCAGAGCCCGTCAAATCTCTCTTCTGACCCATTTTGCCAAAGGAAAGGAAGTTGCCTAATAACTAAGCCCACGTTATATAGGGTGTTGATGTCATTAGTCAACACCCCTCCTCATTACAGAGAAGCACATCACCAGATTTACTTAGAAGCACATCACCAGATTTTACTTAACTCCTATGCAGCTTGGAGTAGGACAACATGTATAAAAAGTATCATGTGATCAAAATACGCATTAGCCTAATAATTCTGCACATAGTGTATATTATAAACTTGCACTCTTTAGTGCCTGTCTCGTGGCACTAAATAGTGTTTAGGTTGGTTTAACCTAATAAATTTATAAATAAATAATTTAAAAAAAATGTCAGGGTGTCCCCCTTATTTTTGATAACCCGCCAAGGTAAAGCAGACAGCTGTGAGCTGACATTATCAGGCTGGGAAGTACCCTGGTTATTGGGCCCTTCCTAGCCTAAAGATATCAGCCAGCAGCCGCCCCAGAAGTGGAGATTCAAATTAGATGCTCCATTTATGGCGCTTTGCCAGGCTCATCCCGATTGCCCTGGTGCGTTGGCAATCGGGTAATGGCAAATGGGGTTGATGACAGCTGCGATTTGAAAAAAAAAACAGCTGACTTTAAGTCCTGGTGTTAGTAATGGAGATGCGTAGGGTATCAGACACCCTCATTACTAACCCAGTAATTAAAAAGATAAAAACACACAATTTTGTTGTAAAAAACAGTTGTTACAGGGTCACTGGTGTTATATGTGAAGGGAGTGGTTTTGTGTGAATGGCATAGAGATAGGGTGGGAAGTCATTCACCCTAGCTCCCCTCAGGGTGCGGCTGAGCAAGGTTAAATGTTCAGTCACTATTTTTTTTTTCTGGAGTGTGAGCTGGAGACGGAAGTCTCCAGGCTGTGTGTGGAAGCTAGAGAGCTCCACAAAAGGACTTTGCCTGAACGGCTTGTGATACCGAGAGCGGGCGGAACCTGCTTCACTTATGGACTGTGCTATATTTTATGTTTTTTTAGTTTTGCCGTTACGCCGGAAAGGCCACGTTTATTTCGCTGAATCTGCAGTGCTTATGCTGTTACAATAACCCTGAGAGGAAACCGGGTCTTGAGCCTACTTTTGGAAACAGCCAAGTGAGTCGTCTTACCACACAGTTCCCCAATTTATTTAAAAAAAAAAAAAAAAATGGAGGTCCAACTTAGTCCAGGGAATCCAACATAGTCCAGGGAATCCAACATAGTTCAGGGAATCTGACATAATCCAGGGAATCTGACATAATCCAGGGAATCTGACATAATCCAGGGAATCCGACATAGTCCAGGGAATCTGACATAGTCCAGGGAATCCGACATAGTCCAGGGAATCCGACATAGTCCAGGGAATCCGACATAGTCCAGGGAATCCGACATAGTCCAGGGAATCTGACATAGTCCAGGGAATCCAACATAGTTCAGGGAATCCAACATAGTTCAGGGAATCCAACATAGTTCAGGGAATCCAACGTAGTCCAGGGAATCCAACAAAGTTCAGGGAATCCGAAATAATCCAGGGAATCTGACATAATCCAGGGAATCCGACATAGTCCAGGGAATCTGACATAGTCCAGGGAATCCGACATAGTCCAGGGAATCCAACATAGTCCAGGGAATCCGACATAGTCCAGGGAATCCAACATAGATCAGGGAATCCGACATAGTCCAGGGAATCCAATATAGTTCAGGGAATCCAATATAGTCCAGGGAATCCAACATAGTCCACGGAATCCAATATGGTCCAGGGAATCCAACATAGATCAGGGAACCCAACATAGTCCACACATGGATACCTGAAAGACAAAAAATGAGAAAAAGGAAAACAAGAGACTGTCCCTCGTTCACCAGTTTATTAGAAAGCAAAGTTCTCACGCAGGTCCGACATCTTCCAGTGGTTCCCACAAAGTTTCTCGATTCCAACGATCATGGGCTATGGGGCCTCATTCTGGGGCTATGGGGCTCTCACAGTGCTCCCCGACACCAGGCAACTGTGATGGGTGGTGATGTCAGTAACGTTACTGCTACTGCTCAAAGTCAATGGAGCCTCAGAACGAAGCTGCATAGCTTTTGATCGCCGGATCTATTTATCTATCTATCTCATTATTATAGTATGTAAAAGATATCAAAAACACATTGCATATGGATACCAGGCGGAAAAAAAAACGCACACTCGCATAGCACTCACATGCAAAATGACACTCGCCTGACACTCGCCAACTTTTCTGGCTGAGAATCTGAGCGATTTTTTATACGCCTACCCTTAAACATAGGATGGGGATGTACCCACTGAATAGCATCTCCAGGAATGGAAAAGATATAAACCATATCCTCACAAATTACCCTCATGGTAGCTGGAAAAAGTGGAAAAAAAAATGAATATTTATCTGTCTCTCTACTAATATCATTAAAATTTTGCCTAGTTTTAGGAGGCGCAACTAAGAAGTTCGGGAAAAACATAATGCTTTTCCCATCTATATATATAATCATCTTATCCCGTCTGTCTGTCTTTCTGTCTGTCTTTCTGTCTGTCTGTCCAGGAAATCCTGCGTCGCTCATTGGTCCGGCCGCAGCCAATCAGCGATATTGGTGCCAAATTTAAACACCCCTCTGCTGATTGGTCGCGGTTGCCGGCCGCGACCAATCAGCAATATTGGCGCAAAATTTAAACACCCCTCTGCTGATTGGTCGCGACCGCCGGCCGCGACCAATCTGTATTATTGGCGCCAAATTTAAACACCGCTCTGCTGATTGGTAGCGGTCGCTGGCCGCAACCAATCAGCATTATTGGCGCCAAATTTAAACCCCGCTCTGCTGATTGGTCGCGACCGCCGGCCGCGACCAATCAGCGATATTGGCGCCAAATTTAAACACCGTTTTGCTGATTGGTCGCGGTCGCAACTAATCAGCAATTTTATCGCCAAATTTAAACAAGCTCTCTGGTCCTCACTAACACAGTTCGCTGATTGGTCGCGGCCGCCACCCGCAACCAATCACCGATATTGCCGCCAAATTTAAACACTGTTTTGCTGCTTAGTCGCGGTTGCCGGCCGCGACCAATCAGCGATTTTGGCGGAAAATTTAAACAACGTTCTGCTGATTGCGCCCGGTCGGCCGCATACATATTCTACAATACCCGATGCGTCGGCCGCGACCAATCAGCGAAATTGGCGCCAAATTTCAACAACGCTCTGCTGATTGGTCGAGGGCCGCTGATCTCCCGACGGCAAGTGTGAAGGGAGGACTGGGGAGCGGCGCCGCCGGTCAGGATACTTCTGCTGCGAGCAGCCGCTCATCTCCCAGCTGCTCGCAGCGGAAGTACCCGCACAGGCAGCGCCGCTCCTCGGTCCTCACTAATACGACTCGCTGGCCGCAACCAATCAGCGATATTGGCACCAAATTTAAACACGGCTTTGCTGATTGGTCGCCGTCGCCGGCCGCGACCAATCAGCGATATTGGCACCAAATTTAAACACGGCTTTGTTGATTGGTCGCCGTCGCCGTCCGCGACCAATCAGCGATTTTGGCGCATTATTTAAACACCGCTTTGCTGATTGGTCGCGGTCGCCGGACGCGACCAATCAGCGATATTGGCGTCAAATTTAAACACCGCTTTGCTGATTGGTCGCGGGTGCCGGCCCCGACCAATCAGCGATATTGGAGCCAAATTTAAACACCGCTTTGCTGATTGGTCGCGGTTGCCAGCCGCGACCAATCAGCGATTTTGGCGCAAAATTTAAACACTGCTTTGCTGATTGGTCGCGGTCGCCGTCCACGACCAATCAGCGATATTGGCGCAAAATTTAAACACTGCTTTCCTAATTGGTCACGGTCGCCGGCGTCGACCAATCAGCGATATTGGCGCCAAATTTAAACACCGTTTTGCTGATTGGTCGCGGTCGCCGTCCGCGACCAATCAGCGATTTTGGCGCAAAATTTAAACACCGCTTTGTTGATTGGTCGCGGTTGCGACCAATCAGCGATATTGGCGCAGAATTTAAACATTGCTTTGCTGATTGGTCGCGGTCGCTGTCCGCGACCAATCAGTGATATTGGAGCCAAATTTAAACACCGCTTTGCTGATTGATCGCGGTCGCTGGCCGCGACCAATCAGCGATTTTGGCTCCAAATTTAAACAACGCTTTGCTGATTGGTCGCGGGTGCAGGCCCCGATCAATCAGCGATATTGGCGCAAAATTTAAACACCGCTTTGCTGATTGGTCACGGGCACCGGTGGCGACCAATCAGCAATATTTGCGCCAAATTTAAACACCGCTTTGCTGATTGGTCGCGGTCGCCGTCCGCGACCAATCAGCGATTTTGCCGCAAAATTTAAACACCGCTTTGTTGATTGGTCGCGACCAATCAGCGATATTGGCGCAAAATTTAAACATTGCTTTGCTGATTGGTCGCGGTCGCTGTCCGTGACCAATCAGCGATTTTGGCGCATTATTTAAACACCGCTTTGCTGATTGGTCGCGGTCGCCGGCCGCGACCAATCAGCGATTTTGGCGCCAAATTTAAACACCGCTTTGCTGATTGGTCGCGGTCGCCGGACGCGACCAATCAGCGATTTTGGCGCCAAATTTAAACATTGCTTTGCTGATTGATCGCGGTCGCTGGCGCAAAATTTAAACATTGCTTTGCTGATTGGTCGCCGTCGCTGGCCGCGACCAATCAGCGATTTTTTCGCCAAATTTAAACAACGCTTTGCTGATTGGTCGCGGGTGCCGGCCCCAACCAATCAGCGATATTGGCGCCAAATTTAAACACCGCTTTGCTGATTGGTCGCGGTTGCCAGCCGCGACCAATCAGCGATTTTGGCGCAAAATTTAAACACTGCTTTGCTGATTGGTCGCGGTTGCCGTCCGCGACCAATCAGCGATTTTGGCGCATTATTTAAACACCGCTTTCCTGATTGTGTCCGGTCGGCCGCATACATATTCTAGAATACCCGATGCATTCGAATCGGGCCAACATCTAGTTAGACATAATGACCTCTTTAGTAGTGTTGAGCCACCCCCGTAGTGTTCGGGTTCGGTTCGGTTCGTTGAACACCGGGATGTTCGAGGAACTGTTCGTCGAACTGTTCGTCGAACACCTTAGAACACCGTCGAACACCGTTAAAACCAATGGCAGGCAAACAAAAACACATAGAAACACATAGAAAACACCTTCAAAGGTGTCCAAAAGCTGACAAACTGCTCAGAAGACGCTTTCTTTAAAAAAGCCGGCCGGCAATTCAGCAGCGGCATACACCGATAACCGACAATTTAGACAAGAAGGAATAGAGCCTCACACAAAGATTAGATAGATAGAAACATGTCAGTCACATATATATGAAGTACAGTGACAATGTTGCTTACTGTACTTGTCATTTAGTGTAAAGGATTTATTAAAAAAAATAATAGTGTTTTCATGCACTGTCTCTTTAAAAAAGCCGGCCGGCAATTCAGCATCTGTACCCGACAATTTATAACAGACAGAATAGAGCTTCACACATAGATTAGATAGATAGAAACATGTCAGTCACATATATATGAAGTACAGTGATAGTGTTGGTTACTGTACTTGTCATTTAGTATTAAAATAAAGGATTTATTATTAAAAAAAAATTGGCGTGAGGTTCCCCTTAATTTTAGTCTCTAGCGGAGGTTAAGCAGACAGCTGGGGCAGATGTTTGAAGCCTGGGAAGGGGGTAATACCCACGGAGCTTCCCAGGCTACTAATATGAGCCCCCAGCTGAATACATAGCCTTTACTAGCTATTAAAATGGGGGACCCCCCCAAAAAAATGACGTGGGGTCCCCCCTAATTTAATAGCTAGCAAAGGCTAGGCAGACAGCTGGGGGCTGATATTAATAGCCCAGGAAGGGAGCCATGAATATTGGCCCCCTCCCAGGCTAGAAACACCAGCCGTCAGCCGCCCCAGAAATGGCGCATTCATAGGATGCGCCAATTCTGGCACTTAGCCTCGCTCTTCCACGCTGCCCTGTAGCGGTGGCAGGGGGTAATAGGGCTGGGGTTGATGTCAGCTTATAATGCCAGCTGACATCAAGCCCAGGTTAGTAATGGAGAGGCGTCTATAAGACACCCCCATTACTAACCCCATAGTCAAAGTTAAAAGAAAACACAAACACCCAGAATAAAGTCCTTTAATTGAAATAAAGACACAATCCTTTATTGTTCTAAATTAAACCATACTTACCATCACGCCCATTCCAGCTGAAGCCAACGATCTCCTGCAATAAAAGAAAAATAATAAAGCAACATCATCCTTACCTTTCCATGGTTCCCACGACAGCTTCAGCTCTGCTACATCGAGATGACAGGCTGGACCGCAGCAGAACGCTGCCATCCAGCCTGTCATCCCGCAGACACTGAGAAGCGCAGGCATGCTTGCGCTCTGCAGTGTCTGGCTGTGACGGCATAAAGATGAGACGAGTTCATGTCCAATGAACTCGGCGCACCTCATGCACGTCACTGACAGCGTGGGAAAATTCTCCTGCACTCAGCGCTTCAGCGTGAGAATTCTCCCACGCTGAAGCGCTGAGTGCAGGAGAATTTTCCCACGCTGTCAGTGACGTGCATAAGGTGAGCTCATGTCCAATGAACTCAGCTCACCTCCTGCACGTCACTGACAGCGTGGGAGAATTCTCCTGCACTCAGCGCTTCAGTGTGAGAATTCTCCCACGCTGAAGCGCTGAGTGCAGGAGAATTTTCCCACGCTGTCAGTGACGTGCATGAGGTGAGCCGAGTTCATTGGACATTAACTCGGCTCATCTGGATGCCCTCACAGAGAGACACTGTGGAGCGCAAGCAAGCCTGCGCTTCTCAGTGTCTGCGGGATGACAGGCTGGATGGCAGCGTTCTGCTGCGGTCCAGCCTGTCATCTCGATGTAGCAGAGCTGAAGCTGTCGTGGGAACCATGGAAAGGTAAGGATGATGTTGCTTTATTATTTTTCTTTTATTTCAGGAGATCGTTGGCTTCAGCTGGAATGGGCGTGACGGTAAGTATGGTTTAATTTAGAACAATAAAGAATTGTGTGTTTATTTCAATTAAAGGACTTTATTCTGGGTGTTGTGTTTTTTTTAAATACTTTACTAGAAATTCATGGTGGTCATGTCTAATATTGGCGTGACCCCATGAATTTTGGGCTTAGGGCCAGCTGATAATGCCAAGCTGGCCCTAACCCCTTTAATTCCCAGTGAGCCACCGCATCAGGGCCCTGGATGAGTTGGGTACAGCGCCAGAAGATGGCGCTTCTATGAACGCGCCATTTTCCGGGGTGGCTGCGGACTGCAATTTGCAGCGGGGGTGGCCCAGAAAGCTTGGGCCTCCCTGCGCTGCGGATTCCAGCCCCCAGCTGCCTAGTTGTACCTGGCTGGACACAAAAACAGGGCGAAGCCCCACGTCAATTTTCTTTAAATTATTTCATGAAATAATTTAAAAAAATTGAAGTGGGGCTTCGCACTATATTTGTGTCCAGCCAGGTACAGCAGGCAGGAACGGGCTGCCCCCAACCACCAGCTGACTATTTGTACCTGGCCGGACACAACAATATAGGGAAGCCCTTTTTTTCTTAATTATTTCATGAATTTCATGAAATAATTAAAAAAAAAAATACGTGGGGCTTCGCCCTATTTTTGTGTCCAGCCAGGTACAACTAGGCAGCTGGGGACTGGAATCTGCAGCGCAGGGAGGCCCAAGCTTTCTGGGCCCCCCCCCCCGCTGCAAATTGCAGTCCGCAGCCACCCCGGAAAATGGCGCGTTCATAGAAGCGCCATCTTCTGGCGCTGTACCCAACTCATCCAGGGCCCTGGTGCGGTGGCTCACTGGGTAATAAAGGGGTTAGGGCCAGCTTGGTATTATCAGCTGGCCCCAAGCCCAAAATTCATGGGGTCACGCCAGTATTAGACATGACCGCCATGAATTTCTAGTAAAGTATTTAAAAAAAACACAACACCCAGAATAAAGTCCTTTAATTGAAATAAACACACAATTCTTTATTGTTCTAAATTAAACTATACTTACCATCACGCCCATTCCAGCTGAAGCCAACGATCTCCTGCAATAAAAGAAAAATAATAAACCAACCTCATCCTTACCTTTCCATGGTTCCCACGACAGCTTCAGCTCTGCTACATCGAGATGACAGGCTGGACCGCAGCTGAACGCCGCCATCCAGCCTGTCATCCCGCAGACACTGAGAAGAGCAGGCATGCTTGCGCTCCTCAGTGTCTCGCTGTGACGGCATCCAGATGAGCCGAGGTCATGTCCAATGAACTCGGCTCACCTCATGCACGTCACTGACAGCGTGGGAAAATTCTCACGCTGAAGTGCTGAGTGCAGGAGAATTCTCCCACGCTGTCAGTGACGTGCATGAGGTGAGCCGAGTTCATTGGACATGACCTCGGCTCATCTTTATGCCGTCACAGAGAGACAATGTGGAGCGCAAGCATGCCTGCGCTTCTCAGTGTCTGCGGGATGACAGGCTGGATGGCAGCGTTCTGCTGCGGTCCAGCCTGTCATCTCGATGTAGCAGAGCTGAAGCTGTCATGGGAGCCATGGAAAGGTAAGGATGAGGTTGGTTTATTATTTTATTTTTATTACAGGAGATCGTTGGCTTCAGCTGGAATGGGCGTGGTGGTAAGTATGGTTTAATTTAGAACAATAAAGAATTGTGTGTTTATTTCAATTAAAGGACTTTATTCTGGGTGTTTGTGTTTTTTTTAACTTTGACTATGGGGTTAGTAATGGGGGTGTCTTATAGACGCCTCTCCATTACTAACCTGGGCTTGATGTCAGCTGGCATTATAAGCTGACATCAACCCCAGCCCTATTACCCCCTGCCACCGCACCAGGGCAGCGTGGAAGAGCGAGGTTAAGTGCCAGAATTGGCGCATCCTATGAATGCGCCATTTCTGAGGCGGCTGACGGCTGGTGTTTCTAGCCTGGGAGGGGGCCAATATTCATGGCTCCCTTCCTGGGCTATTAATATCAGCCCCCAGCTGTCTGCCTAGCCTTTGCTAGCTATTAAATTAGGGGGGACCCCACGTCATTTTTTTGGGGGGGTCCCCCATTTTAATAGCTTAAAGGCTATGTATTCAGCTGGGGGCTGATATTAGTAGCCTGGGAAGCTCCGTGGGTATTACCCCCTTCCCAGGCTTCAAACATCTGCCCCAGCTGTCTGCTTAACCTCCGCTAGAGACTAAAATTAAGGGGAACCCCACGCCAATTTTTTTAATAATAAATCCTTTATTTTAATACTAAATGACAAGTACAGTAACCAACACTATCACTGTACTTCATATATATGTGACTGACATGTTTCTATCTATCTAATCTATGTGTGAAGCTCTATTCTGTCTGTTATAAATTGTCGGGTACAGATGCTGAATTGCCGGCCGGCTTTCTTAAAGAGACGGTGCATGAAAACACTATTATTTTTTTTAATAAATCCTTTACACTAAATGACAAGTACAGTAAGCAAAACTGTCACTGTACTTCATATATATGTGACTGACATGTTTCTATCTATCTAATCTATGTGTGATTCTCTATTCCTTCTATTCAAAATTGTCAGGTACAGATGCTGAATTGCCGGCCGGCTTTCTTAAAGAGACGGTGCATGAAAACACTATTATATTTTTAAAGAAATCCTTTACACTAAATGACAAGTACAGTAACCAACACTGTCACTGTACTTATTATATATGTGACTGACATGTTTCTATCTATCTAATCTATGTTTGAAGCTCTATTCGGTCTGTTATAAATTGTCGGGTACCGCAGCTGAATTGCCGGCCGGCTTTCTTAAAGAGACGGTGCATGAAAACACTATTATTTTTTTTAATAAATCCTTTACACTAAATGACAAGTACAGTAAGCAACACTGTCACTGTACTTCATATATATGTGACTGACATGTTTCTATCTATCTAATCTATGTGTGATTCTCTATTCCTTCTATTCTAAATTGTCGGGTACCGCTGCTGAATTGCCGGCCGGCTTTTTTAAAGAGACGGTGCATGAAAACACTATTATTTTTTTTGATAAATCCTTTACACTAAATGACAAGTACAGTAAGCAGCACTTTCACTGTACTTCGTATATATGTGGCTGACATGTTTATATCTATCTAATCTATGTGTGAAGTTCTATTCTTTCGGTTCTAAATTGTCGGGTACCGGTGTATGCCGCTGCTGAATTGCCGGCTTTTCGTGTTTCACTGTGAGCACAGTTCCCATCGATTTGGGCAATCACTGTAATGCCACAACCACCATGGCTGTGGCATTACAGTGAGTGGCAGACAATCCCTGCATGATTGGTGCTCTAAATAGCGCCAGACATGCAGGACACGCTTTTGGTGCACGAACAGTTATCGAACATAACCTCGAACAGCCGAATTTTTTGCAAATCGTTCGGGTTCGTCGAACAACTCGAACACCGCCCAAAACAGCTAGAATTTGAGATTGGCGAACAGTTCTAGTCGAACACCGCTCATCTCTACTCTTTAGATCTGGTGGTTGTAAGACTAAGTCTGTATCAAAGGATAATAACATCTTAGCCAGAATTGCTCTAAGGTAATCTCTAGGACTTTCCTATTCATCAAGATAATGTGTGCTTGATAAATCACAAACATCTGTAGGAAAAGTACTCTGTAACCATTCCTGCATGAATTTAGTTTTGAGAATCTACTCTTTCCCTGGAAAACTCAACATCGGGAATTAGACCTACGTGAAGAGTCTTCCAAGTAAGACATCTTAGAGACCAAATTAGCTTGCACTTTATAGGAGTCTGTTAAAACAAAATGACTGTTCAAACCAAGCACAGGCGCTCATGTGGCCAAATAGCTCAGTGCACCTTCCCACCTACTTCCCATCGTCTTTTCTTATGGGATAGACAGTTCTATCTTTACAGGAGCCAGGGGAGGGTGGATATAGGTGAAAATCAAATTTGTGGAAAGATGCACTGAACTGTTTTGTTTAACCACGCCAAGGGAACACCGGGAAAGAATCCGTGCTTGGTTTGAATAGTGATTTTGTGCTGACAGACTCCTCTTAAGGGAACCAACCTCACTTCACAATGCCACTAGCTTATCTTAAGCTGTACCAATTCGATTTTTGGCGTACTGACTCTCCTTAATTTTACACAAATTGTTTCTTTAAGTTTGTGACTATTTCATTGCTTTCATTAACCGTGCTCAATATTTACTCCAGAATTGAGTCGCCTTTTGCAGCAAGGGCTGGAGGAAAAATTTGTGCATTTTAGCTTGGATAGAGCAATGTGGAGCCACAGAAACAACAACGTCTGCAGATCGACACAGGATTGTACGACTAGATAGCACTCGAGCAAAATTACCACTACCTGCTGTTTCACTTAATGTTTAGTTTGTTTTTTTTTAACTTGATGTGATAATAAATCTTGAATTGCACGACTAATGCATTTACTTTTCTAAGGCAAGTCAAAAAACTTTTCCTAATAAACTTTGTGCTGATCTTTGTTCCAGCTGATTATAAAATCACACTAAAGCAGGCCTGTATAACATATGGTCCGCGGACTGCATAGGGCCTGTTGAAGGGTTTACAGTGGCCCGCAGAGCTGTTCAGGAGACACCGCTCCCTTCTTCCTATACTCAAATGTATTCACGTTTTTCAGACGTGAATACATTTGAACACTGTGGCACTGGGCAGGAAAAGAGGAGTGCTTGCCAGCCCCGTTCCCGATGTGCAGCAGCGTGATGAGGTCAGTACTCTACTGACGTCATCACACTGCTACTGGCATCTCAGCACCTAAGCGCTGCAGAGGAGTGGAGACAGCATGGGCAACAGTAACGGCTCCATCGAGGAGCCAAAGATTACATGCCTGATCATTGTGGAAGAGGGAGGTTACTGTGAGGGCACATAATGGAGGGACAATTTTGAAAGGGGGGACAGTTTTGCAAGAGGCAGTGGGGGGGTACTTTGTCCAGAGGGGCATGGTGGGGATGATATTTTGCACAGGGGCAATGTTGGGAGAGATTTTTCAGAGGGGCAGTGTGGGGGGGATAATTTGCAGGGGGGCAGTCTGTAGGATATTATTGAGAGGGTCAGTGTTGGGGCATAATATGGAGAGGGGCAGTGTGGGGGATATTATGTAGAGGGGCAGTGTGGGGGGATATTATGGAGAGAGGCAGTGTGGGGGGGATATTTTTCAGAGGAGCAGTGTGGGGAGGATATTTTGCAGAAGACCAAAATGATGGCTCAGTGGTTAGCACTTCAGTCCTGCAGCGCTGGGGTCCTGGGTTCAAATCCCACCAAGAACAACATCTGCAAGGAGTTTGTATGTTCTCCCCGTGTTTGCGTGGGTTTCCTCTGGGTTCTCCAGTTTCCTCCCACAGTCCAAAGACATACTGATAGGGAATATAGATTGTGAGTCCCGATGGGGACAGCAATGATGATGTCTGTAAAGTGCTGTGGAATTAATGGTGCTACATAAGTGAGTAAAATAAATAAAAAATAAGACCAGTATAGGGGAGGGATATTTTGGAGAAAGGCAGCATGTGTGGAGGCAGGTTATATTTTGTGCGGGAAACACAGCAATTATTTTTTCAGGGACACAGCAAGGGAGATATGTTTATTTATGGGGCAGTTTAATTATACTTTTATTTTTAAGGGCACCATGTCGAGATGTGCTGCTGAAAACAGAGAAGAGGGAAGTCTGCAGAGACAAGCTCTAAGCGTGAATTCTCATCATGGCATCTCTACTACATGAAGACAAAACTGATGGGAACGACTTCAATCAGAGAAGATGTCATCTATAAAGTGCCTGAATGTAAATGCTTATTTCTGATATTGCCTGCATCTCATCAGTACTGTGGTTCCAGTATGGTCCTCAGTCTAATGATGACTGTTAACAACAACTCCCAGTATCTCCTTACCATTGTTAAAGACATACTGGGAGTTGTAGGTTCATGTGATACAATTGTACATGGGGCTGATGTGACATTACAACTGATCACTGTACTAAACTTGGTGATTTATTCATACTGTCAATGATTCTGGTGCTGTATTCATGTACTGATGGTGGTTCTAGCACTGATTCATGTACTGACGTGGTTCTGGTATTGCATTCTTGTATTGACAGTGGTTCTGGTGCTGCATTCATGTACTGATGGTGGTCCTAGCACAGCATTCATGTGCTGATTGTGGTTCTGATCTTATACACATGTAGCAATCCAAAACATGCTTTATGGCTATGTTAAAAGTTAAAAATTCTCAAGCCTAATAAATCTAATACTGGAACTATCAGGTGCGCTGAGGTATGAAGATGCTGCTCACACTGCTGTCCATCCTATCTTTCTTTTCTAATATTGGAGATACAAGGGGTGCTGAGGTAAGAAGAGGCTGCTCACACTGCTGTCCATCCTGTATATTTCTGATCTGATACTGGAGATACCAGGGGAGCTAAGGTAAGAAGAGGCTGTTCACATTGCTGTCTACCCAGTCTATCTGATCTAATGTTGGAGACACCAGAGGTGCTAAGCTAAGAACAGACTGCACACACTGCTGTCCATCCTATCTGCTCTAATACTGGCGATACCAGGGGTATTGAAGTAAGAAGAGACTGTTCAAACTGCTGTCCACCCTGTCTATCTGATCTAATATTGGAGATACCAGAGGTGTTAAGATAAGAAGAGGCTGCTCACACTGCTGTGAATCCTATCTGATCTAATACCGGAGATATTTGAGGTGCTGTAGTAAGAAGAGGCTGCTCACACTGCTGTCCACCCTGTCTATCTTATTTAATAGTGGAGATACCAGGGGTACTGAAGTAAGAAGAGACTGTTCAAACTGCTGTCCACCCTGTCTATCTGATCTAATATTGGAGATACCAGAGGTGTTAAGATAAGAAGAGGCTGCACACACTGCTTTCCATCCTATCTGATCTAATACTGGAGACATCTGAGGTGCTGAAGTAAGAAGAGGCTGCTCACACTGCTGTCCACCCTCTGGCTATCTAATCTAATACTGGTGATACCATGGGTACTGAGGTAGAAGAGACTGCCCACACTGCTGTTCACCCTGTCTATCTTATCTAATAGTGGAGATACTAGAGATGGTGAGGTAAGAGGCTGCTCACACTTTTGTCCGCCCTGTCTATCTGATCTAATACTGGAGATACCAGGCATGCTGAGGTAAAGAATAGGCTGCTCTCACTGTGGTCCACCCTGTCTATCTCATTTAATACTGGAGAATGGAAATTCCAGTGGTGCTGAGGAAAGAAGAGTCTGCATACACTGCTGTCCACCTTATCTATCTCATCTAACACTGGAGATACCAGGGGTTCTGAGGAAAGAAGAGGCAGTGTGCACTGCTGTCCACCCTATCTATCTGATCTAATACTGGAGTTACCAGAGGTGCTAAGGAAAGAAGAGGCTGCTCACACTACTGTTCACCCTGTCTATTTGATTTAGTACTGGAGATAACAGGGGTGCTGAGGTAATAAAAGGCTGCTCACACTGCTGTCCACTCTGTCTATCTGATCTAATACTAGAGAAATCAAAAGTGCTGAGGTAAGAAGAGGCTACTCACACTGCTGTCCACCCTGTCTATCTCATCTAATACTGGAGATATCAGGAGTGCTGAGGTAGGAGATATCAGGAGTGTTGCAGTAAAAAGAGGCCGTTCAAACTGCTGTCTACAATCTGTCTATCTGATCTAATACTGGAGATGCTAGTGGTGCTGAGGTAACAAGAGGCTGCTCACATTGCTGTCTACAATCTGTCTATCTGATCTAATACTGGAGATACGAGAGGTGCTAAGGAAAGAAGAGGCTGCTCACACTGTTCACCCTGTCTATTTGATTTAGTACTGGAGATAACAGGGGTGCTGAGGTAGGAGATATCAGGAGTGTTGAGGTAAAAAGAGGCCGTTCAAACTGCTGTCTACAATCTGTCTATTTGATCTAATACTGGAGATGCTAGTGGTGCTGAGGTAAGAAGAGGCTGCTCACATTGCTGTCTATCCTGTCTATCTCATCTAATACTGGAGTTACCAGGGGTGCTGAGATAAGAAGAGGCTGCTCGCACTGCTGTCTATCCTGTCTATCTCATCTTATACTGGAGTTACCAGGGGCACTGAGGTAAGAAGAGGCTGCTCTCACTGCTACCCACCCTGTCTATTCCTACTGCACATGCTTACAGGCACCTTTCTCTATTAATATTCTAGGACAAGTTTCTACCAGTGTAAAAAGACTGCAGCTATTTTATTCTTCTATAGTGATTACTTCCCTACGCAAAATAAGTGTGATTTGCTAATGAAAGATATTTAAGAGTCAATTTATAATGACCTGGAATGTATATGTGAACAGGGTTTTCCACATCTCAACAAAAACGCATCAGTCGGTTTTATTATGTTAACCTACTTTTGTTTATAAGAATGTTTTATGGATTTATAACAAATAAAGAAGATATTTTTCTTATTATGGCTGTGATGTTCCTCTTCTATGCAATTTATAATGACATTTTCTTTCTTTCTTTTTTTCTATACCCGGAGAATCTCTTTAACAATTGACAACAGAACCAAGTACTCAGTTTAGGTAGGCAGGCCAGATAGAAATTCTGTACACACGTGGTCAAAATTGTTGGTACCCCTCGTTTAATGAAAGAAAAACCCACAATGGTCACAGAAATAACTTGAATCTGACAAAAGTAATAATAAATTAAAAATCTATGAAAATGAACAAATGAAAGTCAGACATTGCTTTTCAACCCTGCTTCCACAGAATTTTTTTAAAAAACTAAACTCATGAAACAGGCTTGTAGCTGAGAGGCATTTAGTACACCTGCTGGGAGTCATCCTGTATAAAAGACTCCCTTCCCCTTAGGGAGTCGTCAAGCAATACATTCGGTCATTAGGTAGTGTGGTGTTCTACCAGTGCAGTTGTGAGTCGCCTGGTTCCGCTGTGGCCAGTGTCCTGAACCCGAATCCTTGGTCCTGGTGCGACCAGTGCCTGAATGTTGTCCCTGGTCCTACTGTGGCCAGTCCTGAATCTGAAGTCCCTGGTCCCGGTGCGGCCAGTCCTGTTCCTGATGTCCCCTGGTCCTGTTGCAGCCAGTCCTGAATCCAAAGTCCCTGGTCCTAGTGTGGCCAGAGCCTGAACATTGACCCCTGGTCCATGAGAGGCCAGTCCCTGAATCAGTATCCGAGACCTGTGAGTCTGAACGTAGCTCTAGTCCATGTCAGCAAACCTGACCCCTGGGGTCAGCAGCTGCAGTACGGGGATCTGCCTAGGAGTGGTACCTGGCGACTACCCGCAGCCAACCATCAGGAGCTCCAGTAAACACCAGGCAGCCGCTTAGCTATGCCCCTTCCTAGGCAGGCCCGACCCTGTGGCCCATTTGGTTCACAAATCCACGTGCGCCACCATTGGGCGTGACAGAGGCCAGTGGAAAGACGAGGCTGGACCCCGGGAGGGTGAGTAATATTTCACTTTAGTTTTGTAACACAGCCCGGACCCTATAGAGGCCAGAAGTTTATTAGTGGAAACCCCCTTTAATAGACAACAGAGTTACAGCAGGGTCAAATGCAGTTGAGCCACCCGATAACAGGGCATTGACGAGAGGGAACGCCAGGAAGGGGTCCCAACAAATTCTACAAAGAATATGCAGAGTTATATCTACTGTACATAGTAGACAGAAATGTAGCAACCAGTGTCAGGTTGCTGCTGCTAAAGCAATAAAATGATAGGATGAATATTATTATTGGTGCAACCAGTGCAGTCGAACAGGGGCCCAGCAGGTAACCACTACCACCTCCAAATGGGTCACAGACAACTATTGGACCGCAAAGGGCCCATAAACTATGCAAAAAAACAACGTACCCAAATAGTCATCTTAGAAAAGCTTTGAGAACAATGTAGGGCAAAGCAATAAGTCAAGTGGAAAAAGTGTTGAATTTGCAATTTAATTTTCCTTCTTTGCAGTGGAAATGAAATTACACAGATCTCTCCATCTGTCTGTTACAGTGGTGGCTTTTGAGGTAAATGTGAGACATTTGCTAAGTGTTTTGTATGATTAGTGCATCGCGAACCCAACCAGTCAAGTGAGCTCTGAAGCCACATGAAGAAAGGTGTGGCCTCGCCAGATTTATAACACGGCCACAGGCTCGTAATACCCCCCAAACATCGGCTCCCCTACACCAGGCACGAGGATGAGGCAGGCGAGGAACCGGCTTCGGTGGCAGGTAACATATCGGTCATTTTTTACCTATACATTATGTTTTTATGTTTTATTCTTGCATTATTATTTCAATTATTTTATTATATTTTTACTAAAATGCAATTATTTTGATATTTTCACATTTACATTTTAAGAGAATTTTGCAAATTTAGATTTATTTATTTTTGTATTTACAAAAAAAAATCCTTCATGGTGTGTAATATTCCACTGTACAGTTTTTACCATTTTTTTAGGGTGGCTTTAGAGCAAAAAAAAAAAAGTCTGTAAAATGATCTAATGTCTCAAGGCTTCTCCTTATCTCCTTCACATTTTATAAATTTCTGCTTTCTGCTCAGAAATCCTCTGATTTAGAGAAAGAAAAAAACATTTTCTAATACCCAATCAGTGATTTCGAGGTAACAGAGGGATGATCCCATTCAGCACCCTCACCTATAACCCGGAGTGGAGAGCAGGTACAGAAGTCTCTTAGGCTGGAAACAAAAACATGGAGATTTCTTGGAGGATATGCTCCAAAATTCTTCTCAATGCTTGAACTACTTGTTCATGTCTAAGAGAACTCAACTTCCTTTAAATGAGGGGGGGGTTTTAGCCTTTTTTTTTTTTTTATTCATTTTTTTTGGAAGTTTTGAAAAACACCAAGAGAGGATAAAAAAAAGTGCATGTCGCTTCTATGAAGCGCATCCTGATGGAATCTGCTCCAAACTAGGCACTGTCCAATCAAAAGGTATCAGGGGGAAAAAACTCTTCCAAAATTTTTCAAAACTTTTTCAAGAAAAAGAAAAACTCCTCCAAAAACTCTCCTAAAAAAAGCATTTCCTGAATAAATTTCTGCTTGAAAACCTGTCACTTTTGAAGGCCTCAGAAAACTCAGTGTGAATATAACCCTACTCCGGAGGACCTGGTACATCCACACATTATAATAGGCCATTGAAGTTAGTGGATATTGTGTAATACTTCATTTGTCCTGCGGTTGTGCTGTAGAGAAAGGGAACACTTGATGCTAAGTTCTTCCACAAGTTACATCAGGTCTCAGCAGCAATACCTAAAAGAGATAAGCCCTTCACTTAGACCACATATGTCAAACTCTGGCCCGCAGGCCAAATCTGGAAGCAGGGTGAGTATATTTGTCCCACAACACCTGGTGGGTCCCACGAGTATATTTGGTCCCCCGTCCGATATTGCACTTTCAACTGTATCAGCATCATGGATGCCGATACAGTTGAAAGCAATGATGGAGGAGGGAGCGCCAGGTGACACTCTCTTTCCCATCATTCCCCCTCAACATCCGACGACCTAGGACAGCGGGCACAATGACATCATTATAACACGCCCGCTGTACCAGGATGTGCAGAGGATCTGAAGACACCATTAAGAGACCGGAGCAGCAGGGGAATGAGGAGAGGCGAGTATTTATTTATTTTATGTGGGGCTATGTATGGAGCACTATGTGGGGCCTATTATACTGTATGGAGGACTATGTGGGGCCCATTATACTGTATGGAGGACTATGTGGGGCCATTATTCTGTATGGAGGACTATGTGGGGCCATTATACTGTATGGAGCACTATGTGGGGCCTATTATACTGTATGGAGGACTATGTGGGGCCCATTATACTGTATGGAGCACTATGTGGGGCCTATTATACTGTATGGAGGACTATGTGGGGCCCATTATACTGTATGGATGACTATGTGGGGCCATTATACTGTATGGAGCACTATGTGGGGCCTATTATACTGTATGGAGGACTATGTGGGGCCCATTATACTGTATGGAGGACTATGTGGGGCCTATTATACTGTATGGAGGACTATGTGGGGCCCATTATACTGTATGGAGGACTATGTGGGGCCATTATACTGTATGGAGCACTATGTGGGGCCCATTATACTGTATGGAGGACTATGTGGGGCCATTATACTGTATGGAGCACTATGTGGGGCCCATTATACTGTATGGAGCCCATTATACTATATGGAGGACTATATGATGCCATTATACTGTATGAAGGACATGTGGGGCCATTATATTGTATGGAGGACTATGTGGGGCCCATTATACTGTATGGAGGACTATATGATGCCATTATACTGTATGGAAGACTATGTGGGCCCATTATACTGTATGGAGGACTATATGATGCCATTATACTGTATGGAAGACTATGTGCATCATACTTTATTATCTATAGTATTCAAGGTTTTTTATCCTTTGTTATTACTTATTTAAATTAGGCCATTAGGCCACATGCTTTTTACTGCTCTTACATAGAATAAAATATTGATATAATATGTTAAGAATATCTATTTATTAAAATGTACTTTGTTAGTTGGTGGTGGTGGAGAGGCAAAGGGACAAAGCAAGATGTGGCATCCGTTAATCCCCAGTTGGATGATAAAAGTTTTTGCGCTTTTACTTATTTGTTTACTTTCCTCCTTCCAAGAATCATAACTGTTTAATTTTTTTTAGCCGACATAATCATACGATGGCTTGTCCTTTGGGGGACGAGTTGTAGTTTTTAATGTCACCATTCGTTTTACCACATAATGGGCTGAAACAAATGGGAAAAAAAAAATTCAAAGTGCAATGAAAATGACTAAATAAACTCAATTTTGCTATTATTTTGGGGGTTTTGTAAAGATGACTTGATAACATGATTCTTCAGGTCAGTACGATTATGGCCATACCAAACTTGCATATATTTATTATTTACATTTTTATTTTATTTTTTACAATTTACAAACTTTTTTTTTTTACAAAGTTTGTGAATTGTAAACAAAAAAAACAGTAAAAAGTTTTACTTTGTGTCACCACTTTTTCAGACCTGTAACTTTTTTTTAAAATTTTTTCCCATCGATGGGTTTTGTTTCGCATAGCGAGCTGATGTCTTTATTGATACCATTTTGGATTTCATACTTTTTGATTGCGTTTTTTCAGGGAAACTTTACAATTCTGGTGTTCTGATTTTTCTTCTCTTAAATGTTGCTTAACCATACCGGTTAATTCATTTTTCGATCGATCAAACTTTTTCAGAGGCGGCGATACAATATATGCTAATTTTTTTATTATTTTTTTTTAACTTTTATAGGAGGAAAAGAATGTTAATATAATTATTTAGATCTTCTAAAGTTTTACTATATTTTTTTAAACTTTTTTGTTACATTTTACTTTATTTTCTAGTCCCTTTTAGGGGATTTGAACCAGTGCTCATTTGATCACTGATTTTATATACTGCAATACATGGCTACTATGGGACCATTCAACAGGCCCACCGACTGCCAGGATGCCCTGCTAAAATCCCTCCTGGCCCTAAGTATGTGGCTTTAAAATGTCCCAGTAGAATAGAGATGTGGCCGCCCTTCGCTGTCTGTGGGACTGGCAGAGATATCCCAGCTATCTTTGGTAGGCCACAAAGATGGAAAAGTGGTGCCCATGTGCGACCAGCTCTCCATTCTACTGGGCCACGTGCTCACGGCCAAGAGCGGTCCTAGCGATAAGACCCCCAAGTGATCATTAAGTTATCAAGTTTTCCTGTATCCACAGAATAAGTAATAAGATTGGGATCGGAGAGAGGGTTTCCGACTAGGGTAAAGTCTTACCTTTTCAATTCTTCTGTAGGTCATCACCATTATGGCTCTGCTACTCATCCCCCATGCTGTAGACGGCGCTAAGAATCCCAATAAAAAGAACAAATGCTTCAAGAATAAGAAAGGAGTAAACTTCATCCAGGTGCGAGTGGACAAACCAGTTAACCATGAAGTAGACGTCAGCGAGATCAGAAGTTTCCCGAAAAGAAACATTGTGCCCTTTGAATACAGGTAAGTGATGAGAATAATGGTGGAAGCTTCTCTTTTTCAGTAATCACTTGATAATCTAATATATATATATGTAAAATAATGATATAATAATGTAATTAACAAAAGAGAACTCTAAACACCATCAGTATCCGGTGACAGTCCGTCACCTTCATCACTTCTTCTCGCCACTTGTACACGGTTTATGAAGGATCTCGGCAGGTTTTTCCAAACATCTTGGAGAACTGACCCCAAATCTTCTGTGCATGAGGCTTCTGCGGATCCTTCTGGCTCTTCATGTGATCCCAGACAGACTGGATGATGGGAGATCAGGGATTTTTGAGGCTGAATCATCACTTACAGGTCTCCTTGTTATTAATGACATTGGCTGGATGTTGGGGGTCGTTGTCCTGTTGCAGAATAAATTTAGAGCCAGTCAGACGCCTCTCTGATGGTATTACATGATGGATAAGTATCTGCCTGGATTTCTGAGCATTGAGGACACTATTAATCCTGACCAAGTTGAGTCACTTGTCCTTGTTTCCATATAGGAGGTATGACTTTTTGACCTCAACTCTTCTATGAAGACCACTTCTGGCCAGACTTGTAGCATATAGCTGCTGGGTCTCACTGGTTGCTGCCAGCTCTGTGCTGATGGCACTGCTGGACAACCTTCGGTTTCTAAGGGAATAAAGCACGGTGTCTTTCACCAACTGCACCAAGTTTCCTAGGCCGTCCACTGCGTTAACCGTCCTCAACATTGCCCATTTCTTGGTGCGTCTTCAAAAGAAACTTGGGACAGCACAACCTGAGTGCCCAGTCTGTTTTGCTGATGCAGGATAACTACCTTGTTGCTGTGCTTAGGCCTTGCCATTGTGTATGACCCTTGACATGAAACTTTCTTACACACTCACCTTCGTAGCAAAGTTTGTCTGTTCCTCACCCAGTTTTAAGCCTCCCACAAAGCTTGTTTCTGTTTTAGTTCATGACTGTTTCATCTTAAATAAGAAAGGAATAATTATTATCTTTATACACCTGACTATAATCCATGACGTTGTGCAAATGTACCGGGAAGAACTGGTGCTGTTTTGGGATTTATATTTCTTTGTTCATTAATTTTGCATTTTGATAAATGATGAAAATAAACTTAACACCTGGGTAAAACTTTTTTTTTTTTCAGATGAAATTGTATATTACCATTTACTGAAAATATATGCCTAGAATGATAAAATGATGCAATAATTGTATAACCCATTCATGACCGTACATGTGGTTTTAAGACTTCATAATTTCTTTCAAATAACTTTTGGTTTTTTTTACGATATGTAGGTCCTAATTTTTTTTTCTGCAAACACGGGGGGGGGATGGAAATAAGTTTTTTTTATAACAACCACAAGAGTGTACTAAAATCCATTTTAGATTGTGTCACCATTTCAGTGGACGTGTTTATTTTTTTTCAACAGGATACGGCTAGAAATTTATTTGCACCCGCGTTTTTTTTCCTCATTTATTTCCCACATTGTGCCCTTCCATCACCAACCCAGACATCATAAAAGACCTTTGGGGGCATTTCAAACACTTTTTTTTTTTTTTTTTTACTAAATTCCCCTGTAACTAAGGCTGGCAAGAAAGTTTGGCATAGTTTGTTAGTCTTCCATTGTTGCTTCCAAACTCAAGAATTTCCAACAGCCCTATAACTTTTAGGGAAAAAAAAAAAATACATTTTTTTTTGTAATAAACTGCTTAACCCCTCAATGATGAGCAACATATTAGGCACCAGGAGTAGCCCTTTCCCCACACAGTGATGGGTACACAGATAGGTGTAACCACAAGTTTGCAGATACTAACGCTTATTCACACTGCAGTATTTTTCATCAGTGTTTGTAATATAAAAGCAGGAGTGGAATTAACAGAGAAAAATCTGGAATGGAAAAATTGACATGGGTTCTGTGTTTTGAAGACTCCTGGTTTGGGCATAGAAATACTGATGTGTTAGTAAAGAGCGTTAAATGTACCCCACAAATTTTTAGGTCCTCCCCCCTCCTTCATAATTACATCAATTTAGAAGATTGGGAAAAAATAGAAATTAAATGTAAAATTAAAAATATAAATTTGTATTCATTGTGTAACCCAAAAATTGTTCTCGTGGTGTAGAGAAGTGGGGGGAAAAAAAAAAAAGTTAATTTTACATTTGAAAAAAAGAAAATAAATTTGCATACATTAAAGCCAAACACTTCTCTCCTTTCCATAGGCCCATTATGAACCCCAAAGGGTATCCAGAGCGGATTGTGGAGGTTGTTTGCTCTGATAAATGTATGGGCAATGAAATGAACGTCGCGCAGATTAAAAGGAACATTCATTACCTGAAGAGAGAGGGGGACCTGCTGGTGCTGGGCGAGATGGTGGTGACCGTGGGCTGCACGTGCATCTACCCCGAAGTGAGGGAACAGCAGAAGACGTGATCTTCAAAGATGGCGCCACGAAGGACATTGTTGATCATCGGGCCCTCAGAGAGCAGACGTGAAGGAGGCGGCAGATTCGTGGAGGCCGGATGCCACCGCCGCTCGTGTATTTATATTTAACCCTTTATAGAATGCACCCACTGACATCACAACTTGGAATTAAAAGGGGTTGCTCAGAACTGGGGACCCCTTATACAAAAGTATTGAAAGAGTACACAAGTTACTTAAAGAGATATTCTGGTAACTCATTACTTACCCCTGTGATAGGTGATAAATAGTGATGAGTGTGCTCGTTTAACCAAGCATGCGTGAGTGCTTATCGAGTATCTTTGGCGTGCTCGTATACTATGTTTGAGTCCCTGCGTCTGCGTGATTTATAGCGGTTATAGACTCGTCACATGTTGAGGCTGTCTAACAGCCATAGATCATGCAGGACTCGACCATAATATACGAGATACTCGGTGAGCACCCGAGCATGCCGGGTTAAAGGGTTAAACTAAGCACACTCACTCATCACTAGAGATAAATGCTCGACTAGTGGTAATCCATTCCACATTTGACAGATGCAATGTATTAGTCAGATAGAGATTGTATCGTGCAGAAGGCTAGTGTGAACAGACCCCATGCTGGAGAACGCTGTATTCTGACCTCAGGAAATCCTCCTGATCTATCCCCTATTCAGCAGAAAGTGTTAATATAGTGTAACAGGATTACCCCTTAGAGTGCTGTTCACACTTATCGCTTTTACTTTTATTTTTCCCCATGCACTTACCAATTAAATACATTTCCATGACACTGCCTCCATGCTGGGAGGTGTAGTTTCAAAACTGCAGTCACATATAAGGAATTGGATAGGCAAGACGGTAACATTGCACCTTCAGCCGGCAGTGATATTAGAGCGCCTCCTAGTGGACAAATGCAGTATTTTCAATTTCTTCCGTTCAAGAGAGAGACTCATTCGCAACTGAAGATCAGATCTAAACTACGATCTCCTCCAGATGATGCAATGCGAGGCCATTTTGCATTAACGCTTATGTGCTACTGGGTTATTAGGCGCCCTGAATAATGTGAACAGCGACCTCTGTAAAGTATATCCCTATTAAACATTGGTACTCTATGTGCTTTAGATTTTTCTTTTTTGGCATCTATTATAAAAGGAACAGTAAAAAGGCACAAAAAACACAGCAGCCGACGTCAGGACATTACACAAGTTCCTGCAGTCGCAGCTCAGAACTTTGCAAAACTTTTCGGTCAAGTTTCCAGTATTAGATCTCGAAGTGTCAAAAAAGGACGGGTAACAACCACCATGTATGAGCACTGGGAATTTCAAGACACTTGCTGGATATCGTGCATACATTATCTAATAGGACATGTGCCTGATACCCACCATGTATAAGACCTGGCAAGTGGCCGAGGGATAGTGGGGTGAGCAGCTGCGCCATCTCACCACCACATGCAGAAGCGAAGCACCAAATAACACCTTTACAAACATAATACCTATTTGTATTTTAAGAGGAAAAATAAAAAAAAAAAGTTGGTTGAGTTGGACTGAGTTAACCCTGTAATATTCCACTTTCTTCTAAAACAAAAATCAGAACAAAGTAACTGATCATCCATAAACTTGCCTTTATTTGGCGAGAACACACAAAACTTCCAAGGGTCACCCCGCCGACATCATATAATCTGTTCATATGATAGGTGGGGTTCTGACTGATGGGACCTGCACCGATACCATGTGAATGGACAGTACTGATCATAGACAGGAAATAAACATTTGGTTGCGCACACAAGAAACTTTGGGATCCCAGCTGTCAGACACCCATCTTACAAGTAATATATGATGTTTTAGGGGTGTGTGGGGGGGGGGGGGAAATATCCCCTTTAGCAATGAGCACAAAAGTAAGAAAAAAAATATTGCAGAATAATAGTCACTTTACAACTTACTCCTACCTGGAAACGGGTAAAAGCTATATACAAACACAAGGGTGACAAAAGTGACGATGCGACAAAAGGGTATTAAAATATACCGAGAACGCGTCAAAGATCTTCCAAAAAAAAAAAAAAAAAAAAATTAAAATTGCAGAATATTTTCAGTTTTAAAAATTGGAAGTCCCAGAAAAATTAAAAACCTAGAACTTTGGGTCCTGGGAAATCTGGATGAGATATACACATATAGTGTAATACAATGATGACGTATAGCAATGTAGAACCCGCGCTACATTAAGGACTTCCCTCACATACAGGAACACAGCCGGCGCCTCATTAACCCCTTCTTATTTAGCTTCTCAGCATTAGAAGTCTATTAGATTAAGAAGACTATGTTTTCGGAAACCATTATATGATTGGCTTCCTCCATCAGCTCCAGCGCAGCCTTCACCTCCCCGGACGAGAAGGGAGCGTCATTGTTCTCATTAATAGAGTCCATGAGGACCGGCATGGCGATGGACTGGGCATGGGCCGATTTAAAGGAGTCTAGGAGGGCGGCTTTGAAATCCTTCAGCCTGGAAGAGAAAATGGGACCAAACGTTAGTGAGAATATAGAAAAAACATAATATTAATATATAATGAAGTAATTGTAATAATACTAATTAATTATATTAACAATTCATAATATAATTATTTTTTGCTATTTGCATGGAGCCTTTTAAGTGTGCAGGAGCCTTTTGCACTTGGGTCCCAAAAACCTTGGCTATACTCAGTTGACATCAATGCCTATGGGTGGGGGTCTTAAGGGGGTTTATGTAAATGTGGGACTTAAGGCCAATTATCAGGTTATAATATACTGTGTTTCAGTTTCTCACTATTCAAGATGTAATAAAGTATAGGGGGGGGGGGGGGAGGACATGTAAGATTCTCTCAAACACACTAGGCCTCATTTACCCGAGAGGAGGTTGCCCCTAGCAACCAATCACAGCTCAGCTTTCATCTTGTAAACAGCTCTGGTACAATGAAAGCTGCGCTGTGATAGGTTTCTATGGACATCAGTTTCTCTTTTAGACAATATACCTTTATATTATATGCCATCACACACCCAGTTAATAAAATGTGGCCCAGCCTCACCTGTCCCCAGACAGTCCGCTCTTCTCTGAGGATTCGGATCGTTTGATCGCTGCCGCCTTAGGAGAATGAACTGTAATGGAGAAAAGGGTTAATACAGATCACATTGGAGGAAGGTTGGGGGGGGCCTCTATTTATATAGTGCTCATTATATGGTAAAAATAACAGTGGTATGTTTCTCCAGGTCCGTACGATTGGGGTGAAGCCAAACATGCATTTACCCACCCCCTCCCAATTTAAGTAGCGACATCAGAAACATGCAAAAAGTAAAAAAAAAAAAAAAAAAAAAGGCCTAGTCTCTTTTTTTTCCCAAAGCCCGCAAAGTTTTCAATTTTTGGCCAATTGAATTATGTGAGGGCCAGTGTTTTTGCAGTCTCCTTTTGGGGGAGAGTTGAGGCTTTATTACCTTTTTTGCATTGTATTTGCACTGTTGCAATCTGCAGCCACTTACCATCGGGTGTTTCACCCTCTGTATCACTGAAGTCATAGGGGTCGTGCGTTTCCCCTTCTGTCCCATCCGCGGTTTTCCTGCAAAAAGCAAAATATTCTTCAGTAACGATTCCCATGACAGTCACACTGGGATATGTTACTGGCGTCTGCTTTTCCCCTGCAATTTTTTTTTTTTGGCCCACCCATGGGAGAAAATCACACAGTGACGTGATCAAACATATGCCCCCAACCTCTTCTTCCGGGTCCTCCGCTCTGTAGCTGCCGGCTGCTGCTGCTCTTCTTCCTCCGTATCGGTGTCCTCATCACGCTTCCTTCGTTTCTTCTCTTTTTCCAGCACCTAGAACGCCAAGAAAAAGCAAAAAAAAAAAAAGTTAGTTCCTTAGGTTGAAGACATTTTTTCGAGGAATCAAAAAGAAAAAAAAAATTTAAGGCCTGGGTTTTTGTTTCATTTGTGCTCATTTTTTGTTTTTTCTTTTGCACACTTAAAATGCATGCAATTATGGCAAAAGTGTCCACTTTAAGGCAGCTCATTTCATAAGATTCACCCCCCTTGGAATTAATTTTTTAATTTACTTGTTCCTTTTTATTTTAACAAATCGTCACACTTGCTCTAAACAAAAAAAAAAAGTTTTCTACACTACAAAAAACGAATCAGTGCGCTATTTTGAAGAATTTGCCAGCAAAAAAACAACAAATACAAGCTAAAAGTGAAAAAAAAACACAAAAGCAAATGAACATATTTCTCACAAAGATAGTGACACACTGTGGCTGTAAGTGGGTACTGCAGGATCCTGCTTGTACGGAGAGGAGCAAATTGCGAAGAGGTGTCACAAACCTCATACCGCCATGTTAAGGCTGCAATTGCCATGTAAGCAGTTCTCCAATACAGCTATGGAGTCATCATATAACAGGGCCTCACCTTTTTGAAATAAGCGTACTGGACAAGTTCCACCGCCGCCTCGGCGTCCTGCAGCTGCACGCTTTTGCTCATCCGCACCTTAGCGTGGGCTGTGGACAGACGGATCAGAGTCTCCAAAGAACGAGCAGTCACCGGTGAGGTCTGAAAAAATGGCAGAGGGAACATATATATATATAAAAAAAAGTCAATATCTAAGCAGAATTTCGGCCATTTTTTGCGGCTTACGATGGTGCCGAGCTTCGGGACATACCCGCGCCACGTCAGAGCTCATCTGGTCCTGGCTCCTCAGGCGGGTGTACTCCTCAGCGATGTAATTTGCAGCTTCTGAGGTCAGCACCGGCTTGAACAGCTTGGCCACGTGTATGTACTTCCGCATGAACTCCATGCTGATTGTCTTCTCACTGCGAGAATCGATTATGAACAGTGACTCCATGCAGCCGGTAGGGGGCAGCATAGTCCTGCTTAATAGCTCTGGGTCTTACCGCTTCTTCTTCACGCCGTGCAGGAGGCTGTCGTGCTTCTCGTAAATCTGCAATTCCTGCTGCTCCTCGTGGCTGACGTTGGGGTCGTTGGTGGAGAGGATGTCCACAGAACTGCCCAGGGGCATGGCTGAAAAACAGCAGACACCCTAATCTGTCAGGTGATAAAACTACATGTACCATAATGCACTGAAGCATGGAGCTAGTGAAGATGTGAATGCAGCTTTGGCTGTGACTGGAGTAGACACAATCAGTTAAAAAAAAAAAAAAAAAAAAAAAAAAAAATCTTCCTTACCATCTCCATCCTGTTCCCCTGCAGCTCTGTAGCGGTGCATGCGGAGCACGTGGTCAGAGATCTCTCTGTCCTGCTCCGGATCCATCTGATCCAGCACAATGAACAGGAGATCGAAACGGGACAGCAGCGAGTCCTGAAGACCAATGTTCTCCATGGGAGTTTTGTACTGATCATACTGCAAGAACAAAAAAAATATATAGTTAAAAATTAAGGCAATTTTTTTCCTGATAGACTGCGCCCAGTACTCTCTGCAGCCTCTGCACCAATTACATAATGTGCAAAACAACCTTGCATAGACTCACCTGTACATTGCACTACTGCTATGCCCATAATCTGGGAGTCATCCTTGCAGAGACTGTGCCCTGAACTCTCTGCAGCCTCAACACCTTATATAATAGCATAACCCGGGACTCACCCTTCCGTAGACAGGGTTGGCTGCAGCCAGCACACTGCAGCGTGCGTTCAGCCTAGCGTGGATGCCAGCTTTGGCAATAGTGACCCGACCCTGCTCCATGACCTCATGGATTGCCGTACGATCCATGTCAGACATCTTGTCGAACTCATCAATGCAGACTACACCCCTATCAGCCAGGACCATGGCACCGGCCTCCAGTCTTCTCTCCCCTGGGGATAAAATACACCATTTAATGATGAGCAAAAAGTTAATTGTAGATAGACAGGATGGATGATCGGCCGTTTGTACTCACCAGTCTCTTGGTCAGTGGTAACTGCAGCAGTTAAACCCACTCCTGACGAGCCTCTGCCAGTGGTGGGGATGGCTCGGGGGGCAGTGCTGAGCACGTACCGCAGGAGCTGAGACTTTGCAACGGAGGGATCACCTAAACACAAAAAAAAAACAAACGCACAACAAAAACTAGTGGACAACTGCTTTAAGGGATTAAAGAACTTGCAGAGTGATGTAGAGCAGCAAAGACTGCTTGGACACCCCTCCAACCCCCCAAAAAAGAGAGGTAGCCACTCTAAGGGAATCACATCAGAAGTTGTAGTAATAAGACGGCAGACCCCGTACCTATGAGGAGCACGTTGATGTCTCCTCTGATCCTGGTCCCGTTTTCCAGAACCTTCTCCACCCCTCCGAGCAGCATGCACAGGATGGCCTTCTTGATGTAATGGTGGCCGTGAATACTTGGGGCCAGGGAGCGGGAGAGCTGCTCAAACACATCCTGCGGAGAAATGGATGGAGCAGGTGAAGGACTGGGGGGGGGCTCTCCGGACACAACACATACACAGGACATGGAGGTCCCTTACCTTGGAGTGGTTCTTGCTGAATTTCTTGATCTTGGCCAAGTCATCTGCTGAGAAGACCGGAGAGACCTCCTTACTCATCTGCACCACGTTGCAGGCGATCATGATCGTCCTTCACAAATAAAGACAATATACTGCAATATTAGACAGGTTAAGAGGGGGCGGCCATGTTGGTCAGGACAAGACTTGAATGCAGCTGTGGCCATATTGGTAGATAGTCACCTGAATGAGCCCGATGTGTAGCCGCTCCTCTTAGATGGAAGGCAGCGAAAGGTCCCAATAACCTGCACCCGATCCCCGGGCTTCACCTTATCCACCAAATCATCGTCCAAGATGATATCCACAGAGCGCGGCAGCTGACCGGCAGGAGCCTTCTCCGGCATCTCCTGGATGGTGATGGTCTGGTGGTCCTTGTACAGAGAAAGGCCAAACTCTGTCTCCAGGGGGTTATTCTCCTCATCCTGAGAGGAAGAAAAAAAAAAAGTTGATAAAACAAAGAAAAATAAAAAATTAAGTTCAGGGGACCAGAAAAGCCACCACCATTGATTGAACCTCTGTGTACCAGTGATTGACACAGGTATTACAGCTAAAAGTTATGTTTACTGTGCTGACCTCTAGTGGCCACTTTGCAATACACAAAGTACACTATATGGAATCCGAAGCTTCTGCAATTTATATATTATTTCACTTACTCAGATGTACTGTGTGCAGTCAGTGAATGGGCCAGGTTTTTTTTATCTTCTTGAAAGATATGCATGAAGTGTTCATTATTTTTTTCTTTTTTTTTTAGAGTCTGTGCTCATTTTATATCGCAAGGTAGTCTCTCACCTTAGTAGGATAGATGGCACTGGAAGGAAACGCATCCAGACTGGTCATATCCGTATACTTCCGCTCAATCGTCTTCTTTGTTGCTGGACAGTAATGGACGCTGCGTACCACTTTAGGGCGAACCAGAGAACCTGGAAAATAAAATTATATTCTAGAGTCCATAGGGGGCAGTATTATGGTAGTTATATTCTTGCACATAGGGGGCAGTATTATAGTAGTTATATTCTTGTACATAGGGGCAGTATTATAGTAGTTATATTCTTGTACATAGGGGCAGTATTATAGTAGTTATATTCTTGTACATAGGGGCAGTATTATAGTAGTTATATTCTTGTACATAGGGGCAGTATTATAGTAGTTATATTCTTGTACATAGGGGGCAGTATTATAGTAGTTATATTCTTGTACATAGGGGGCAGTATTATAGTAGTTATATTCTTGTACATAGGGGGCAGTATTATAGTAGTTATATTCTTGTACATAGGGGGCAGTATTATAGTAGTTATATTCTTGTACATAGGGGGCAGTATTATAGTAGTTATATTCTTGTACATACTGGGCAGTGTTATAGTAGTTATATTCTTGTACATATGGAGCAGTATTATAGTAGTCATATTCTTGTACATATGGAGCAGTATTATAGTAGTCATATTCTTGTACATAGGGGGCAGTATTATAGTAGTTATATTCTTGTACATAGGGGGCAGTATTATAGTAGTTATATTCTTGTACATAGGGGGCAGTATTATAGTAGTTATATTCTTGTACATAGGGGGCAGTATTATAGTAGTTATATTCTTGTACATAGGGGGCAGTATTATAGTAGTTATATTCTTGTACATAGGGGGCAGTATTATAGTAGTTATATTCTTGTACATAGGGGGCAGTATTATAGTAGTTATATTCTTGTACATAGGGGGCAGTATTATAGTAGTTATATTCTTGTACATAGGGGGCAGTATTATAGTAGTTATATTCTTGTACATAGGGGGCAGTATTATAGTAGTTATATTCTTGTACATAGGGGGCAGTATTATAGTAGTTATATTCTTGTACATAGGGGGCAGTATTATAGTAGTTATATTCTTGGACATAGTGAGGAGGGGATAAGTATTATAGTATATTTCTGTATATAGTATGCGATCCTTACACTTTGTGACAATCCCCTCCACGCAGATCATAGAGCCCAGGAAACGTGACGTCAGTGTTCGGGGGGTGACATGTTTCGCACCGAAGCTTCCTTCCAGACCGATGTAGAAGTCCTCATACTGTTTGGCATAAGTGCCATCAATGGAAGCAACAAAGTCCTTCAGAGCTCGCTGGAAGGCGATCAGCCCCTCGAAGGCCTTGTTCATGAGCCTTTGGGTAGATAGAAGATAACACGGTGAGCACTATGGCGGCAGCGGCTCTGCAGACATCCCTCCATGTCGGATACTTACTGACTCGCCCTCTTCTCGTTCTTCCTGCGGAGATCATTGATGTTCACGATCAGCCGGTATTGGTTATCGCTGATCATGTCCCGCACTTTGCTCTGGTAAATGCCCTGATCTTCCTGCAGAATGAGGGGAAAAATAAAGGGTGTTTTTTTTTTTTAAATTTATTAGTTTAATAAGCAAAAGTGATCACAAGAATACTGTCGTCATTTAAGCCACAACGATGAATATGAGAACAAAGCAGCCTATAAAGCCCCAGGCACAGGCCGCCCCGGAGCACGAGGGTCGAATCATCTCCAAGCTGCAAGGAAAGAGCAATCAAGAGCGCTCTCATCAACCCAGGTATATTAATCAGGGTAACGGCACCCACCTGACACAAGCCTGCTGACAGCTTCCCTTTAAAGCATTTAACCCTTAAAATGCATTACATTTTATTGTGTGAAAAAAAAAAAAAACACATGTACCGTCAAGAACCTATTTAGACCAGGGTGCAGTTAAGTATCCTTAAAGGGCTATTCCAATCTCCAAGATCCTTTCCAAATATGTAGTAGGTATAATATTTTACTAGCAAATACCTCCAGCTAGAAATATAGTACAGTTCTTCTGATTAGCCAAGTCGCTTACCCACATATGCAGGGCATAGGAGTAGCTTACCACTACTGAACTGTACACTATGAGTGGTTCTAACCATGGATACTTGAGCTACTGCAATACCCTGCACATGGGTGTAAGCGACATAGCTAATCAGAAGAACTACACTTCTAATTGGAGGTACTTGCTAATAGTATTACACTTACTACATATCGGGATGGGATCTTGGAGATGGGGAAAGCAGTTTAACCGTTTCACTCCAGTGGCTTAAAAAGGCATTTAACCCTTTATTTGAATTTCTAAAAAGAAAAAAAAAAAAAGTCTGTCCCTTCTGATGCCCAGAATCCATTTGGGCCACCAGGGTGGAGTGACCCGAGACTGACCAGCGGGGGGGGGGGGGCAGCATCCTAGTCGGTATGACACCAGTGTAAGATCAGCAGCCCCAATCTTATTTAACCCTTCCATCTCCAGGCCTCACACTGTAGTTTATTATTGTGATAATTTCTGTTATTAAACTTGGAACAAAACAAAACATTTTGCAAAGTAATATATATTTTTAAAAACACTGAATAAAAGGAACTTCAGCATCATCCCCTGATATGAACCGGCTGCAGACCTGATGCTCCGTCACAGTGTGTCAGCGCAGTTATAGGGATCTGACGGATCATTTATGGATGAGATTGTAACAAAACCTCAGTTATGTGAATACTCCGATGTACATTGAGACTTTGGCTGTCGCCATCACTGACAGCAGCAGAGTCAGGCGATGAACTCATGACCAAATATCTAGTTCTTCAAGCGACGCCGATGAGGTCGGTGCAATCTGCGGCCGATATAATCTAGACAGTTTGGAAGGTCTGATGGCCCCCCGCACCGCAGACGCCGTACATCCGCCCCTCACCCACCTCATCGTCCAGGAAATCCAGGTATTCACGCTGAGCCTCCCGCAGCTCCTGGTCATCGACCTCCACAGCCCCGGGAGCCGCCATCTCTCTGGATTTATACCGAGCAGTGAGTACAGACAGGCAGGGAAGCAGTGCGCGGTGTCCGCTCCGGGTCTCACGTTATGGCCGCCGATGCTCCAACTGGCGCGAAAACCCAACGAGGCTCTAGTTTTCCCGCGAAACTCCCTCACTTCCGATAGGACACACAGATTGGCGCGAAATCTTCAGTAGCCAATCAAAAACAGAGATCGCGGCTAGGGGCGGAATAATTAGAAGACGACCGTGAGCGCTAACGGTCTCTGCGCAAAATCGGAAATGACGTACAAACAATCGCCGGAAGTGCTCTATCCGCCATGTTGGATGTGGTAAAAAAAAAAAAAAAAGCATTTGCCCATTTCTTTTTACATAACGGTATTTTTCCCACATGTCGGATTATTAGAATTTCCAAATCTTTTGGTGCCAGAATAATGGAAATGTACTGTATGACCAAATAATAAGAAAAGTCCAAGGTTTAGCTGCAGCATTTGGGGCAATAGATTACTTTTTTATATAATTATTTTGGCATTTACCTTTTTTTTCTTTTCCATTGAACGACATCATTTATTATTTCAGACTTTTACAGACATGACGGCAGCACCTCCTGCGCAGGCTGGTGTTATCTAGTGACATCACTGTTCTGCCACCATGCTACACGTGCAGCGTGCTGTCGAGCAGGACCACATGAGAGCAGAAATATATTGTTAGAAGGTGCACTATATCTGTGCTGGGGCACAAAGGAGGCAATATACTATGTTTGGATCATTAGGGGGCAATATACAGTGTGGAGGTGGATAAAGGGGGCGATATACTGTGTGTGCATCATAAGGGGGCAATATACAGTGTGGAGGTGGATAAAGGGGGCGATATACTGTGTGTGCATCATAAGGGGGCAATATACAGTGTGGAGGTGGATAAAGGGGGCGATATACTGTGTGTGGATCATAAGGGGGGCAAAATACAGTGTGGACGTGGATAAAGGGGGCAATATACTGTGTGTGGATCATAAGGGGGGCAAAATACAGTGTGGAGGTGGATAAAGGGGGCTATATACTACGTAAGGGGCAACATGGGGACAAAATACTGTGTTGGGGCAACATACTATGTAGGCGGCATAAAGTGGACAATATACAATTTTGGGAGCAAAAAGAGGGCAATATACAGTATGGGGGGCACAAAGGGGGTGATATACTTTGTGGGAGGAACAAAGGGGGCAATGTTCTGTGTCTGGGGCAATATACAGTGTGGGGGCAGAAAGGGGATAATATACTATGTGGGGGGCACAAAGGCAATATACTGTGTCTGGAGAAATATACCGTGTGGGGGCACAAAGGAGTAATATACAATTTTGGAAGCAAAAAAGGCGATATATTGTGGGGGGCACAAAGTGGGTAATATACTATTTGGGGCACAAAAGTAGCAAAATACTGTGAGGGGGACACAAAGAGGGTAGCAGTACGTGGGGAGCAATATAATGTGTTGGATCAATATACAATATGGGGGACACAAAGGGGTCTATATACTATGTGGAGGGCACAAAGGGGACAATATGCTGTGTAAGCAGGACAAAGAGCCATATACAGGTGCGTCTCACAAAATTAGAATATCATCAAAAAGTTCATTTATTTCAGTTCTTCAATACAAAAAGTGAAACTCCTATATTCTATAGAGTCATTACACGCAGAGGGATCTATTATATAGAGTCATTGCACGCAGAGGGATCTATTATATAGAGTCATTGCACGCAGAGGGATCTATGATATAGAGTCATTGCACGCAGAGGGATCTATGATATAGAGTCATTGCATGCAGAGGGATCTATGATATAGAGTCATTGCACGCAGAGGGATCTATGATATAGAGTCATTGCATGCAGAGGGATCTATGATATAGAGTCATTGCACGCAGAGGGATCTATGATATAGAGTCATTGCACGCAGAGGGATCTATGATATAGTCATTGCACGCAGAGGGATCTATGATATAGAGTCATTGCACGCAGAGGGATCTATGATATAGAGTCATTGCACGCAGAGGGATCTATGATATAGAGTCATTGCACGCAGAGGGATCTATGATATAGAGTCATTGCACGCAGAGGGATCTATGATATAGAGTCATTGCACGCAGAGGGATCTATGATATAGAGTCATTGCACGCAGAGGGATCTATGATATAGAGTCATTGCACGCAGAGGGATCTATGATATAGAGTCATTGCACGCAGAGGGATCTATGATATAGAGTCATTGCACGCAGAGGGATCTATGATATAGAGTCATTGCACGCAGAGGGATCTATGATATAGAGTCATTGCACGCAGAGGGATCTATGATATAGAGTCATTGCACGCAGAGGGATCTATGATATAGAGTCATTGCACGCAGAGGGATCTATGATATAGAGTCATTGCACGCAGAGGGATCTATGATATAGAGTCATTGCACGCAGAGGGATCTATGATATAGAGTCATTGCACGCAGAGGGATCTATGATATAGAGTCATTGCACGCAGAGGGATCTATGATATAGAGTCATTGCACGCAGAGGGATCTATCATATAGTAACATAGTTTGTAAAGCCGAATAAAGACTTGCGTCCATCAAGTTCGACCTGTTAGTTCTGTAATTGCTAAAGTTGATCCAGAGGAGGGCAAAAACCCCAAATGATTTGGCCAATCTTCACCTGAGGAAAAATTCCCTCCCGACTCTGAAACCAGCAGTCAGAATAAATCCCTGTATCAACTTACTATTTTATTCTATTTTTAAGTATACGCTGAAATCTGCCTGGTATCTAGAAATGCATCCAGTCCCCGCTTGAACTGGTTTAGTGAATCCGACATTACCGTCTCCTCACTCAGTGAATTCCATATTCTCACTGCTCTTACCGTAAAGAACCCCTTCCTATGCTGGTGCTGAAACCTTTTCTCTTCCAGTCTTAGTGAGTGCCCTCTTGTTACCGTAATATCCCTCCTTTTAAACAAATCCCGGGCAAGGTCTCTATACTGTCCCCTAACATATTTGTACACATTTATTATGTCCCCCCTCAACCTTCTCTTTTCCAGGCTGAATAGTCCTAGTTTTGCCAACTTCTCTGGGTATTGCAGTCCCTCCATTCCCTTTATTAATTTTGTTGCCCTCCTTTGTACCTTTTCAAGCTCATTTCTATCCTTTCTATATATTGGGGCCCATAACTGAGCACAGTATTCCAAGTGTGGTCTGACCAGTGCTTTGTACAGTGGAAGAACAATGTTCTCCTCCTTTGCAGCTATACCTCTTCTGATACATCCCATTACCCTGTTTGCCCTTACAGCAGCGGCCTGACTTTGGGCACTCCAATTTAGTTTGCTATCAATCAAGATGCCCAAGTCCTTCTCCATCTCTGAATTCCCCAATGATTTCCCATTCAGTGAGTACTGGTGACTTCCATTTTTCCTTCCCATATGTATGACCTTACATTTCTCCTCGTTAAACCTCATTTGCCATTTAATGCTCCACCTACCCAGCTTATCCAAATCCCTCTGTAGGTCTGCACTGTCCTCTTTTGTATTAATTGTTTTACATAACTTTGTGTCATCTGCAAATATTGATATTTTACTATTTATCCCGTTGACTATGTCATTAATAAAGATATTAAATAACATTGGGCCTAGTACAGACCCCTGTGGTACCCCACTAGTGACGCTTACCCAATCTGAGTATATTCCATTTATAACCACCCTCTGCCTTCTATCCTTTAGCCAGTTAGCTACCCACTTGCAGACATTTTCCCCCAGCCCCATCATTCTCATTTTGTATACCAACCTATTATGTGGCACGCTATCGAACGCTTTTGAGAAGTCGAGATACACGACATCCACTGGTTCCCCCTGATCTACTCGAGAGCTAACCTCCTCGTAGAAGTCAATCAGGTTTGTTTGGCAGGAGCGATTCCTCATGAATCCATGTTGGTTCGGGATTAAAAGATTATTAGCATCAAGATGCTCCGTAATTGCCTCTTTAATGAATCTTTCAAAAATTTTGCCCACAACGGACGTCAGACTCACCGGCCGATAGTTTCCGGCGTCACTTTTCGCTCCCTTTTTGAATATTGGCACTACATTCGCCTGTCGCCAATCAAGTGGCACAGACCCAGTCTCAACAGAGTCCTTAAATATAAGATATAACGGTCTGTCTATCACATTACTTAGTTCCCTTAGTACCCGTGGGTGTATGCCATCAGGTCCTGGTGATTTGTTTATTTTAATGTTACTGAGGCGTTTCTGTACCCCAGCTTGGGTTAGATTTGTTATACTTAGTGGAGGATTAAGCTTGTCACTTCTCATTTCTCCTGTTAGTTCTATTTCCTTTGTGAAAGTTGTCGAAAAAAAATGATTTAATAGATTAGCTTTATCATCATCTTTCTCTATGATTTTGCCTTCCTCACTTTTTATCGGTCCAATATTATCCGATTTAATCCTTTTACTATTTATATACGTAAAGAACAGTTTGGGATTTGATCTACTTTCCCTAGCAATACGTCTCTCTGTTTCCTCCTTCGCTATTTTTATTTGTTTTTTACAGGTTCTCGTTTTTTCCTTGTAACACATTAGTGCCTCCTTACTGTTTTCCTGTTTTAATCTCTTGAATGACTCTTTTTTGCTATTTAACGCCCCTTTTACGTTCTTATTCAACCATATTGGTTTCCTCTTATTTCTGGCCCTTTTATTCCCATACGGTATATACCTCTCGCACTGAGTATTCAGAATTCTTTTGAAGGTTTCCCATTTACTATTCGTATTCCTTTGATTAAGAACTTTGTCCCAGTCAATAAGTTGAAGGTTTTCTATCAGCTGATCAAACTTCGCCCTCCTAAAGTTTAATGTTTTTGTTGTTCCCTTATTGATAACCCTACTGAAGGGCATTTTGAAATTGATAATATTATGATCACTATTACCTAGGTGCCCCCCTATCTGTACCTCAGTTATTCTATCAGGCCTATTAGTCAATATTAAGTCCAGCACGGCCTTCCCTCTCGTTGGTTCCTGCACTAGTTGGGAGAGATAATTATCCTTAATATTTGTCAAGAACCTTTTTCCTTTCTGAGATCTACAGGTTTCTGTTTCCCAGTCAATATCCGGGTAGTTGAAATCCCCCATTACAATCACTTCATTATGTTTTGCTACTTTGTCTATTTGTCCTAATAGCAGATTCTCATTCTCCTCTGTTATATTGGGTGGCTTATAGCAGACCCCCAGTAATATTTTATTATTATTTTTTGCCCCCTCTATCTCTACCCACATGGACTCGACCCCCTCTTCTCCCTCTCCTATATCTTCCCTTAGTCTGGGTTTTAGACATGACTTTACATATAAGCAGACTCCTCCGCCTTTCCCCTGTTTCCGGTCCCTTCTAAATAAACTATAATCTAATAAATTTACCGCCCAGTCGTAGCTATCGTCTAGCCAAGTCTCTGTTATACCTACGATGTCATACCTCTCCTCCGATATAAGCGCCCGCAGCTCATCCGCCTTATTGGTCAGGCTTCTTGCGTTGGTCAGCATGCAAGATAAAACTTTGGGGTTATTTAGCATCCTATTCTTCTCTAACGATCTAACTGTACTATCCCCACCTCCCTCTCCACCCTCATTATATTCACTTCTCCCCTTTCCCCTTGCTTGCCTCACATCCCACCTATTTCCTTGGTTCCCCCCCCCCGTCTCTAGTTTAAAAACTCCTCCAACCTATTAGCCATCTTCTTCCCCAGCACCGCTGCACCCTCCCCATTGAGGTGCAGCCCGTCCCTACGGTAGAGCCTGTAGCCGACCGCGAAGTCGGCCCAGTTCTCCATGAACCCAAACCCTTCTGCCTTGCACCAACTCTTTAGCCACTTATTCACCTCCCTAACTTCCCGTTGGCGCTCCTGTGTGGCTCGCGGGATTGGTAGCATTTCTGAGAAAACTACCTTGGAGGTCCTTGCCCTAAGCTTCCTACCTAGGTCCCTGAAATCATTTTTAAGGACCCTCCATCTACCACTCACTTTGTCATTGGTGCCGATGTGGACCATGACTGCTGGGTCTTCGCCAGCCCCACCCAGTAACCTGTCAACCCGATCCGCGATGTGCCGGACTCGAGCGCCAGGGAGGCAGCACACCGTTCGGCGATCCCGGTCTTTGTGACAGATTGCCCTGTCTGTCCCCCTAATAATAGAGTCACCCACTACCAGGACCTGTCTTGCCTGCCCTACACTTCCCCCCCTCCCCCTCATTACTGGAGCATACACTCCCCCGGCGGTCAGAGGATCTGTCGTGCTCCAATAATGCCGTTTCTGAACCAGCCTTCCTATACTTCTTCCCTCTATCCCTCCTAACTGTTATCCAGCTCCCTGCCTGTTCAGCCTGCACTTCCCCTCTGTGCTCCACCCCCAGTATTGACCCATTGAGTGTCTGCTCGGTGAGCAGCAAACTCCGTTCCATGTTGTCGATGCTCCTCAGTATCGCTATCTGAGCACTTAGATCCAGAATTTGGGCTTCCAAGTGCACGATATGCTCACATCTCTCGCAGCAGTATGGATCCTCGAGCGGTAGCTCACGGAATGCATACATTGCGCAAGATGTACACTGCACGGCTCCGGACAACATGGACGTCATTCTAAATATGGGGATACAGTCAGTATATATATACAAGTACAAAACACAATTATTTATATATAGGTGTATGGACGGGGATCAATTAGGGATGTGCAAGTGTATCAATTAGATATCGGCGGGGGATCAGTTAAGTATGAACGGGGGATCAATTAAGTATCAAGTATGGACGGGGGAATCAGCTAAGTAGGTCAGGTGGATTAATTAAGTATGGACGGTGTGTCAATTAACTATCGACTGGGGATCAATAAATATGGACTGGGGAAATAATTGTGGACTGGGGAATCAATCAATTAATTATGGACAGGGGGTTAATTAAATATGGATGGGGATAAGGCAAATAAATAGGGACTGGGGATCAGTAAAAGTGGACAGGGGGAATCTATTAAATATGGACAAGGGGGATCAATTGATTATGGGCTGGGGGGGTCAATCAGTTAAATGTGGTCGGGGGGATCAATTTAATATGGACGGGGGTGGTTGGGGGATCAATTAAATGAGGACGGTGGGGGGTCAATTTAAATGTGGTCAGGGGGATCAGTTAAATATGGACGGGGGGTGATCAGGGGATCAATTTAAATATGGATGGGGGGTGATCAATTAAATATGGACTGGGGGATCACTAAAGATGGCCGGGGGAGTTGTATTAAATATGGATAGGGGGGAGATCGATCAAGTATGGACAGGGGATTAATTTAAATAAGGCCGGGGGGGGAGCACTTAAATATAATACAATACAAATACAATACAGTACAGTACAGTACACACTCGGGTTCAGTAGGGCCGCTTATCGCGGCCTACTGCCCCTCACTCACCTCCTCTAGGGACGCTGCACGCTATCACAGCGCGCTCGCCCCTCCGGTCGCCTCTTACCGGTCCTCCTGGTCACCTCCTGGTCACCACCACCTGGCGCCCTCCGCCGGCCGGCGCTGCACGCTATCACAGCGCTCTCTTGCGCTCGTCCCTCCGGTCGCCTCCTAACGGTCCACTCGGTCACCTCCGCCTGGCTCCATCGCCGGAGGGCCGCGAGCCGAGTCGGACCTCGCCGCCCGCCGCATGCCGCTCACCACAGCCACACCACAGCCCACGTGCTCACACCCCGCGCGCGCTCTCACTTCCGGTCACGTGCTCTCTCTTTAGCTGGGAAGGGGTCAGATGAAAAAGTCCTGGAGATGTTTTTCCCTCCTTCCCAACTCCTACAGCAGCACAAACTCCCAGCACCAACAGGCTCCTCCTCTTCCTCTTCCTGTCTGGAGCTCAATGCACCTCGTCCTCCTCCAAAGGAGGATCTCCAAAGAGGGATCTATCATATAGTCATTACACACAGAGGGATCTATTATATAGAGTCATTACACATAGAGTGGTCTATTATATAGTCATTACACACAGAGGGATCTATTATATAGAGTCATTACACACAGAGGGATCTATTATATAGA